>NC_037094.1:63086638-63421888 GCF_002994745.2 Rosa chinensis
CAACATCTAGGATTAAAGGCGAAGGGCACAAAAAAATAGGAATCTAGGCAATCATTAATTCTTGATTAGCAACTACTTGACACACCACACTAATTAGGTGAAGCTAGTGAACAAAAGAACCACCAATTGTATCACACATCACAAATCTCAACACATAACAAAGAGAGTGGTTAATTCCCTAAATTCATGCATCAAGAATCAGTTAACATAATTAGAGTGCACCCATATGAAATTACATTATTTATCACTTGAAAAATATGCCAATTACATCAAAATTGAGCTAGAGTTAGAAACCCTAGCTCCCAAAAATAACTACTCACAACCCATATTCATGAGCATCAAAATTACAAAATTCAAATAGCAAAGAGTAGAGAAGTGTAGGAGAAAACAAGGATAGTCACACATAGCTATGAAGCTAGCGTGACTAGCCTTGAATTACAACCCCACAAAATACCCAAATCTTGAATCTTGTAGAAATTGAGTCCCTTGGTGGATCGTTGAAACTTTGTATATATGAGTAGTCCTTCAAATCTCAAAATAAAATATAAAGAAAAGAGGAAAAAATGGAGGAAGAAGAAGATGGGAGAAGAGAGCAGCCCAAAGGGCTGCCTCTGTTTTGGTGCGGCTACTATCCGGTTGAAGAGGAATAGGGTTGGTTCTATATATACATATCAAGAGAGAGGAGGGAATAGGTTGGATGAGTGGCTGATGTTGGTTCAGAAGAGGGTCAGGGACATGTGGCTGGAAGAGATTGGAATGATGAAGTCTGGGTTTGCAGGGAAAAATAAGAGAGAAGCTAGGGAAAGTGGGTCTGCCACGTTTTAGCCTTTAATTGGCTCAAGTTAATTGAACAACTTAATTAAATATACAAACGTGAATATGGCTGACATGATTAATTAATCATGGTTTGATGACTTGATCAATTAATTGAATCAATGATTAATTAATCCAACTTTTTCTTTTCTTCATTTCTCTACCATTTACTCTGATTTTGCATTATTTTCTTCCGATATCTTTGACTCTGCTTATTTCCTACAAAATAAATAAAAATAAAGTAATTACATAATAATTGACTTGAGGATTAACTTATTTATAGTGTTTTAGATACAATTACGTGCATAAAAATGCGTGTAATCAGTAATTAACAGAAGAATAAGTCAATCAACAACCTTCTTCAATTCCCTAGTCAACATGGATTATTTAACAGAAGGATAATGACTCTAACTGAAACACCTACTATCCTGACAGAAGAAACAAAAGTTCTCTCTGGTCCTTCGAGATCGATGAAGAACACACCAAAAATACCAAAACCCCAAATCCAACTATGAATGGCGAATCTGGAACTCATGAACACTCGCACTCAAACTCAACCCCGAAAGTCAACAACGGAAGGTTCTCCATCTCTCCTGTCGTCATCGTCACCCATCTCTGCTTTCTCGCTCGCACTCATTGAATTAGTTTTATCGCTCGCACTCACTCGCAAGGTTCTCCCTTGATTTCTGGATATAATTTGGTTTGATTTCAATTCAGTTTCTCTAGGGTTTATATTATTGCATTTGGGTTTCACGGCTGTGCTTTTTATTTAGGCATTGCCCTCTCTCTCTCTCTCTCGACCTTTCAAGCTTGTTAAAGCTTCAATTTTTTAGGTTGTATATATGTTTCACTTGTATATTGGTTCTGTATCACTCTGATTTTTGATTCAAAGACCTCACTGATGTCCTTATTTCTTGTCCTCCCTGCTAATCCCCTTTGAACAGAAAACCAATATACAACCTCAATGTGCAATTAGAGATGGTTGACCGTTTCAGTGATGAGCTTCGTTTTGAATTCCACTTCATTAACGATGCAAGTTTTAATCGAAAGAGGTCTTTAGATTAAGTTTTTGATAGTCTGTATGTGTTAATTAGATCATTATCTATTGGTTGACTACTTTATATTAGTTTAAGGCTCAGTTTGGAACATTTTGTTCTCCATATTACTTCCTAATTAACTGTGATATCCAGTGTTCTTTGGCAGGGGTAAGTCCCTCATAATTCCATTTTCTAAAGCTTGTAAGCAGGTTTTTGTTTGCTCCTTATCGTGGACAGGCTTTCCACATTGCTATCCCTGATTCCGTGGTTTCCCTTTTCCTACGACGGCAACACTTGAGGAACCTTGGTAATGTCATCTATACTACCATCACTAGATAACAGTCACTAGTTACTGCATTACCTGGATTAAGGATTATATCTGCTTTTCTTGGGTAATGATTACATGTGCGTTTGGTTAGTAACATGATTTGCTCATTAGTACTAGGTCAGTTCCAAGTTTGTGTCATTTTGACTGAGTCTGCTTCTTTTGGACCCAATTTTATATTCTCCCATTATTTCCAAATGATATATTATCACTCTGTTAATAACATACACATACTTCATGTTGTGTGAAAATTTGGAGCCTTGACAAGGCTTCAAAGGCAAAACTTTTTCAATGCATCAACTTCTGTGTTATTAATGAGGTCCATCCCAAGAACAGGGGACAAAATTCTCTAAAAGATCTGATACATTATGTCAGGCAACCTTGGAGTGGTGATTTAACTAGATTTTTGGTGTAAAGTAAAGAAACAACGTCATTGATCAAGTGAAGAGGTTAGAACCTCAATTTAGGTTGGCTTAAAAGGAATGGTCAGGCCCATGGCTGGCTCCTATGTGGTCTGGGGTTTGAACCCTCTCACGGTACCTACCTTGCTATTGTTGTTTGAGTATATGGTAGATTTCTCTGCCATGTTTTCTTTTAATTTTTCAGGTATCCTCAATACATGGTAGTTTTGAATAACGTTATGGTTTTGGGTGTTTAATGAAGGTTTTCCTCATGAGGTATCCTTGATTTGTGTAGGTCTCTGTAAAGATATAAGACGGTTGTCATTTGGATGATTTTAGTTGAACTGAAATTGAACCAGGTTAGTGGAGAAGGAAAATACAGACATAGGTATGTTTATTGCTTTGAGTCTTTAGTGTGCTCAATATTGCATGTAATTCAACGTTTTGATTGTTTTTCAAGTGAAGGTATTGTTATTGTTCTCTTCTTAATGTTTCTTTTCTTTCATTGAAGTGCAGATGCAGAACTTTGACATATTTTGGTGATTCTCAAAACAGATAACAGTGTAGAGGTAACAAGGCCATTTTGTTCAGTTACTTGCTTAGTTTGATGCGCATTAGGCTTCTTCTTCTTCTTCTTCTTTTTCCTGAAAACTCCTTGATCATTTAGAACTTTTTTTCACTAGTTGTCCTTTCTTATAGTAGTTTGTTGGTACAAACTTAATTTACTAATCTTTCTCTATGCTAAAGTGGGAATCTTAAACATGCATGCAATATATACATTAAATTTCGTTTTAAATGAATTGCAGTGTTTGTACTGTTTGGTCTCAAATCAATCGACTTGTAGAATTGGCATGCATTGAACTCCTCCTCTGGTTTTTGTATTACCTTTTTTATTTTGCAATTTAGGTATGTCAAATTGAAAGAATGAAACAAAAGTTAGGCTCACGTAAAATATGCATCTGCACATTTTTTTTCCTAGAACTGTTAGGCTCAAAAAATGTTTGTTTCAATTTATTGAGCAGAGACCAGTTTTGTTTCTTAAAATCTTCATGCTTTTACTTTTATAATGCATAGTACATTAGAAGAGTAATAGCTACACATGGTCTCCACTCTCCATATCCATATCAGATGACCCATCACCATCTTCATAATAGGCACTAAGGTATATACAGTGCAGCTGTGGAGGATTCTATATAGCTTTGCTCTACATTATGTTTTGCAGGCCACGACGCTTTTAAGGACAAGATACTCATACTATTAATACTAGAAGTAAAAGCCGGAAAATAATATATGTCATAAATCTTTCATCTCGTCATTATGGTTTTTGCTTCACATAAGTTAAATCCAAGTATACCACTCAATTTGTAACTTTGTAACAAGATTTCCTTGTCACAATAATCTGTTACTTTCTCTTGCAGAGTCTTTGTTGGGATTCTGTTCTGTTTGGCTGGACTTAAACATTAGTGGTGGATCATTGAGAATCAGCTGAGGCAAAGGTAAATGGTTGGTCAAATTTAACAACTGATCTACTATTTACTGCAGGCAATTTGCTGAACGTTCACAGTTCAGAAACTCCAATACATAGCTGAACCAGAGAGAAATGTGCAAGCTATTTTCCTATAGTAAGAGTGGAGCTGTTCCACCTACAAGTGTTGTGTGGTTGTAAACTTGTAAATAAACAGCTTCGAGATTATCTCAAAGTCTTTGACATAGATCTTTGTGAACATTTGCTTGTGGAATTTTTCATATGTAAATATTACTCTAATTTATAATAAAAAGTAATTCATTTACTCAAAGCCTCATAGGAGATTTTATTAGATTGTGTAAGAAATTAATAATAAATTAAATGTAATTAAATTTCAAAGAGCATGTTAAATTGTTAATTGTTAAAAAGGGCCTTGCATCTACTAAATGCAAGGATTGATATGCAAGGAATTGTCCTTGTATATGATGAGTTAACCATAGTTAACCTCAAGGGTTGAATTCCTTGCATTTGAGATGAACAATTCCTTGCATTTGTAAACTCAAATGCAATGAATTTTCAAGTTGTTGTATTTGCTCTTTTGCAAGAGCCTCTTTGCAAGGACTCAAATGCAAGGAATATTCCTTGCATTTGGGTTAATGCAACGAATTTCCAGCTTTTTACAAGGAAAATGATTCCTTGCAAAAGGCCTTTTTTCTTGTAGTGAAGTAAAACGTACAAAGGTTTCTGATCATCATGCAACTAGCTATTTTGTTTACAATAATCAAATTTCAGGTGCATGCACCAATCTATTCCCCGCCAAAATCTCTAACGGGTAAATTTATTATCATACCAAAACTGAAAAAAAAAAAATTATGGAAACAGCACTTGACCTTCAACTCAGCATAAATTTTGGTAAGTTAAGTTTTAAAAATATTACATTGGTACCTGAAATTTTGCCCCAATCTAACATAAGTACTAGAGTCGTTAACTACGTAACGCCGTTAGCCAATTGAAATAACTTGAAGGGTACGTACTTTTGAACTTTCCTTTCTTGTCTTTAACCCTATTCATTTTCCCAATTTGAATTACTCACTCTGACCTAACATAAGTACTGGAGTTGTTAACTACATAACGACGTTAGCCAATTGAAATAACTTGAAGGGTACTTTTGAACTTTCCTTTCTTGTCTTTAACCCTATCTGTTTTACCCAATTGGAATCACTCACTGTTAACATTAGAGATCCGAGGGGTCTCTAGTTAGCTTTAGAGAAAGAGAGAGAGAGAGACACACGAGAAGTATAGTGGTTCGTCTCCCGCCTTAGCCGGAGACTACGTCCACTTGAATATTGTACTATGTGTGTTTAGGATTACAAAGTGTGTAATGGAGTGGTTTTAGTTGTGGGAGGAGGCATTCCTTTTATAGGTGAAGGAAGCCATCTCCTTTACATTTTCTTAGATGTTGGATGTAGAAATCACTATTCTAGTCTAGAAAGCATGTTTGTGAAGGCAACTTGGCAAAGCCGGAAAGGTGGCTTCCCGGCGACGTATTTGCCACTTCCGGATACCGTAGCGTAGCTTGAACATAGGGCTACAAGATGCAAGTAGTGGTTGGATCCCATGAGGGTGTTGTTTATGCTTGGTGAGGTAGCAAACTATCCATGTATACTGAGAGGTATCTACAAGTCCCGAAGTCCCCGAGTAAGAGGAGCTTCTTGGTTGGGGAGTTATATGAAGTCATCAAGCATAAACAATGTCCGAGAGGCGCCTAGCCCCTACAAGTCCCCGAACTCCTTAAGCAAGAAGGGACTCGTTTAACCTGCACAATGAGACAAAAAACCCGCATATGTAGAATGCTTTGTTGTATTGGTTACCGCTCATATTAATGGAATGCGAAAAGAAGTCGATTTGTTGCAAGCGTAACGTCGTTAGCCAATTGAAATAACTTGAAGGGTACGTACTTTTGAACTTTCCTTTCTTGTCTTTAACCCTATTCATTTTCCCAATTTGAATTACTCACTCTAACCTAACATAAGTACTGGAGTTGTTAACTACGTAACGGCGTTAGCCAATTGAAATAACTTGAAGGGTACGTACTTTTGAACTTTCCTTTCTTGTCTTTAACCCTATCTGTTTTACGCAATTGGAATCACTCACTGTTAACGTTAGAGATCCGAGGGGTCTCTAGTTAGCTTTAGAGAAAGAGAGAGAGAGAGAGACACACGACAAGTATAGTGGTTCGTCTCCCGCCTTAGCGGGAGACTACGTCTACTTGAATATTGTACTATGTGTGTTTGGGATTACAAAGTGTGTAATGGAGTGGTTTTAGTTGTGGGAGGAGGCTTTCCTTTTATAGGTGAAGGAAGCCATCTCCTTTACATTTTCTTAGATGTGGGATGTAGAAATCACTATTCTAGTCTAGAAAGCATGTTTGTGAAGGCAACTTGGCAAAGCCGAAAAGGTGGCTTCCCGGCGACGTATTTGCCACTTCCGGATACCGTAGTGTAGCTTGAACATAGGGCTACAAGATGCAAGTAGTGGTTGGATCCCATGAGGGTGTTGTTTATGCTTGGTGAGGTAGCAAACTATCCATGTATAGTGAGAGGTATCTACACTCACTTTAACCTAACATAAGTACTGGAGTCGTTAACTATGTAACGGCATTAGCCAATTGAAATAGCTTAAAGGGTACTTTTGAACTTTCCTTTCTTGTCTTTAACCCTATCCGTTTTCCTTAATTTGAATCGGACAATTCCCAGGTTCACCCCTTGGATGAATCAGCATTTTCACCCTCTCTTATGATTAACGCATAATAACTTTATAATTTTTTAATCCAACTATTCATGTTGTATAATGCAATACAAATATTAGCTCTGCAAAAAATCAATCAAATTGAAGACCTTTTAGTTATTCATTTCTATAAAATACATGGATGTTTTATCATAATAGCAGTAAGTGTTGTTAAAACCGTCCATTTGTTTGATTCAATTAGATAATTAAACGATTTCCGATTCGATTGATTTTTTACAGAGATGATCTTTAAAGGTTAATTTAAAATATAGATTGTTGGATTATAAATTTATTGAGTAAAAGTGAGTTAATCGACAATGATGGTGAATATGCTTGTTCACCCCTAAGAATTGTTCGAATCAGACAATTCTCGATCAGGTTCATTTGAAGCCCCACCCCTTATTTTTTGCTTCAAAGGTCGATTCTGTGATGGTCCTTGATCAAGCTCCTGGAATGTAGTACATTGTTCTTTGTTCATGGCTCCGATTAAGTTAGCATCCAGTCGCCAGGGATATGTCACCCACATACTTGTTCGAGGTCTTTCTGCGTCGAAGTCATCTTGGTAGGTGTTAAGTAGCTCATGGAGGAGTTGGGATTGGAGTCGAAATTCATCGGGGAATTTATTGCTTTCGGCTTGAATAGAGAATTGGGCTTTTCTCAGATTGAAGAACAATGAAAGGGAGGAGCAATTCAGAAAATGGGTTGAGGAATGAGTCATAGGGTTAGGAGGATTTGTGAGGATTTTGGTATAGCAGATGTTGGGGTAAAACACGAAGACATTTGGGGATGATTTCTTCACATTTGTAGGATCAAAGGCTTTCGTTAAGGTAGCAGATTCTGTTTGAGCCCAGAAGTAATTTTGGCAAGATCCTTTAAGTGGATCCTAGCATAGCGGGCCGATACCTGCGGCCCAAAAATAAGCCTACTTGGATTTGGGTTATAGCTTCACCCATTCTGTAATCCATAAGGAAAACGAGCCCTTATTGGAGTCAAGTAGTAGAGATTGAATAGGAAACTTCAATCAATAATCCTTCTATGACAAGGAACAGTCGAAACCCTAGGTATAAATACCAGGTTTCAAGGATGAATTAGACACAACTCTCGTAACACCCTCGCAACCCAGCGAAGTTAAAGTCACGCTTTAGCAAAACCCGTGCTTTCTCCAAACTTCCCGGTGATTGCTCTGCTCAACCTGCAACGTTTGAGTATCGATTCAGTGTCGCGAAGAGATCACAATCAAAGCCCTTACTCGTAAGGCAAGAAGTCCTTTTCCGGAAGGCAGAGAAAAGAGCCTTGTGACGAGGTTGATGCTCTCCTCGTCCACAGCGCTTGATTCAAGAAGTCAGGTCAAGGGACTCCCCGACAACTGCACCCCACGGTGCTGGCACGCCTGCGCACACGCTCAAAAGAGACAGTTTGCAAGCCAACTGGTTTTTGGAGCCAAACATTTTGGCATGCCCAGTGGGACCTGTGCATAGCGTTTCTTCGTGAACATAACCATTGGGAAGTCAGGCGAAAACCCTTACCAAAAGGTTTACGCTAACTGCTCAAAGCATAAGACCTCCAGTTACAGACCGCATTCTTGTGCGGATTGTCGTGGTCTTTCTGAAGAACAAGTGACTCAAAGGTTTTCTCACCCCCAATCATCCGACATGTCGACTGAACAGGGAGAGAATCACCCACCCGCTATTGAGGGTCAGAATGTCACTACTAACCAGGAAAGCGAGCCTGTTAACACTACCGTTATCTCTAATGCTGCGGAAAGTGAAGAAAGAGAGGCTTTCGTTCCGAAGCCTATTCCAGAGGGAGCGACTTTCGAGGAAAAGCACACTATCATCATGGAGAATAACGAGACACATCGTAAAAAGGTAGCTGCTGACTTCGACAGGGAAATCGCAAGGACAGACCAGCTCATACGCGAACTAGATCAGCGCATTGCCCAGCGTGCTGAGGATACTAAGCAACAAATTGCACGATCTGAGAATGCAGTAAGGGCCCATGCCAGAGGTATCGCCGATGAGCATAGTCAGCGCCAAAAGGAAGTCATGGAAGCTATCGCGAGCCAAGCCAAGCAGACTGCGTTAGATTTGGCAGGTCTTCGTAAAGATGGTTCTAACCTTGCAACAGAGGTCGCCATGTAGAGAGCCGAGTTGAACCAGGCTAAAGAGGCATTGAACAAAGCTTTAAGAGATCCTAATGCCATCCTCGGGTCACTTGGCCAGCCCTCCGATTCTGGTAAATATATACCACCAAATGCTCGGGAGAAAGCGAGCAGCAGTACGGCTACTCCATCTGCATTGGCTACTGCCGCGTCAGCCAAGAATAAGGAAAGAGCCTTAGTCATCGGGGTAATTAACAAGCCCACTCCACCGGCCCCGCAAAAAGATAAGATTCGGAAAACTGGTGATGGTACTCCTGACGATCCTGTTGTGTTTACTCAGTATGACAGTGACGGGGCGGAGAATGTCTATCATGAACTCCCAGACAATTACTATGGCATTGATCAGACAGGCAACCCGGTCAAAATAACAGCTCTGGTAAAGGATGTACCCATCCCAACGGTAACTCTTTAGCAATCTACTAATCCTCAGACCATTCGCCTCGGAGAAGAACAACGACTGGCAGCCAGGCTATACCTCTGTAGAATGCCCGCCAAAACGTGGCAACACCTCCCCTTCGTCCGGGCTATGTGAGACGGGAAGAGGTTGAGGAGATGATCAGGCTGGCTAATCCTAGGGCCCACCTAGATGGGGTCTATGAGGGACAGTTCCCACCGCATATAATGCTCGCGCCTTTTCCCAGAGGCTATAAAAATATCATATTCTCTACTTTTTCAGGAAAGGATACTGAAGACGCGGTAACCCATCTGGCCAGGTTTAAGGTGCAGTGCAGTCCGTACCAGAACGATGACGTCCTCAAGTGTAGGATCTTTGGCACTTCTTTGTCTGGCGCGGCTTGTAGATGGTTTTCTAAACTGCAACCAGGGTCAGTGATTGATTGGCCAGCCATGGAGAAGCTCTTTCGAGAGATTTTTGGAGCTATTGAGCCGGAAGTTGACTTAGCATCTCTCACCTAGATGGCCCAACAGCCCACCGAGTCCGCTGTCTCTTATCTCCAACGCTTTCAGATCCAGAAGCCCAAATTAAGCATGATATTGCCTGAAAGGGAGTTGGTTAAACTTGCAATCAAAGGTCTGGGGCCTCGCCAACGAAAGAAGCAACATGGCAACATGATTCAGTCAATGGGAGAGCTTATCACAGAGGTCGGTAGCTTCGAGCATCTCCTCCGAGAAACTGACGCTAGAAAAAATGCGTCCAAAAGGACATATGTGCCAGGTAAACACCGCACCGTAGCAGCGCTAAGCTACCAGCCGACTACTTATGATCCCTACTACCACCGTCCTAGTGAAGAAATGTTCCAGGATGAAGAAGAGGAAGAGGAGAATGATCTCTCTGCTTTTGAGCTGACAGGAAGGAAGAACACAGCCTTGAAACAACTGAAGATATCTAAGGACCCTGTCAAACTCAAATCTGTAGCCTTCACCAAACCTGAATTCGCGACGTATACATATGATGCCAATAAGGTACATGAGATTTTAGATGAGATGATCACCGCGAAGATGGTGAAGACAGACTTTGGACCTTTTCCTCGTCCAGATCAGCTAAAGGGTAAAAAGTACTGCAAATTCCACAACTTGTGGAATCATAATACAGCTGATTGTGTGAAGCTGAAGGATCAGATTCAGGTATGGCTCAATAATGGTAGTTTGCAGGTGGAAGCTTCGGGGACCGCGGCAGCGCTTGTAGATCTGAACCCTTTTCCCGACACCGGAGTCAACATGGTTGATGTGAACTGGCCCAAGCAGAACTAGAGGAAACCAACCCTAGACTTGGCCACCAAGGGAAAAGAAGAAAATAAAAATAAAGTCCCGGTGAAAAGGAAGGCCAGACCAGTCAGCGCAGCCTCACCAGTGGTCCTTTGTTCGTGATGCAAGGAAGAATGTGGCATCCAAGTGTCACACGAAGAGGACGAGCAAACATTTCTTTTTGGCTCTTTCCCGCCAATCAAGTGGGCTTCGCCATCTCGAAATTATCAACCTTCGAGCCCAAGAGCAAGAGACAACACCGAGTCACCGTCATCCCCAAGGGACTCCAACTTGTTCAAAAAGCTGAAGGCAGCTGCAGCAAAAAAAAAATAAGATGGCAAGGACAAAGATGTTTTGACGAAATCCTACATCCCACCTGCTTCAACTTCCACCATCAAGGAAGGCAAGTGGTACACCAGGGAAAAAGGGAAAGCAGTGGAGATCAGTCCTTCTAAGAAAAGAAAGCTGCAGCGCAGGTTTGGTGAAGCCAAGCGAACGCTGGAGGCTCTAGACCAGGGTCTGATCAAACCTTCGCAACTGGTCATATCTCTTGAGCAATATCAGAAGGAGATGGAGGCATTAGCCGCTAAGCCATTGGTGGCTCCCCGTAGTTTCAAAAGCAAGCACGCTCGGAGTCAGGGGCCTCTAAGCCTAGTGTTTTCTGCAGGATCACTAACGAGCGAACACCTCCGCCAGCTAGGAAGGCGAGCTCACCAACTAAGCGGCCACATGTCAGGCGCAGGTTGTTTCGCGAGGAACCAGATATCAAATCCTCGGTCTTTGAGAGACTGGGGGGCAAGGACAACACTGCAGAAGCTTCACAGTGGAGACCTAAAAAAGTCCAAAGTGTAGTGGTCGCGCCCCCAAAACAGAGTATAGCAAGGGAGGCGGTGCAGGAACACAAGCAGTGTGAGGTAAAAGGCCTTACGGAAGAGTCATTGGTAGACCGTTTGGCTAAGCAGTTCAACACCGACATCCCGCTTGATGAGCCTAAGCTCAACCTTGAGGAGGACATGGACGAGACAGATACAGTTGATACCTCTTGCAACATGGTTTACGTGTTTCCGGCGAAGTACGCACTGCTAGTCGCCGCGCAAGAATGTATTGAAACTGAGGAGAACAGTGAACAACCTCTACAGATTACTTCAGCGGCAACGACACCTGTCGAGGAGGCTGTGTTACTGGCAACAGAGGACGCCAATGGCAAGGAGTTCTTCATGAGCTTTACAAGGCCAACCCCAGCCATGGTTCAACACATGAGGCCTCTGTACATCACAGCGGAGATTGGTGGTACCAAGGTTGGCAAAATCATGGTTGATACTGGAGCAGCAGTCAATGTCATCACAACAAGAACCATGCATTTACTTGGGATTAAGAAAGAGAAGATCCAGTCTAAATCTCTCATGCTCAAGAACTTCGCGGGGACTGTAATGAAAACATTGGGGTTATTGTTCCTGCGTGTCAAGGTAGGCCCCGCTGAGGGCGTTTATGCTTTCTTCGTGACAGACTGCTACGCGGCTTACAGTGCCATTCTAGGCAGGGATTGGATCCACCGAAGTTACTGTGTCCCGTCAACTCTTCATCATGAACTGATAATGTGGAACAGGGTAACAGATAAAGCTGAGGTGGTCAAAGCGGATCCTCGCCCGTTCTCTGTTTCCTCAAATTATGTAGATGCCAGGTACTACTTGGAGCCTATTACTCCATTACAGGTCAGTGGCATCGATGAGAAAGGCCGCCCCGCAGGGGTGACAGCCTCTGAATTGGCACAGTGGGGGCTCACGCTTGCAAAAGAAGGCCTGGAAAGGCCTGGTCACGCTATGCCCAAACCCCTAACGATTAATGGATTACGACCTTCCAGAGGAAGGCACAGAGGCCTTCCACTCACTGTATGAAAGACTATCCTCGTACCTGGTGGAAAAAGAGGCCTATGATCGGATCGCGACCTTGGAAATTGTCAATGAGGAATTCTCTGACCAAGAACAAGAAGACGATGATGAGATTCAGCTGGCTCCGGCAGCGCTGGATGATACTCCTCCTAAGGTCAGGGACCCTACTGAGAAGGTCAATCTTGGAATAGTAGATGAGCCTATGGAAGTGGCTATTAGCGCCTATTTAGAGCCTAGCGAAAAACAGAGGCTCATTGATTTATTACTGGAATTCAAAGACTGCTTCGCGGAGAAATATGAAGACATGCCAGGCCTGTCATCGAATTTGGTATGCCATCAGCTACCCACACTCCCTGACAAGAGGCCTGTGAAGCAAGAGCCGCGAAGAATGAACTCTGAGACCCAAGTCCTGGTCAAAGAGGAAGTTGCAAAGATGCACAAGTCAGGCATCATCAGGGTAGCCAAATACAATCAGTGGCTATCCAACATAGTGCCAGTTCACAAGAAGAATGGCAAGATGAGGGTCTGCGTGGACTACAAAGACCTTAATGTCGCTACGCCTAAAGACGTCTACCCCATGCCTGTAGCAGATATGCTGGTAGACGCAGTAGCGGGGCATGAACTGTTGTCCTTCATGGATGGAACTGCAGGGTATCACCAAATTCCTGTCGCGAAAGAAGACAGACACAAGACTGCGTTCCGTTGCCCAGGCTTCGCGGGTGTTTTTGAATATGTGGTCATGCCTTTTGGACTGAAGAATGCGGGGGCAACATATCAGAGAGCCATGAACCTGATCTTCCATGACATATTGGGGAAGATTTTGGAGGTTTATATCGATGACGTGGTCGTGAAGTCTAAGAAGAGAGGAGACCATATCGTCGATCTTAGAAAGGTCTTTGAGCGAATGCGGCTTCACAAACTCAAGATGAACCCCGCCAAATGCGTTTTCGGAGTTCAGGCTGGTGACTTTCAAGGATTTATCATCCACCAGAGAGGAATTGAGGTCCCTGAGGATAAGGCCAGCGCAGTCATCAACGCGTCTCCCCCGCGAACAAAGAAGGAATTACAGCGATTTCTAGGTACGATCAATTTTTTGAGACGTTTCATCTCTAACTCTGCAGGTAAAATCCAGCAGTTTTCCCCATTGCTGAAGTTGCAGGGACAACACGAGTTTGTATGGGAACCCAAACATCAAGAGGCTTTTGACAAAATTAAGGCCTATTTGGCGAGCCCGCCAGTACTTGTTCCACCCAGAGTTGGATTCCCATTGAAGCTGTATATTTCAGCAGCTGAGGCTTCCATTGGAAGCCTACTCGCTCAAGATGACGAGGAAGGCATCGAACATGCCATCTTTTACCTCAGTAGGACACTTACAGATTGCGAAACTAGGTATACGCCAATGGAGAAGCTATGTCTTACACTATATTTCTCAGCATGCAAGTTACGGCACTACATGTTATCCTTCACTACTTGCATCATTGCTCAAACCGACCTGGATAAGTATATGCTGTCGCGACCTATTTTGAGAGGTCGCATTGGCAAGTGGGTGTTGGCCTTATCCGAATTCTCGCTACAATACGTTCCACAGAAAGCAGTAAAGGGACAGGCCATCGCAGACTTCCTCGCACATCACCCTATGCTGGATGTCCCCACCATGAAAGAGTTAGAGATAGCGACCGTCACCACAACTCGACTAGATTTGGCGCGCATTCCAGAATATGCTGTATGGTATCAAGCCACAGTCTCCCTTCAACCCTGGGTATTGTTTTTTGATGGCTCACCCACATAAACCCTAGCAGGGGCAGGGGTGGTTCTGGAAAACCCAGCAGGCGATCGTTTTTCATATTCTTTCCAGTTGGAGTTTAAGTGCACCAATAACCAAGTAGAATATGAGGCCCTTATTATTGGCTTGGAGATATTATTGGAACTAGGGGTGAGAGACATCCAGGTTCGTGGTGACTCTTTGCTCGTGATCAATTAGCTTCAAGAGAAGTTCAGGTGTGTCAGTTGCTTGCTTGTACCATATTTGAATCGCGCCGTTGAGCTCCTGGACCAATTTGATGACGTGGGTTTGGAGCACATCCCTCGCGAGGGCAATTTCGAGGCCAATGAACTCGCTCAACTGGATACAGGAATTACATTGAAATATGGGGTCCGCGAGCGCATTCTGAAGGTTGAGCGACGCACGCTGCCTTCGTGGCTTGTGCGACCTAACCCGCCTGACGAGCCGGTCGTCGCAGTCCTGGAGCCTATTGACGTAGATTGGCGCATCCCTTTGATAGATTACCTCAAGCAGCCAGACCTCATTGCAGACAGGAAGATCCGTTTCCTTGCTTTAAATTACTTCCTCAGAGGCGAAGAGCTACATCGACGCGGTGAAGATGGCATCGATTTCAGGTGTGTCTGTGGTCGCGAAGCGAAACAATTAATGCGAGAAGTACATGAAGGCGTGTGTGGCGCCCATCAAGCGGGTCCCAAGATGCTGGCTTATCCGAAGACATGGCTATTATTGGCCCAGCATTTTGAAGGATTGTATCGCATTCGCAAAAGGATGCCAAGATTTCCAGGCACATGGACCAGTCCAGCACATTCCTAATATTCCTATGCAGCCTATCATTAAACCTTGGCCTGTGCGAGGTTGGGCTTTGGACTTAATCGGCATGATTCACCCGCATTCTTCACTCCAGCACAAGTTCATCATCGTCGCTACCGATTTCTTCACTAAGTGGGTGGAAGCTGAGCCTTTGAAGGAGGCCTCCGGGGCCACCATTCGCCAATTCATCTTCCGCAATATTATTTGCAGGTTTGGCATTCTGGAGGTTTTGGTGTCTGACAGGGGGGCAGCGTTCATGGGTGGTGATGTCGAGAAGTTGGTAAATGATTATGGCATCCAATTTATCCATAGCACGCCTTATGACGCTCAATCCAATGGTCAAGCGGAGGCCAGTAATAAGATCATCATTACTCTCTTGAAAAAACTGCTCGTGGAGAACCCTCGCCAGTGGCATGACACATTGTATGAGATGTTATTGACTTATCGTACTTCTAAGCAGAACCCTACGACCACCACCCTCTACGCATTAATGTTCAGCCACGATGCGGTTCTCCCTTTGGAGATCAATGTTCAATCTCTGCGCGTCCAAGATCAACAGCATCTGATTGGTGAAGATTATGTCCAGGCTATGTGGCAAGAACATGAAGACCTTAGCGGGACACGCTTAGAAGCTTTGGACACCTTGGTGATGGAAAAGCAGCGGATCGATCACGCCTATGATAAGAGGACACGTGGTCGCAGTTACAAGGAGGGTGAGCTCGTTTGGAAGGCAGTCCTTCCATTTGGCGAAAAGTTGACTGGCCGCTGTAAATGGATTCCTCGCTGGGTAGGAGCTTTTGTTATTCACCGAATTCTAGAACGCGGGGCTTTTCACCTTAAAGATTTAGACGGCGACCTCCACCGCAACCCCATTAACGGCAGGTTCCTCAAGAAGTATTACCCCAGTGTTTGGGAATTTGAAGACCCAACGGCTCCAGCGGTTCCTAGAACAGGGGGGCGACCATAGTCTTCTTGGGCTTGCTCCATCCTCTCCATTTAGGCCAATCTATGGCTTCATCCTCATGTATTCGCTCTGCCTAAGAACACTAAGGGGGCAACACTCTATATATCTAGGCCATTTGATTGCGGCCATTAATCTATCTATCTAAGAAGCCATTTGTTTCTTTTGATACTTTTCTTTCAGTTTTCTTGACAATATGTGTTAGGAATATATGTAAGGGCCTATACCAGAGGCCTTATATATCTAGGCCATTTGATTGCGGCCATTAATCTATCTATCTAAGAAGCCATTTGTTTCTTTTGAGACTTTTCTTTCAGTTTTCTTGACAATATGTGTTAGGAATATATGTAAGGGCCTATACCAGAGGCCTTATTATTTTTCAGCAAATGACAAAAAATTCAGAAAGTTTCATACATAGTGGCTTTGCGGCCAAAAGCAGTACAATGTGTTTGAGAAAATTACATTTGCGGTTTACAAAGCCAAAAGTGGCTAAACATCATAAGGCTTTCAGATCTTCTAAGAGCGTCTGGATCTTGCGGTAGAGGCAGTGAGATGATCATTCTTACTCTTGCTCTCTTCACCTACATCTCTTGGCTCCGGGCTGCAGCTGCTATCTTCTGTATTGGAAGAAGAGGGAAGGAAATAATCCATCGCAGCCCTTCCAGTTGGCTATCCTCCGGGATGGAGATGGATTCAGCGAGTCAGCGCAACCCAGTTGCCTCATTTACCTCCAGGGGAAAAACAGAAGTCGGTGCGTCTGACCCAGGAGGTAAACTGCGGAAGAAGAACGATCGGCCTCGAGTGGCCTGCCACCCTTCTTCGTTTTGCTTCGTGCCGGGAAATCTGAGGAGAGGGACTCTCCAGAATGCGAGATCCCGCGCTAGGAGCTCCTCGTGTTCTTCAGCCTATCTGTACCTACATGTGCTAGAACGAGCATAATTAGCTATAATGAGCCACGCTCATGGTACCGCCAGAGGTACCGACTCTCACCAAGGGGATGACCTGCGAAGTCACGGCCAGGCGGGCTACCGCTCGAGCCCTGGATCGCCCCCAGATCACCGCTGACGCGCCGCCACGCGCCGCGTCAAGATAACATCAGAAGCTCCAGACGCTGGGAATCGAAGCACATCAGTCCCACATCGGAAACAAGGAGAAGATCAACCTCTTCCTCATCTATAAAAGGTTCTCTCCTCTCTCCTCATTAATTACGCAATTACTACTCATTTATTGTTATACTGCGCATATACAGTGACTGACTTAGGCATCGGAGAAGAGAAGACCGCCCAACGCTGTCTCCCTCTGACTCCCTGTCTATCGTGTTGCAGTTAGCAGGAATCACCTAATCCTAGGAGTAGCGGTCCGCCCACCGGACCCGCGTTAAGCAAGGAATCGGCTACCGCCGGACTTGAACATTAACATTGGCGCCGTCTGTGGGAACCCTTGAACAAGAGGTCATCCAGCAACAATCACCATGACTAACGACAGCGGGGGAAACGCTGAAGAGCAGGTAGATCAATCTGCCATTCCCCAACCCACCAACCCAGCGGTAGGCGTCAACCGCGCGTTATTCACCACCTCGGTCAACCCCGGCGATGAGACAAACCCAGGTAGCAGCCGCCCGCCAGGCCAAGACCTCGCTTCCCTGTACGAGCTGGCACTGGCGGATCTTCACAAGGCAAACAGAGAACGTGAACAAGAGCGCAAGGAAAAGGCCGAAGCCCAGAGGCAGGTGGCCACGCTGGTGTCCCGCTTCGATGAGCTAAAGAAAGCTTTGGAGGCAACCGCCAACCCGGCACGAAGTGAACAGTCACGAAGCACCAGGCATAGCCGACCCAGCACGGGAGCATTGATACCAGCACCGGTCGTACACATGCAAGTCCCGCTGCACCCACCAGAGCTAGCGGCAATGGGACCACCCCCTGCACCCCAGCTAATGTTGGAACAGGAGGCGGAGTCATCACTGCACACCCACCGCTCGAGACCTAGGGCGAGAACAGAGGGAGACCCGCCCGCTCCCAGGCGAGGATCAGTTCAGCGGAGTACCCGCCTAGACCCCGCCGGCGACGCAACCTCTCAAATACTGGAGAGGATGCAGCAGTTGGAACAAAGGATAATCCGGGCTGAATCAGGCACCCCGGCACCAGCTTCAAACCCACTTTTCGCGGCCAGGCCAGGACCATTTACCGTTGCAATTTTGCTAGCCGTCAGACCGGCGTATGCAAAGACCCCTAAAATGTCACATTACAGCGGTAAGACTGATCCCTTCGTCCATATGGACACCTTCAAGAAAGTCACCAACAACAAGGGATTCGATGACGCCACCCTGTGCCACTTGTTCAGTGAAACGCTGGACAATGAGGCAATGAATTGGTTCTTCGAGTGCCCGCCGGGATCCATTGACTCATTTCAGGCATTATCGCATGCTTTCCTTTCTCGGTTCATCCTACTGTCCGCCGGGCACCACAACACAAGCCAACTGTTCAACGTCAAGCAGGGTACGGAAGAGACACTGAAGGCGTTCGTCACAAGGTGGCGAGCGGCAGCATCTCAGTGCCGTGATCTCGATAAAACAATGGCTTCGGCGGCTTTTAAGCAGGGACTCCTCAAAGGGCCATTTCTATATCACCTCAACTACAATCATCCAAATGCGGTATACGACCACCTCATGAGTGAGGCGGTCATTCATGCCCAAGCAGAATTCATCACATATGGGGAGGCCCCACCGCCACCAGCGGCATTGGCAAAATCGACACAACCCTCCTCCAGTCAGCAAGGGACCGCTAATAAAACCTCCACACCGCCAACTGACAAGAAGAGGGAGTGGCAGCAGGGTCAGTACCAAAACAAGCGACAAAAGGATCAGCACTGCAAGGGAAACCGCCCATCCCATGGGGACAACCGCAACAAACATGCGGAGTCTTCCCAGCGGTATGCAGTATTTACAGTCCTCACGGCTTCACATGAAGAAATATACAATCAGTGCAAGGATCAGATCCCACCGCCGCCCCCGGGAAAATACCCAAAAACAGGAAAGCCAAGGAACACCGGCAGGTGGTGCAAATACCACGAGGACAGCGGTCACAATACCAACAGCTGCAACGCCCTCAAAACGGCCATCGAGACCTTGTACCGGGATGGCAAGCTTGAGCAGTTCAAGGTATGCCAACCGCCACCTGTGATCGCCGATATTGAGCCCATGGGCCGCATCAACACAATCGACGGAGGTGCTCCAATCACCAGCATGTCTCACAGAGCTAGAAAGCGTTACGCGCGAGCTAATCACCCAAAGGAAGTCTGCAACATCCGCTACGAAAGATCCGCCAAACTCCCAAGGTCTGGTTGGGAACCCATTACCTTCTCAGAGGAGGAGGAACGCGGAGTACATCTGCCCCACGACGATCCTTTCTTGATTGACGCTATTCTGGGCAAAATGTCAGTGGGAAGAATCCTGGTTGACAGCGGTTCCGCTGTCAACGTTATATTCGGCGGTTGTTATAACAACCTTAAGAGGAACAGAAAATTACTCCAAGACCATGAACCGCTGCTCAGCTTCTCCGGTGATGTCACGCAACCGCTGGGCTCTGACTATATGCGGCTCGTTATGGGCACTAGTCCATGTATGGCTGAAATACATACGGAGTTCATAGTTGTCGATTGTTCGAGTTCATACAACGCCATCATTGGTCGGCCAGCGCTCAACAAACTCAAGTGCCTCATCGCCGGGTACATGCTGCTCATGAAATTCCCCACACCCAACGGCACAGGATGTGTAAAGGGAAGTCAGCAATTGGCACGCGAGTGTTATTCTACTACCATAGCACAATCAGCCCGCCGCCACGAGATCCTAGCGGTAGGCAGTCGGGCACTGCCACCAAACATTTTTGAGGACCCCAGGGAGGATGAAAAGAAGTACGTAAGGAAAGAGCCGGTCAACCCAGAAATATCACTGAGGGTTGTCAGCATCTCGGACGAGCACCCTGAACGGACGGTCCGCATAGGCGCTCAATTGGACCCAGAGCTGGCGGCGGAGCTCACCCAGTTCCTACTGGACAACGCTACAGTCTTTGCCTGGTCATATGCAGACATGCCAGGTATCTCCCCTGAAATCATCTCACACAAGTTGAGCATCAAACCATCCTTCTACCCTATCAAACAGAAACGCAGAGCCTTCGACGAAGAGAAGTACCGCGCTATCAGAGAGGAGGTTGCCAAGCTCCAGGGCATTGGGTTCATCCGCCAGGTCATCTATCCCCAGTGGATTTCCAACCTGGTTATGGTCAAGAAGGCTAGCGGCAAGTGGAGGATGTGCGTCGACTTCAAAAACCTTAACAAGGCATGCCCGAAAGATAGCTTCCTGTTACCTCGCATCGATCAACTCGTCGACGCAACCGTTGGACACGAGCTTCTCAGCATGATGGATGCTTTTTCCGGTTATAACCAGATCAGGATGCATCCCGACGACCAGGAATGCACCACCTTCACCACCGACAAAGGCCTGTATTGTTACAATGTGATGCCTTTCGGTTTGAAGAACGCAGGGGCAACTTATCAGCGGCTGATGAACGCCATGTTCGCGAAACATCTGGGCAAGATAATCGAGGTCTACGTAGACGACATGTTGGTCAAAAGTATAAAGGCCAGCGGACATGTGGCAAATCTGAAAATCATAATAACCATCCTCTTGGCCTACGGCATGCGCCTCAACCCGGAGAAATGTTTCTTTGGCGTCACCGCCAGCAAATTTCTGGGATATATTGTCAGTGAACGGGGCATCGAGGCCAACCCTGACAAGGTACAGGCCATCCTCAACCTGAAGGACCCAGAATGGAAGGTGCACGTCCAATGCCTCCAGGGCAAGCTAACCGCCCTGTCTCGATTCATCTCCAGACTGACCGACAGGTGTGCCCCATTTTTCAAAGTCCTCAAAACAACCCACAAAAAGGTCATCGACTGGAACCCAGAGTGCCAGGCGGCGTTCCAAGGCCTGAAGGAATACCTGGTGGCAGTTCCGCTCCTCTCCATTCCTGTCCAAGGAGAAACATTGTACATTTACCTAGCGGTATCTTAGTCAGCGGTTAGCTGCGCCATCGTCCGGCGGGAGGGCCAGGACGAGCTCCCAGTTTTCTATGCCGGAAGAGGCATGAATGGTGCGGAAGCAAGGTATCCTCCATTGGAGCAGCTTGCTCTCGCACTCATCGTTGCCGCCAGACGCCTCCGCCAGTACTTCCAAACCCATACAATACATGTGCTAACCAATCAACCGCTGAGACAAGTTATGCAGAACCCTGAACATTTGGGGCGCCTCAGCAAGTGGGCCATTGAGCTCAGCGAGTTTGACATTGATTACAAACCACGAACCGCCATGAAGGGCCAGGCGGTGGCAGACTTCATCGCTGAGCTCACCGAGCGTCAGCCCGAAACCAAGATCGATATACCGCTCGGAACAGAAATTGCTACGGCCGTAGAGCCGGCACCCCAACAATCAGACTGGAACCTACATGTGGACGGTTCCGCTTCCGCCAAGGCCAGCGGTGCCGGAATTATCTTGACAGGACCACGGGGGCTTAACGTCGAGTATGTGTTGAAATTCAACTTCAAAGCTTCTAACAACATGGCGGAATATGAGGCACTCATTGCCGGCCTACTCCTCCCCATTGATTCAGGAGCCGACAGTGTCAACATCTTCAGCGACTCTCAGTTGGTCGTTAACCAGGTCAACGACAGCTTTCAGGCCAAGGATCAGCAGTTAGCGGCATACTTATGGTACACCAAAACGCTGCTCAAGAAATTCAAGTTCCACACCATCACACAAATCCCCAGGGAAAAGAACGTCAGGGCTGATTCACTGGCAAGACTGGCAACCGCCCAACCACACCAGAGCCCAGCAGACACAAGGGTAGAGTCCCTGGACAGGCCAAGTATCACCAAAACCCTGGCGAAGATCTTTAGCATTGAGGCCAATCCTAGTTGGATGGACGAGATTATCCAATACAAGCGCAACGGGACATTGCCAGAAGACAAGATCAAGGCGCGACAGCTCCAGCGGAGAGCAACCCGTTACAACATGCAGAGCGGCAAACTTTATCGCCAGGGATTCACTCACCCCAACCTTCATTGTCTAACCCCAGAGGAGGGAAAGGTCGTGCTGGCAACAATACATGGCGGGGAATGCGGAAATCACTCAGGTGCCAGATCCTTGGCTAATCGCACAATGCGACAAGGCTACTTTTGGCCTACAATTGGTGATGACGCCCGGCGGATATCAAGATCCTGTCACAAATGTCAACAATTTGCTGATTTTCCACACGCTCCGGCGGGACCTCTGTCGGTTATCGTCAGCCCCTGGATTCACTCAATGTGGGGCCTGGACTTGATGGGAAAATTCCAAACCGCCAAAGGTCAATTCAAATACATCATTGTCGCCATTGACTACAGCAGCAAGTGGATAGAGGCAGAGCCACTGACGGCAATAACTACCGCCAAGGTAATCCATTTCCTCTGGAAGAACATCTACTGCCGCTACGGTGTCCCGCACGCAATCATCACAGACAACGGCACACAGTTCAACAATAAGGAACTCATCTCTTTCACCGCCAACCTGGGCACCAAGATGCGTTTTGCATCGGTCGCCCATCCCCAAACCAACGGCCAGGTCGAGGCGGCAAACAAGATAATCAAGAAACTGTTACAGAAGCGGCTCGATGAGGCAAAGGGTTTGTGGGCGGAGAAGCTCCCGGAGGTTCTATGGGCCATCAGAACAACTCCAACCTCCGCCACAGGTGAAACCCCCTTTTGTATGATGTTCGGAACTGAGGCTGTCCTGCCTATCGAGGTAACCCAACCAACCGCTAGGGTCGAAGGCTGCTGCCCCGAGACCAACAGCGACGACGTTAACCTCGACAGGGATCTACTAGAGGAAAAGCGAGACGCAGCCCATTTGCGCAATCTCCAGAATAAGCGGCGGGTGTCACGTTTCTACAACGCCAGGGTCAAAGCCCGCAACCTCCAACTGGGGGACTGGGTAATGAAAGAAGTCATACTACCGCCAACAAAACTCCGCCCAACTTGGGAAGGTCCATACAAAATTGTAGAGGTCGTTAGCCCGGGCACCTTCTACTTAATGGACAAGGATGGCGTCACAACGACCCACCCCTGGAATACCGAACACCTTCGGTATTACTACAAATAGTCATACCGCTACCCAAGAGCATCTTGACTTAGCTAAATTTTTGTTCAATATTTAGCTAAGGGAAGCTACCCAACGGGTACGACCCCGCTTTTGTAAAACGCTGTTCAGACAACTATCAATGAAACGAGGAATTATTCAAACCATTGTTACCAAGTCTAGCACTGAGGGCAACTGGCAACGCCAGTCAGCGGACTACGTCGGCTACATTGCCCACTTGGACCAATTTTAATTCCTTTAATGTTTCATTCATGACCAAAGGCAAATATCAAGACCTCTAGCGGCACACACATTATCACAAACAAAAAGAAACACTTGGAATTTGGGTGCCAACAAATTTCATTCATCTCAAAACAGAATTACATCATTTATGCCTCAGCGGCTACAAAAAAAAAAAAAAAAACTTTCCTACTCCTATTTAGGGCTGGCGGGGTTGGCAGGGTTTGTCAGGTCGGCCCCGCTACCTTCAGCAGTTCCACCGGCGGCCTGCGGAGGATCGGAGCGGCTCGTCTGGTCGGACCCTCGGGCTGTGGGACTAGGAGTCTCTATTGTGCCATCCGCCCGGGTGTGGGCCGCCAAGAACCCAGCGCGGGACGCCTCGGACTGCGTAGGCGTCCGCTGGGAGCCGCCTTCTGGAGGCTCGCCACTCTCCCCGCTACCCGAGCGGACTCCGGGACTAGGTGCGGCAGTAGGAGCGGTACTTGTTGTCGGCGGCGCTTCCTTACTTGGCTGCACGACCGGCATTACCGCTTTCGCCCAGTCAATGGCGCCCCTCTGCCGCAACATCTCCACATTGGCCAGGGCACCGGCCTTGGCTGCGTCGTTCAGCGCCTTCTTGTGCTCCGCCGACTGCTTGTACGATTCAACAGCGGCAGCCGCAGCACGGCATCCCTCAGACTCCAAGCGAGCGACTTCACCCTCCAGCCGCTTGATTTCCGCTTGTTTAGCGGCGGACTCTCGCTGAAGGATCTCAATTTTCTTCTCCTTCGCGGTCACCCGGTCCCGCACTAGAGACATATCCTGCTCCAGCCTGGCGTACCGCTCATTCTGATCCAGGTGCCGCTCAATGGCAACGTTCAGCTTGCCCCTGGCATCCGCCACGTCGCAATCGGCCTTTGTCAGACGTCGCTCGACGTCAGCCAACTTCTCCTGGGTCTTCCCCAAGTCCCTCTGGAGGCCCGCCACCTCCTCCCTCAGCTCCCGCTCAACCAGGGGCTGCTTGGACGCCGCCTGGAACATCTCATGAAGCCCAACGGCAACGTGCCCAAAGGCTGTGCTGAAGGGCGACTCGCTGACGGCGGTCGACCGAACAATTCCTTCCAGACCGCCGAACCCCAGCCGCTCGCAGAGATGATACAGGAAGTCCCGCTCACCGTCGTTGAGGAACTCGGCGTAGGCAGCAAATGAGTCCAGGCCGCTCGCACCCACCTCTTTCGCCACGTCAGCAGCAGCCTCGGGCGGAGCCTGCCTCAACTTCTTCGGCTGCTCTCGGGCCCCCGTTACCTCCACTTCCTCCTCCCCACCGGAGTCCGGCTGGCGGCGTTTTCGCTGGAGCACCCGCGTGCTCCCAGCAACGGCAGGCCTCGAACCCCCCGCCGGCGGCGCCAACCCCGCTATGGTAACACCCTCGGTGGGGCGCACCGCTTTCTTCGCCACACCGCGCCGCAGGGCCGGTGCCCTCTCTTTCCTCGGCCCCGCTTCACTCGCCCCGCCGGTCCCCGCCTGAACGGCGGGCAGCCCATCACCACCAAGATGGGAGTGGTGCGGCATTGGCAGCACCACAGGAACCTCTGACTGGCTCAGCGCCAGTGTTTCTGGGTCCACCACCGTCTTTTGCGCAGCCATCCCGGAAGCGTACATGGCTTCAAGGAAGTTGTCGATTTCAGCACGGTCCATGGCTTTTGCAAATGCATCACGGCTAGCCTTGTTTCCCGGCGGAGTCTCTACAAAAATTAGTGGCAGGCCAGTTAGCGTGGGACAACCTCACCAAAGGTACGATACAGCTGATTACTTACCAACGGCACGCGTCAGTTGTTGAGCTACCAACAACTCCCACCTGCTAAGGAGACGGAAGTCCAGCAAGTTGCGATTCCGCCAGCAACCCCTGATGCGTGCTACCCGGCACTCTTCCTCACGAGTTAAGTTGTACCGTAACCCCGCTGCACAGACAGGTCATTATCAGTAGAGTAAAAAAAAAAAAAAAAAAAGGGGGACCACGCCAGTCATGTACAGCGGAAACAACAAACAACCTCGGATGGGCTGAAATTCTGACTTAATCCTAAACGACGGCTCCCCCTCGTTAGACCCCGCCTGGTACTCCCATCCCGCTGTGGCAATACAAAACGAGCCCCGCCAGTACTACATTGAGTTCCGCAGGTTTTCGATCAGCTTGGGCGCTCCTTGCCGACGGCTGAGGTTTACTTGCCCTCTACAACCCTGGCGCTTCACGTACACCAATTCGTAGAAATGCAACACCTCCGCCACGGTCGGTCCTTCACAACCAGACAACCGCCACAACGAGTTCAGCGACAGCAGTAACCGCCACATGTTGGGGCACACTTGCCCAAAGGTGATGCCGAACTCGCACAGCAGAATCTGAAGGTTGGGCACCAGCGGGAGGGTCACTCCTTCGCGGAATATAGCCTCGTGCACCGCGGCATGGCCCGCTGGCAGAATCGAAGCTTTCTCCTCTACCGTAGGCGGACGCAGCTTCACCGCGCCGGGCAACCGGAACACCCGCTTCAGCCGGTTGACGGCAACCGCTGTCATCCTACCTCCCGCCTCGTCAACGGGGGTGCCGTCCTCGAACACCCACACAGACTCGGTATCCTCCCCCGTTCCACCTCCCCCGCCAGCCGAGCCGCTGGTGGCACTATTACTTTCTAGCCGCTCTTCGTGCGAAGTATGCGCAGCAGCAGCCTCCCCCGCCCTAGAACTCTCCGGACGCGATGCACGACCCATGTCTACGTCCCACAGAATGGTCTGTAGCGGCTCGACTTCTAGCGGTTCTGGCAGTGAGGTTCCTGCACGGGCAGACGGAAGCAACGAGTCAATAAAATTTCTATCCGCCGCGCTGAACGACACTTCAGATCCGGAATCCTCACTGCTCGAGATCTCTATGACGTCGGCCATCCCAAAACCCTAAAACCCAAATCAGTTAGCTCACACAGGATCTAACCTATCCCTATATCAGTTACTGCCCAAGAACATCAACAACACTCAACCCAGAAAATGCCAAAACAAGAACAAACCGACTAAAACCCAGATTCGACCATCTAGAAAAGCCCTAACAACCCCAATTGTCAATCACAACCACCCTTCCCCAAACCCACTCACACCCTCACAATACGTCGACAAAGAACACATCACAGAAAAACCCAGAAGTTCAACGAGGCAGACACCCAATCAAACAGGGAAAAGGCCAGATTACCAACCTTGACAGTGGAGCCTCTGACAGCAGTGTGTGCACTACTCTTCGCAGCCGGAAATCGTCTGTTCTTCCACGCACGAGAACTCGCCGATATCGCCTCGCCTTTCTTCTCCTATCTCAGACACAGAACACTTGAAGACGACGAGGGCACAGTTCGAAGTTTAGAGCAGTACCAAATATGCGACCTTCCCCCCCTTTTATGTCAACGTCAAACAATCCCACGCCGTCCGTTTAAAAAAACGACATCGACTGCCAGCCGTACGCGTGTCCCACAGCTGCAGTTACTCTCCGGATTAACCGAGGCGTCTCCTAGGTTACGAAATCCATCATTACTCGACATTAATGGCGAGGAGACGGCTCGACGAAGGAGGCACGCCTCCGCACGCTAACCCTTTAGGGGTTTGCCACTTGTCCACCACCATCAGGCGAAGCGTCCGACAGAAGCCACAACTTTCGGGTGAAAGGCTCCAAGTATCGAAGTCCGCTGAGCGAAACCCCGCTAGCGGAACTTCTCACTTGTCATCTTCCAAGCATCGAAGCCCGCTGAGCGAAACCCCGCTAGCGGAACTTCTCACTTGTCATCTTCCAAGTATCGAAGCCCGCTGAGCGAAACCCCGCTAGCGGAACTTCTCACTTGTCATCTTCCAAGTATCGAAGCCCGCTGAGCGAAACCCCGCTAGCGGAACTTCTCACTTGTCATCAAAGTATCGAAGCCCGTTGAGCGAAACCCCGCTAGCGGAACTTCTTACTTGTCATCTTCCAAGCATCGAAGCCCGCTGAGCGGAACCCCGCTAGCGGCACTTCTCACTTGTCATCTTCCCAAGTATCGAAGTCCGCTGAGCGAATTCCCGCTGGACTTCCAATTGACAATTTGCAAGGGGCAGCCTAGGCTATACTTGGCACTGCCGGCAGAACCGCCTCCATCTTGCAAACCCCGTGCGTTGCTGAACACAATTCCGATCAGTAACCACCGCCGAACACGTCTACCCGACGCTGTTTCCTGCTACATCCAGCGGGGGGTATCCGCCAGGGCGGATCCCGAGGCTACGCCTCATTCTGACAACGACCGCCACGCGGAGTTACGGTCAGATCGTCCCTACGGGACACGGGGACTTGTCAACAGTCTACGACGACCCTGATCAGGTACGTTGACCCCCGCCACTTGGGTACTAAGATTGGGCTCGCTACCCAACACCTTCTGCTCCGTGCAACTTCCCCTCAACAAACAATTTGCCGACCATCCGGAGGTCCGTCTTGGCTAGGGAGTGGGGGACTCCCTGGCGGGCCTGGCAGGGGCCCACCCGAAAGGGTATAAAGCGTTTGATCAGTAAATCCATGGTTGACAATGCACTGACGCTAATTATGCTGTTGCAAGTCTAGCGGAAGTAACGCTTCACACCGCCGATCAACTCCCCAACCAAGATTGCCCTCCTTGACTGGGGACTTGGGGGACTTGTACCTACATGTTCTAGAACGAGCATAATTAGCTATAATGAGCCACACTCATGGTACCGCCAGAGGTACCGACTCTCACCAAGGGGATGACCTGCGAAGTCACGACCAGGCGGGCTACCGCTCGAGCCCTGGATCGCCCCCAGATCACCGCTGACGCGCCGCCACGCGCCGCGTCAAGATAGCATCAGAAGCTCCAGACGCTGGGAATCGAAGCACATTAGTCCCACATCGGAAACAAGGAGAAGATCAACCTCTTCCTCATCTGTAAAAGGTTCTCTCCTCTCTCCTCATTAATTACGCAATTACTACTCATTTATTGTTATACTACGCATATACAGTGACTGACTTAGGCATCGGAGAAGAGAAGACCGCCCAACGCGGTCTCCCTCTGACGCCCTGTCTATCGTGTTGCAGTTAGCAGGAATCACCTAATCCTAGGAGTAGCGGTCCGCCCACCGGACCCGCGTTAAGCAAGGAATCGGCTACCGCCGGACTTGAACATTAACACTATCCAAAACCTAGGATGTTCCATCCAGGCTTTCATAAGCCAAAGACACGAGGTTGCCTGAGATTAGGACATAAGGCCTACCCAGGCATTGAGATTAAGCCATAAAGCCTAAGATTTAGAGGCTAAGGATGAGATAGTAAGGAGAAGATTTCAGAAACAAAAGGAAAAGGAACAGGGCTTGCAGAGTTATTTCTATGTTCATTTCTCCAAAGTATGGATATTTATAGGGCCAGCCTCAGTGGCTTCAACCTATCGATGGGCAGTTGAAGCAATTTAACACCATCAATGGGAATATCAATAGAATTGAATGCTATGATCTCGGAAAGGAGAGAAATTCGAAGACGCGTGGGAAGCGGAGCAGTCTTCGAGGAGGTAACCGTTCTATTTCGAGGTTATCTTTTCAAAAGGTTTTAATATGCAATAAAGACAAGGTTGAGCGCTTAATTGCCTGTAATTCCAAAATATTTGGGCCAAGAAATGTGGGCTGAATATTTCACCAAACCATAAATAATGATATTAATATTAATATTGTTCATACAAAATAATGGGCCTAATATTAGAGGCCTAAAGCCCTCGGCCTGCATAAGTCAGGCGGAGGAAATGTTCATCCAGACGAAAGCTGGCATCAGCAGCAGCTTGAGCGGTTTGTTGGGCCGCCAGGCGAGCCTGGGCCAGTTCTTGAGACAGCGCTTCGAAAGCGGCTAAGGGTTGCTCCAGTTGGGCTTCCTCATGGGCGAGCCTGGCCGTTACAGCAGTTAATTGGGCTTGAAGATCTTGAATCTGGGTCTTGAGATGGTTCCTCGTAACCGTCAAATCCCTGATGAGAGTACCCCGGTCGCCTAAGAAATAGCGCGAAGTGTCTGCCTGTTGAGTAAGGGTCAGATAGTAGGCTTGGGTCTGCCTGGCCTACGCCTTCACGGCCACTTTCTCATTGAGCCATTGGGACAGATCCTGCAGCAGTTGATCAATATCGAGGAACTGGGCTTCAATGATGTCTCCCTCGCGGAAAAGTACCTCAGATACTCCAAAACTCTCGCGGGCGCACCGGGCGTCAGAATATCAGGTCCCAGGAGACGAAGGAGGCCTTCTCTGGCATCATCTATAACTCCAGGAGGAGTCACTTCGAGTACGTAAGCCAGCCTTTCCAGTCTGGAAGGAGGCGCAGGCAGCGGATTTGGGGCAGCAGCAACAGGAGCCTCGTGAGGCCCCACGATAGGAACCGCTTCCAGCACCGGCTCAGGGTTCACTTCATCTTCTACTTCAGGTGCTTAGGGGGCATCAGGGATGGGTTCTTGGTTGTCCGTGTCCGCGCCATCTGGTTCAGCAGGATTTTCACCAAGCACCTTGTTAATGTCTAAAAGTCCAGCGGTAGCTGGACCCTAGCTAACGTTGATCCGGCGGGCGGATCGGTACTTGTGTTGTTCTCGAAGCTACCGTTACCTGTCAAATGAAATACAATGGGCGTCAGAGGGAGACCGCGCCGGGCGGTCTTCTGCTCTCCGATGCCTAAGTTAGTCAATGTATTTGTGTTGACAAAGTAACCGTAGATAAGTATGGAATGCGTAATTAATGAGGAGAGAGGAGAGAACCTTTTATAGGTGAGGAAGAGGTTGATCTTCTCTTTGTTTTCGATGTGGGACTGACATGCTTCAGTTCCCAGTTTCAGAAGCTTCTGATGCCATTTTGGCGTGGCGCGTGGCGGCGCGTCGGCGGTGATCTGGAGGTGGTCCGACGCCGAGGCCGTAGCCTGCCTGGCGGTGTGTCTGCATGTCATTCCTTTAGTTGGAATTAGTACCTTTGGCGGTACAATGAGCGTGGCCCATTATAGCTAATTATGCTTGCAAATGTACATGCATGTACAAGTCCCCCAATTCCCCAGTCAAGGAGGGCAATCTTGGTTGGGGAGTTGCTCGGTGGTTTGAAGCGTTTTCTTCCGCTAGACTTGCAAGAGCATAATTAGCGTCAGTGCGTCGTCAACCGTTGGTTTTACTGAGCAAATGCTTTATACCCTTTCGGGCGGGCCCCTGCTGGGCCCCCCAGGGAGTCCCCCACTCCCCGGCGAAGATAGACCTCCGGAAGGTCGGCAAATTGTTTGTTGAGGGGGAGCTGCACGGAGCAGAGGGTGTTGGGTAGCGAGCCCAATGTGACACCCAAATGACGGGGGTCAACGTGCCTGATCAGGGCCGTCGTAGACTGTTGACTAGTCCCCGTGTCCCGTAGGGACGGTCTGACTGTAACGCCGCGTGGCGGTCGTTGTCAGAGTGAGGCGTGGCCTCGGGATTCGCAATTTGGCGGATATCCCCCCGCTAAATGTAGCAGGAAGCAGCGTCCGGTAGACGCGGCTGTCGGTATTTTGTTGAACGATATGGCGTTGAACAAAGCACGCAGTTTGCAAGATGAAAGGGGTTCCGCCAGAGATGTATAGCGGAAGACACCCCGCTTGCAGGATGCCTATGGAGAAGTTCCGCTGTCGGGGTTCCGCTCAGCGGAGACTTCCGCACATGGAATAGGACAAGGGAGAAGTTCTGCTGGCGGGGTTTCGCTCAGCGGAGACTTCATCACTTGGAAGATGACAAGGGAGAAGTTCCGCTGGCGGGGTTTCGCTCAGCGGAGACTTCATCACTTGGAGGATGACAAGGGAGGAGTTCCGCTGGCGGGGTTTCGCTCAGCGGAGACTTCCTCACTTGGAGGATGACAAGGGAGAAGTTCCGCTGGCGGGGTTTCGCTCAGCGGAGACTTCGTCACTCGGAGGATGACAAGGGAGAAGTTCCGCTGGCGGGGTTTCGCTCAGCGGAGACTTCGTCACTCGGAGGATGACAAGGGAGAAGTTCCGCTGGCGGGGTTTCGCTCAGCGGAGACTTCGTCACTTGAAAGAGGCCAAGGGAGAAGTTCCGCTGGCGGGGTTTCGCTCAGCGGAGACTTCATCACTTGGGGGATGACAAGGGAGAAGTTTCCGCTGGCGGGGTTTCGCTCAGCGGAGACTCGGACGGTTGGTGAAGTTATCGCAGTGGTTACTTCCACCAGACGCTTCGTCTGGTGGTAGTAGACACGTGTCCAACCCGCAGGGGGTTAGCGTGCAGAGGCTTGTCCCCTAAGCCTGGCCGTCTGCTTACCATAAATGATAGTAATTACGGGTTTCGAAATCGAAGCGACGCCTCGGTTAATCCGGGTAGTAAGTGGAGGTCTGTGACACGTGTACGGCTGTCGTGTGATGTCGTTTTGCAGCGGACGGCGGAGGACGCGCTGATGTTGACATAAAAAGGGGGGGGAAAGCCAGCAAGATTTGACACTTTGGTAAAAGCTTTAAACCCACAGTCGTGTTCTTATCGCTCTACTTGTCCGAGACTGAAGAAAGAGGTTGCCGGAGTTTGGAGATATCGTTCCCGGAGAAACGGCGATAGCGGCCCCCCAGGATTACCGTGCATCATCGTATCGTAGGCTTCACCACCAAGGTTGGTATCCGGATTTATTTTTCCTGTTTCATTGGATCTGCTACTTTCTGGGTTTTGTTGTTTGTCTTTCTGGGGTGACTGCTGGTTTTGTTGGGCGTGTTCTGAGGTGTAAAATGAGATTTTGGGGGGGGGGGGGGGTTGAATTGCGGTTGGCAAAGCGTTAGTGGTTAGGGATTTAGATGGCCGAATCTGGGTTGAGTGTGTTTGTTCGTGTTTTGGCATTTTCTGGGTTTTTTTTGTTCTTGATGTCCTCGGCTATAACTGATGTGAGAATAGGCTAGATCTGTGTTTGTGCTAACTGATGTGGGTTTTAGGGTTTTGGGATGGCTAACGTCATAGAGATTTCGAGCAGTGAGGATTCCGGGTCTGACGTGTCGTTCAGCGCGGCGGATAGGATTTTTATTGACTCGTTGCGTCCGTCTGCCCATGCAGGAACCTCACTGCCAGAACCGCTAGAAGTTGAGCCGCTACAGACCATCCCCTGGGAAGTAGCTATGGGTCGTGGTTCGCGTCCAGAGAGCTCTAGGGCGGGTGAAGCCGCTGCTGCCAACGCTAGGCGCAATGAGCGTTTGGCGAGCAATAGTGCTGCTAGCGGCTCCGCTGGAGAAGAAGAAGTAGCAGGGCAGAATGCTGAGTCGGCGTGGTTTCTATCTGATGGCACCGCCGTCGACGAGGCAGAAGGGCGGATGGACGCCGCTGCCGTTAACCGAATGAAGCAGACGTTCCGGTTGCCGGGCTCGGTGAAGCTGCGCCCGCCGACAGCGGATGAGAAGGCCTCGATTCTCCCAGCGGGATTTGCTGCCGTTCACGAGGCGATATTCCGCCAAGGAGTGACATTCCCGCTGGTGCCAAATCTCCAAATCCTGGTGTGCGAATTTGGCCTTGCCTTTGGTCAGATTTGCCCCAACATGTGGCGGTTGATGTTGGCCATGAACTCACTCTGGCAGTTGTCCGGGTGCGAGGGGCCTACTGTGGCGGAAGTGCTTCACTTCTACGAGCTGGTGTACGTGAAGCGCCGAGGTTGCAAAGGGCAAGTGAACTTGAGCCGCCGGCAGGGAGCCCCCAAGCTGATCGAAAATCTAAGGGACTCAATGTTCTACTGGCGGGGGACCTTCTGCGTCGCCACAGAGGGTTGGGAGTATCACGCCAGGTCGAACGAGGAAGGGCCGACATTTAGGATTAAGTCGGAGTTCCAACCCATTCGAGGTTGGTAACCGGTTTCCGCTGAACGTAGTTGGCGGGTTTACGTATTTGTATTTGTAGTCTGACTAACGATTATCGTTTTTGTGCAGCGGGACTGCGGTACACGCTAACGCGCGAAGAAGAGTGCCGCGTAGCGAGGATCAGAGGTTGCTGGCGGAACCGCAACTTGCTAGATTTCTGACTTCTGACCGGTTGGGAGTTGCTGGTCGACCAGCGGCTAACGCGTTCCATTGGTGAGAAATCTCCGCCATACCGTTCTCTTCTTTCTTTTGTATGTGTGATCTGGACTGACTGGTACCCATTTTTTTTTTTAGAAACTCCGCCGGGTAATAAATCAAGTCGCGACGCTTTCGAAAAGGCCATGGACCGCGCAGAGATAGACGACTTTCTGGAGGCCATGTAAGCCGAGGGGCTGGCGGCTCAGCAGACGCTGGTGAACCCTGAGACACTGGCACTGAGTCAGTCCGAGGTTCCCGTGGTGCTGCCTATGCCGCACCACTCCCACCTTGGTGAGGATGGTCTGCCGGTAGTGCAGACGGGAACCCAAACGGCTGGCGGGGAGAGGGGAGGCGTTGCGGCTGGGCAACAGAAGGAGCGGATGCCTGCTCAGAGGCGTGGCCCTCAAAAGGGGAAAGTGGTGCAACCGGCGGAGCCGCCAGTGAGGGTGACGAGGACCGCTGCCGGGAACCAAAGGGCGCTGGAGAGAAAACGCCGGCAGGTTGATTCTCCTGACGAGGAAGAGGAAGAGGAAGAGGAGGTTGAGGTAATCGGGGCCCGCCGACAGAAGAAGGCTCGCCAAGCTCCTTCTAAAACTGTTGCGGTGGAGGGAGAGACGCCCGCCGGCAGTGATCTGGACTCTTTTGCCGAGTACGCTGCGTTCATGACAGATGGTGAGCGGGAGTTCCTCTTCCATCTATGCGAACGGCTAGGGTTCGGCGGCCTAGCGGGTATCTCGCGCCCCACGGCAATTGACCAATCGCCCTTCAGCTCGGCATTTGGTCAAATATTGGCGGGACTGCACGACATGTTCGTGGCGGCGTCGAAGAGGCCCCTGATTAAGGGGGAGCTGAGGGATGAAATCCAAGGTCTCCAGAGGGAGTTGGTGGAGACGAATGAGAAGCTGGCGGAGGCGGAGCGGGGGTTTGCCAAGGCGGAATGTGACTATGCCGACGTCCGCGGTAAGCTCAACGTAGCCATTGAGCGGGACTTGGAGAGGAATGAATATGTCTCCAAGTTGGAGCAAGACATAGTCCTGCTGCAGGAGCGGATAGCCGCCAAGGATAAAAAACTCATTATTGTGCAGCGGGAGTCCGCCGACCGAATGGCTGAAGTGAAGCGGCTGGGGGGTGAGGTTACCCAGCTGAGGGCTGAAGGGAGTACCGCTGCGGCCGCCGCCGTTGAGGCGTTCAAGCAATCGGCGGATTTTAAGAAGGCAATGATCGAGTCGGCGAAGGCTGGGGCCCGAGCAAATATAGACATGCTGAAGCGGAAGGGCGCCATTGACTTCGCCAAAGCGTCACAGCCTGACGCGCCGCTGGCTGAGAGTATCCCGCCGGAGACAGACGTGCCTGCCCCAGCCGGAGGTGCCTGCTCGGGCAGCGGAGAAAGTGGCGCTCATCCGGCGGAAGGGTCCCAGCAGACTCCCCACCCCACCCCGTCGGAGGTGTCACGTGCCGGATTCCTGGAGGCACATACCCGGGCGGATGGTACCATGGAGACCCCCAGTCCGACGGCGCGAGGGTCCGACCAAGCGAGTCGATCGATCGTGCCGCCGCCCGCCGAAGCAGAAAATGTCGAAGGCAACCCCTGAAGCCGGCCGAGGCCGCCGGAGACTTTCCTAGTTTTTTTTTTTTTTTGCTTTGTTTTGTGGCCGCTGAGTCACGACAGCTTGTAAAGAATATTGAAAGTGAAATAAATTTCTGAATTGGTTTGCCATGATGTGTTTGCAAGTGCTAGTGTTGAGTTATATATATTTCTTCTGTCGATCAATGAAACATTAAAGGAATTAAGATTGGTCCAAGTGCACCACGTAGCGGACGAAGTCCGCCGACGATTGCTGGCGTTGCCAGTTGCCCTCAGTGCTAGACTTGGTAACAATGGTTTGAATAATTCCTCGTTTCATTGATAACTGACGGATCAGTGTACAAAAGTGGGGTAGTACCCGTTGGGTAGCTTCCCTTAGCTAAATATTTGAACAAAAAATTTAGCTAAGTCAAGATGCTCTTGGGTAGCGGTTTGACTATTTGTAGTAATACCGAAGGTGTTCAGTATTCCAAGGGTGGGTCGATGTGACGCCGTCCTTGTCCATTAAGTAGAAGGTGCCTGGGCTAACGACTTCCACAATTTTGTACGGGCCTTCCCATGTTGGGCGGAGTTTTGTTGGTGGCGGGATGACTTCCTTCATGACCGAGTCCCCCAATTGGAGGTTCCGGTCCTTGACCCTGGCGTTGTAGAAACGCGATACCCGTTGTTTGTTTTGTAAATTGTGTAAATGGGCCTTGTGTCTTTTTTCCTCTAGGAGGTCCCTGTCCAAGTTGACGCCGTTGCTGTTGGTCTCTAGGCAGTAGCCGTTGACCCTAGCGGTGGGCTGAGTTACCTCAATAGGAAGGACAGCTTCTGTGCCGAACATCATACAAAAAGGGGTTTCGCCGGTGGCGGTAGTTGGAGTTGTCCGGATGGCCCATAGGACCTCTGGAAGTTTTTCTGCCCACAAACCCTTGGCGTCGTCGAGCTTCTTTTTTAGCAGCTTCTTGATTATCTTGTTTGCTGCTTCGACCTGGCCGTTGGTTTGGGGATGGGCGACAGATGCAAAACTTAACTTGGTGCCCAGGTTGGCGGCAAATGAGATGAGTTCCTTATTGTTGAACTGTGTGCCGTTGTCTGTAATGATTGTATGTGGGACGCCATAGCGGCAGTAGATATTCTTCCAAAGGAAGCGGATTACCTTTGCGGTAGTTATTGCCGTCAGTGGCTCCGCTTCTACCCACTTACTGTTGTAGTCGATGGCGACAATGATGTACTTGAACTGGCCCTTGGCGGTTTGGAACTTTCCCATCAAATCAAGGCCCCACGTGGAATGAATCCATGGGCCGATGATGACTGACAGTGGTTCCGCCGGCGCGTGTGGGAGATCTGCAAACTGTTGGCATTTGTGGCAAGACCTCGAAATCCGTCGGGCGTCATCACCAAGCGTGGGCCAGAAGTAACCTTGTCGCATTGTGCGGTTAGCCAAGGATCTGGCGCCCGAGTGGTTTCCGCACTCCCCGCCATGGATTTCTGCTAGGACGACCTTTCCCTCCTCTGGGGTTAGACAGCGGAGGTTGGGATGGGTGAATCCCTGGCGGTAAAGCTTGCCGTCCTGGATGTTGTAGCGGGTTGCCCTGCGCTTGAGCTGTCTTGCGTGGACTTTATCTTCTGGCAATGTGCCGCTGCGCTTGTATGCAATGATTTCGTCCATCCAGCTGGGATTGACCTGAATGTTGAAAATCTCCGCCAGGGTCTTTGTGATACTTGGCTTGTCAAGGTATTCCACCCTTGTGTCCGCTGGACTCTGATGTGGTTGGGCGGTTGCCAGTCTCGCCAGTGAATCAGCCTTAGCGTTCTTTTCCCTGGGGATTTGTGTGATGGAGTGACCTTGTCGCATTGTGCGGTTAGCCAAGGATCTGGCGCCCGAGTGGTTTCCGCACTCCCCGCCATGGATTTCTGCTAGGACGACCTTTCCCTCCTCTGGGGTTAGACAGCGGAGGTTGGGATGGGTGAATCCCTGGCGGTAAAGCTTGCCGTCCTGGATGTTGTATCGGGTTGCCCTGCGCTTGAGCTGTCTTGCGTGGACTTTATCTTCTGGCAATGTGCCGCTGCGCTTGTATGCAATGATTTCGTCCATCCAGCTGGGATTGACCTGAATGTTGAAAATCTCCGCCAGGGTCTTTGTGATACTTGGCTTGTCAAGGTATTCCACCCTTGTGTCCGCTGGACTCTGATGTGGTTGGGCGGTTGCCAGTCTCGCCAGTGAATCAGCCTTAGCGTTCTTTTCCCTGGGGATTTGTGTGATGGAGTGAAATTTGAACTTTTTTAACAAGGTTTTGACGTACCCCAAATATGCCGCTAACTGCTGGTCCTTGGCCTGGAAGCTGTCGTTGACCTGGTTAACGACTAGTTGCGAGTCGCTGAATATGTCAGCTCCTGAGTCAATGGCGAGGAGTAGACCGGCGACAAGTGCCTCGTATTCCGCCATATTGTTTGAAGCCTTGAAGTTGAATTTCAATGCGTACTCCGCGTTCAGTCCCCCGGGTCCTGTTAAGATGACTCCGGCGCCGCTGGCCTTAGGGCAGGCGGAGCCGTCCACGTGCAGGTTCCAATCTGACCGTAGGGGAGTTGCCTCCTCACCGTTTACTATTTCTGTTCCGGGCTCTGTTTGAGTACCGGGTTCCGCCTGACGCTCAGTAAGTTCAGCGATGAAGTCCGCCACTGCCTGGCCCTTCATGGCGGTTCTTGGCTTGTACTCTATGTCGAATTCGCTGAGCTCAATGGCCCACTTACTGAGGTGCCCCGAGCGTTCAGGGTTCTGCATCACTTGCCTCAGCGGTTGATTGGTTAACACATGGATCGTGTGAGCCTGGAAGTACTGCCGGAGGCGTCTGGCGGCAACGATAAGTGCGAGGGCCAGTTGCTCCAACGGTGAGTATCTTGTTTCTACTCCGCTCATGCCTCTGCCGGCGTAGAACACTGGGAGCTCATCCTGGCCCTCCCGCAGGACAATGGCGCAACTTATCGCCGTTGCCGAGACCGCTAGATAGATGAACAGTGTTTCTCCTTGCACAGGGACAGAAAGGAGAGGGACTGCCGCCAGGTATTCCTTTAGGCCCTGGAACGCCGCCTGACACTCTGGGTTCCAGTCAATGACCTTCTTGTGAGTTGTTTTGAGGAGTTTGAAGAATGGGGCACACCTATCAGTTAGTCGAGAGATGAATCGAGAAAGGGCGGTTAGCTTGCCCTGGAGGCACTGGACGTCCACCTTATACTCGGGGTTCGCCAGGTTAAGGATGGCCTGTACCTTATCCGGGTTAGCCTCGATACTCGCTCGCTGACGATGTAACCGAGAAATTTGCTAGCGGTGACTGCAAAGAAACATTTTTCTGGGTTGAGGCGCATATCATAGGCCAGGAGGATGGTTACTATGATCCTGAGGTTTGACACATGTCCACTGGCCTTTATGCTCTTAACTAGCATGTCATCCATGTAGACCTCGATGATTTTGCCCAGATGCTCAGCGAACATGGCGTTTATCAACCGCTGGTAAGTTGCACCGGCGTTCTTCAGACCGAAAGGCATGACATTGTAGCAGTAGAGGCCTTTATCGGTGGTGAAGGTGGTGCATTCCTGGTCACTGGGGTGCATCCTGATCTGATTGTATCCGGAGAAAGCGTCCATCATACTGAGGAGCTCGTGTCCGGCAGTTGAATCGACTAACTGATCGATACGAGGTAGCGGGAAACTATCCTTTGGGCATGCCTTGTTGAGATTTTTGAAGTCGACGCACATCCGCCACTTGCCGCTGGGCTTTTTGACCATTACCAAGTTTGAGATCCACTGGGGATAGATGACTTGGCGGATGAATCCAATGTTCCGTAGTTTGGCGACCTCCTCTCCGATTGCCCTGTATTTTTCCTCATCAAAGGCCCTCCGCTTCTGCTTGATAGGGTAAAAGGAGGGTTTGATGGTCAGCTTATGAGTGATGATTTCAGGGGAGATACCTGGCATGTCCGCGTAGGACCATGCAAAGACGGCGGTGTTGTCACGCAGGAATTGAGTGAGCTCTGCCTCCACCTCTGGATCCAGTTGGGCGCCTATGCGGACTGTCCGCTCAGGGTGCTCGTCTGAGATGCAGACAACCTTTAACGACGTGTCCGGGTTGACCGGCTCCTTCCTTACATATTTCTCCTCCTCATCCCTAGGATCCTCAAAGATGTTTGGTGGCGGTGCCTCATTACCCACCGTCAGAATTTCATGGCGGCGCGTTGACCGCGCCATAGTCGTTGAATAACATTCTCGTGCCAGCTGCTGGCTTCCCCTCACACAGCCCGTGCCGTTGGGCGTGGGGAACTTCATGAGAAGCATGTACCCGGCAATGATGCACTTGAGCTTGTTAAGCGCTGGTCGACCAATGATGGCGTTGTATGAACTGACACAGTCGACGATAATGAACTCCGTATGCACCTCCGCCATGCACAGACTAGTGCCAATAACCAAGCGCATGTAATCCGACCCTAGCGGTTGTGTGATGTCACCGGAAAATCTGAGCAGTGGCTCGTGATCCTGGAGTAGTTTTTTGTTTCGCTTGAGATGGTCGTAGCAACCGCTGAAGACAACGTTGACAGCGAATCCGCTGTCCACTAAGATTCTCCCCACTGAGAATTTGCCAAGAATGGCATCGACCAAGAATGGGTCATCATGGGGTAAATACACTTCGCGCTCCTCCTCCTCTGAGAAGGTAATAGGTTCCCAACCTGATCTTGGGAGTTTGGCGGATCTTTCGTAGCGGATGTTGCAGACTTCCTTCGGATGATTAGCGCGTGCATAACGCTTTCTTGCCCTGTGGGACATGTTGGTGATTGGAGCACCGCCATCGATGGTGTTGATGCGGCCCAAGGTCTCGACGTTGGCAATTACTGGTGGTGGTTGGCGCACCCTGAACTGTTCCATCTTGCCGTCACGGTACAAGGTCTCAACGGCTGTTTTGAGAGCATTGCAGCTATTGGTATTGTGGCCGCTGTCCTCGTGGTATTTGCACCACTTGCCGGTGTTCCTGGGTTTACCCGTTTTTGGGTACTTTGGAGGGGGTGGCGGTGGAATCAGATCCTTGCACTGATTATAGATATCTTCATACGAGGCCGTTAAGACCGTGAAAACTGCATACCGCTGTGAGGACTCCGCCAGCTTGTTGCGGTTATCTCCATGGGTTGGGCGGTTTCCCCTGTTGTAAGGCTGGTCCTTCTGCCGCTTGTTCTGGTGGTGGCCCTGCTGCCACTCCCTTTTCTTGTCAGTTGGCGGTGCCGAGGGGTTCTTGTTAGCGGTTTCCTGGTGACTGGAGGATGGCTGTGTTGACTTTGTTGGCGTTGCTGGTGGTGGTGGGGTTTCTCTATATGTGATGAATTCCGCCTGAGCGTGAATGACCGCCTCACTCATGACGTGGTCATACGTCGCATTGGGATGACTGTAGTTGAGGTGATAGAGGAACGGTCCCTTGAGAAGTCCCTTTCTGAAGGCCGCTGATGCCATAGTTTTGTCTAGGTCGCGGCACTGAGACGCTGCCGCCCGCCACCTTGTGACGAAGGCCTTCAGTGATTCGTCCTCCCCCTGCTTAACGCTGAACAGCTGACTCGTGTTGTGATGCCCGGCGGACAATAAGATGAAACGGGAGAGGAAAGCGTGTGATAGTGCATGGAATGAGCTGACAGAACCTGGCGGACATTCAAAGAACCAGTTCATTACCTCGCCATCCAGTGTTTCGCTGAACAAATGGCATAAGGTGGCGTCGTCGAAACCCTTGTTGTTGGTGACCTTCTTGAAGGTGTCCATGTGGACGAAGGGATCGGACAATCAGCCGTAGTGCGGCATCTTTGGGGTTTTTGCATATGCTGGTCTGACAGCCAGCAGAATTGCAGCGAAAAAGGGCCCGGGTCTGGAAGTGAAGAGCGGATTCCGAGTTGGCGCTGGGACGCCCGACTCCGCCCGAATCAATCTCTGCTCTAGTAGGTGCATCCTTTCCAATAGCTGGGCGGTCGCTTCGTCGGCGGAATCGGTCTGAATGATCCGTTGGGCTGGCCTGCACCTCGGCACAGGCGGATTACCCTCCGTCCTCGCCCTGGTTTCTGAGCGGTTGGTGTGCGGGAGTGATTCCGCCTCTGGCTCCAACATTAGCTGAGGTATGGGCGGTGGTCCCATTCCCAACAACTCAGGTGGGTTCAATGGTACCTGCATCTGTACGACCGGCCCTGGTACCAATGTTCCGGTGCTGGGTCGACTACGCCTGGTGCTACGTGACTGCTCGCTCTGTGCTGGGCGGTCGGTGGCCGCCAGCGTTTTCTTTAGTTCCTCAAAACGTGTCATTAGTGTAGCCACCTGCCTTTGGGCTTCAGCCTTTTCCCTGCGCTCCTCCTCACGTTCTCTGTTTGCCTTGTGAAGATCCGCCAGTGTAACGTCCCGAACCTAAATTCACCTGTTTACTAGTCATTTGGACGGTAAACGACAATTACTTTCACTATTTATTCTGTTTCGATACTTTTAGTGGCCCTAAAAGTTGACTTTTTGTTCGGGTCAAAATTTGAGAAAATGTTCTTCATGGAAGTTGTAGAGGACGTTAAACCGAGCGCGTGCATATGTGGTACGTAAAAATCGGAGCTCGTATGCAAAAGTTATAAGCGAAAATGTGAAAATTACTGTTCATGATAAGTAGTATATATTTGAATTTTTACTGTTGGCAGGTAACTTTCCTTTTTTCTCTCTCTCTCTCCTCCTCCCCCGCGTTTTTCTTCCTCTCCTCGGTTCTCTCTGCAACTCCGGCCATCTCCCTCCTCCGGCCACCTGGTGGCATAAAGCCGACATCTTTGGACTCGCCTCCGCCCCCTCTTGGCACCTGTGGTGGTAGCTCACGGCGGTTTGGCCGGAAAACGAGGCATCGGCCCGTAAAAGTTTACTGTAGCAGTTTGGGATTTTTGTCGATTTCCGGCGATTCCGGCCATCTCCGGCCACCAAACCGGCGTCGAAGGAGCGGTTTTTCCCAAGGATCATGTTGCCCCTAGCCTTGAGCCACGATTTGCAGTGTGGAGGTCGAATCGAAGGTTTGAAATTCTGAGTTACTATTCACAATTCGGGTTCAAACTTCTCTTTAATTGTTGAGGTACTTCCGCTCATTTTCTAACTTAGTCACAGTTGAAAGAATTAATGGGTGTGTTGAGAAAGTGCTACTGCCAAATTTTGGTGGCCATCGGAGATGGTGGCGGTGGCGGCGCCGCCGCCACTGTGGGCGGCGGTAGCGGCGGCTAGGGTAGCTTTTTAATTTCAATTTCTGGCTAGTTAAATTCTATAATTATCATAGAGCATATATGTGAAGTTGGTGAATTTTGGAGGAGTTTGGAATTGTTTGTGAATTTTCGAAGTTTGGAGTTTTGTGGTGGAATTATGGGAAATCCGGCCGTCGGATTTCCCTCGTTTTCATTATGGAATATGTAAATTGAGGAATTGGAATTGTGGAAGAGATTTGGGTTGAATTTGAGAAGTATTGGAAGATAGGGATTTTCGGATTTCGTTTAAGTTCGTAATTATTTTATCGGATTGCCGTTTACGGAAATATAATTGTGTACAGGGCAATGTCGCGAGCTACGGTTAGATGAAGGAACTCGTTTGCGTGGTTGCCAATAGTACTGTGAGTGGACGTTTGTTTTAAATAAGTGATGCATGCATTTATTTATTAAAGCTTGTTCTATTTTATTAACGTATTTACCGAGCATATAAAGATAATTGTGAATTATCTTATGGAATTACTTTTAAATATTGTTTCTCATGAAGTATTTATGATTTATAATGGTTGTGAGTTTTGGATATAAAGTTGTTATGCTCGGTTTCGAATTTATATTTGAGGTTGATTTTCGACGAATGGTTTTCGAGGTGATTTCAGGGTTTATACTGTTTATACTATATTTATACTCGTCGATTTAAGACTTTATTTATAAATTGAGTTTGGTTGGAATAAACCTCTATGATTATTTATTGATTACGATTTTGGCATTGGGAATGCCTCATTGACGATCTATTTATTTCTTTAGCGTGTGGGACACGCTGTTAATCAATACGATTTTATAAGTATTTCCGGGTACGGTTGGGAATCGTACCCGTGTTTTTCTTTATTCGTGGGACTTGGGGAAGCCTTAGGGATTATTGGAATTTATAAGTTTTTACCCACCATACCTGGGTCGTTATATATATTATATTGCTAGCTAGCCTATTAGTACTCCTCCCTGCTTACTATGTGTTTGTGGGCGAGTAAGAGCAGAGCATGGGATGCTCCAGAGTGTGGGACACTCCGACCCGAGCCTAAGAGGCTCCCTTCTTTCGTATGGTGAAACTTCTTCCCCATATTTTATCTTTATTTGACTAGCGGGGCTAGTCCGATTTTCACTGTAGCCAGCGGGGCTGGTCTTACTTTCTTGAGAAATGAGATTTCGGTTTTACGATATAGTTTTCGAATGTGGTGACTAGCGAGGCTAGTCGATTTATCGTTTTGGAATTCTTGGATTTAAAGCTAAATGTATTTTTCTAATTGTTGCATGCATCGGTTATTAAAGAGAATAAATGTGGGAAAGTATGAAATCCTTTTTCCTTTAAATTGTTTATTTTTGTCCACTCACGCTAACGTTTTTCGTCTACTTTCCCCTGGGCCTTTCGGTTTCTAATGCCCAGTTTGCAGGCGAATTAGTGGAGGTCGGGCGTACATGACATTTGAGGCATAGTTGTCACTACTTCCGCAGTGTAGGATCACTTGATCCTTTACTCCTCTGTTATATCCCTGTGTATAGTAGTATTGTTCTGCATAACCTTGGGATTTGTATTTTTGAGTTTTGTGTTTTGTGAAAGTGGAGTTGTTGGTAATTGGGAGCAGGGTGGCTCCAGGAGCATAAGGTTGGTTTGCTTGAAGTGTTTAGTGTGTTTTACAGGTTTTTGGGTAGTCCATTTTAGAGGTGACTCTGCCGAATTTTTGGTAGAGTTATCCCTAAGGTGGGCCCCACAGGGCCACCTCGGGTTTCAGGGTGAAATTCGGGGCGGGTCCTGTCAATTTGGTATCAGAGCATTAGGTTGTTAGGTTCTGTAGACTCGTTTCTATTCTGTTACCTTATATGCTTGGTGTTGCCCAGTACCTCTCGAGTGATGGCCCGACTGCAGCGGTTCCCCATCGTGTACTCTTCGGTGCTGTGGTATTCATCAAGTGTGTAAGGTACAAAGTCAGTTGGTTTTCTTCTGGTGCTATGCCTCTTGTACGCCGACCTCCTAGGACTTTCTTTGCGTATTCGATTGGTTAACTATCTTGTGCCTATCCCTGGTGATGGTAGAGTAAAACTACTCTACAGTTTCAAGTTGTGCTACGAAATGTGATTCGAGGAAAATGTTGTGGTTGTCTTTTCCTTGATGCCAACAAGTTTGTTGGGGCAGGGATTAAGGTGCGGAAACCAGAGTTCGAGTTGTATTTGAGTGTCTGAGACGAGCGACAATAGCTTTGGGCTGTCTCTAGATGATATGATTGCTTCGGGAATCAGGATTGTGGGTAGAAATGGACTTGGTAATAATGGTGGTTTTGACTTTGAACCAAGTTTCGGGAAAGATGTTTTGTGATGTGATTGGTTGTTAAGTAGCATTTGAAATATTATTGGAAGTTTTTGGTGGTTCTTTGGGAACCTCAGTGTTGGAAACCATTTACAGAGAAAATTGAATAATTATTCTGGGTTGTTATGGCTAGAGTCTTTGTTTTCAAGTGACTTTGGTCACTGATGTTGGTAAGTGAGAAGTGATAATAGTAAATGAGACTTGTAAGTAGGATGAGATTTTTTTAACAATTGTCGATTTGGGTCGTTGACCTAACCAAGGGGTATGAGCATAGTTTTGCTCGGAATAAAAGAAATTGATTTTTGATACCACAACTTATAGTTTTGTCTTCCCGAGTATTGGATGATAACGAGCAGGGAGATTAACAAGAATGGGCTTTTGCAGTTATGTGCTTGAAGTTCGAGAATCGGAAGAATGTTTAAGGTTTTATATTAGAGTTATGGTTTTGGTCGGTAAATAATTGGGAGAGTTGGAATCAACTCTTCGTATGTGATATTGTGCAAATGGGTGTCCTTGGTTATCTGCTTTTGAGTGAAACAGTTACACATAAGTGTGGGGAATAGCGGTAATGACCTTGTTGGGTGTCCATAGAAATTCAAACGGAATTACTTTGTGATACGGAATCTGATTTGAGTTTTGAATCACGGAGCCTTGAAGGTTGAATTGTGATACTCTTAGTGGAAGTTTGCCGGACGAATGGGTTGTGATATTATATTAGTGGATGGTGGAAGGAATAACTTTATGGAAATAAGTTTTCTGTTGGCTCTGGAAATATTTTAAGTTAAGGCATGACCAAGACTCTTGTTATCTTGGGTGGAAGGTATTGTAGTCTGCTTTAAGTGACGTACTTCAGTGATGATTATTTGAGCAAAGTGGATCATTATTGTGGTGGGACCATGTTAGGATCCGGATATCGCTTGGTGTGCTACAAGATGTTGGACGGGTGTCCTATGAATTATATAAAGGAAAGATCTTGTGAATTGTGTTAGCTACCTTGGGGGATTGATTATTGTTTGAATCGGTTATGTGTAATGGATTTCTTTGGAGGAATTGAGCGAACTTTGCCACCCTGGTGACCTTTAATTGGAAATGTATAGGAAGTTGTTGGTATGAGTGAAATCTGGTCACCACTTATCTAAAGTTAAGACGACTTGAACAGGAAGTAGGAGTTGAATTGAAATAAATTGATTGGGCTTATGTTCTATCAAGGGTTCAATAGATATTTAAGTACTAATTGTTGAGCTACTATGATTGAGTTATGTTATTGGAATAATTCTTAGTGAGAAGATTTGGAAAGTTTTTGGTGTAATTTTGGTTAGCACAAGGAAGTCATAGGAATTCTTGTTGTAGCTGAAATTTTATAAGTTAAGCGTCGATTGAGGAGTGGATTCGTGGTTATCTTATCCTCTTTTTGGTAAGGGCAATTGTTGTTTATCAGTTTTGGCCTTAAGTTAAATAAAAGGAGTTGGCTATATTCTAGTACTTGCAAGTTCACCGTTGTTTTACATAACTGATTTCTAGTAATTCTTGTAACATCAGACAATGAACCTCTTCGATATCATATTTTCCTATCTTGGGAAGTAGACTCCGTTTCTGTGGTACACAAGTGTTATTTGTTTAATTAAGTGACTTTGTGAGTTTTTCTATTTGGGCACTTATTCGACTTTCTCTCCTGGTTGTTTTGAGCAAAAGAGTTTTTACGAATTTTTGCTTAGCAATGGCTAAGAGTTTTTAGTAATGCTTGAGGGCATATCTATACTTTAAAACTGTTGAGTCAACAAGGGATGCTGTGAATTTTGTTGGGATTGTTGCCTCTGACCAGATTCCAACTTGAGGATTTTTTTCCTTTTTAAATGTTGAATTTCTTTTCCTGTTGGACAAGATTTGGATCAGATTTGGAGAAATTTCAAGTGTTGTTTTGGGGTAGCTAAGTTAATTGTTTTGGACTTGTTGGTTAACAACGACTATTTTGTGGCATATTAGTAGCGGTTGGGTTACCCCATGAACGCACGTACGAAGGGAAATGTATTAAGTATGGAATTGATATATTATCACAATATTATTGGAGAATGGGGTGGATCTTCACTGTGTGACGTATTTGAAGAGGTTACGAATGCTACTATTTCGACCGAATGGTTTGTGACGTCAATACCTCGTGCTATCTGAACTATAAGCATGTTTTGATTTGCTTGAGTAGTTGGAATTATAGGAAAAATCTTTGGGGTTGTCAAAGTAGTTGACTTGTGATTGTAAGAGAAAAATTTGACCAAGGATAAGTCGGCAAGCTTCAAGGTTTTGGAAACATTGGATGAGATATTGTTTTGATTAGTCTTTTGGGAGACTATGAAAAGAAGTTCATTCTGGTTGTGGGTTATATCGTTATTTCCACATCTTGGTTTTCTTGACGGGCGAGACGATTATTCCTTATGCAGTATTCAAGATTACAGTGACTGGTCATATTTCTGCTTGAGGACTGTTCCTTTTTAAATGTCGATTCCCTTATTTTATTTGGCCACCTCTTGGACTAGATCTAAAGTTAGTTTCTACATGAGTTTAGCAGACTTGCATATCGATCGTGCGATATCATCCCCACTTTGTTATGATCCGAGTACTACCTTCGTTGAGGATGTTGCATTGCAGATTAGTACATGTGTGCTACCTCTACTTTAACAGTATGAAATTTCGAGGACGAAATTATTATAAGGAGGAGAGATTGTAACGTCCCGAACCTAAATTCACCTGTTTACTAGTCATTTGGACGGTAAACGACAATTACTTTCACTATTTATTCTGTTTCGATACTTTTAGTGGCCCTAAAAGTTGACTTTTTGTTCGGGTCAAAATTTGAGAAAATGTTCTTCATGGAAGTTGTAGAGGACGTTAAACCGAGCGCGTGCATATGTGGTACGTAAAAATCGGAGCTCGTATGCGAAAGTTATAAGCGAAAATGTGAAAATTACTGTTCATGGTAAGTAGTATATATTTGAATTTTTACTGTTGGCAGGTAACTTTCCTTTTTTCTCTCTCTCTCCTCCTCCCCCGCGTTTTTCTTCCTCTCCTCGGTTCTCTCTGCAACTCCGGCCATCTCCCTCCTCCGGCCACCTGGTGGCATAAAGCCGACATCTTTGGACTCGCCTCCGCCCCCTCTTGGCACCTGTGGTGGTAGCTCACGGCGGTTTGGCCGGAAAACGAGGCATCGGCCCGTAAAAGTTTACTGTAGCAGTTTGGGATTTTTGTCGATTTCCGGCGATTCCGGCCATCTCCGGCCACCAAACCGGCGTCGAAGGAGCGGTTTTTCCCAAGGATCATGTTGCCCCTAGCCTTGAGCCACGATTTGCAGTGTGGAGGTCGAATCGAAGGTTTGAAATTCTGAGTTACTATTCACAATTCGGGTTCAAACTTCTCTTTAATTGTTGAGGTACTTCCGCTCATTTTCTAACTTAGTCACAGTTGAAAGAATTAATGGGTGTGTTGAGAAAGTGCTACTGCCAAATTTTGGTGGCCATCGGAGATGGTGGCGGTGGCGGCGCCGCCGCCACTGTGGGCGGCGGTAGCGGCGGCTAGGGTAGCTTTTTAATTTCAATTTCTGGCTAGTTAAATTCTATAATTATCATAGAGCATATATGTGAAGTTGGTGAATTTTGGAGGAGTTTGGAATTGTTTGTGAATTTTCGAAGTTTGGAGTTTTGTGGTGGAATTATGGGAAATCCGGCCGTCGGATTTCCCTCGTTTTCATTATGGAATATGTAAATTGAGGAATTGGAATTGTGGAAGAGATTTGGGTTGAATTTGAGAAGTATTGGAAGATAGGGATTTTCGGATTTCGTTTAAGTTCGTAATTATTTTATCGGATTGCCGTTTACGGAAATATAATTGTGTACAGGGCAATGTCGCGAGCTACGGTTAGATGAAGGAACTCGTTTGCGTGGTTGCCAATAGTACTGTGAGTGGACGTTTGTTTTAAATAAGTGATGCATGCATTTATTTATTAAAGCTTGTTCTATTTTATTAACGTATTTACCGAGCATATAAAGATAATTGTGAATTATCTTATGGAATTACTTTTAAATATTGTTTCTCATGAAGTATTTATGATTTATAATGGTTGTGAGTTTTGGATATAAAGTTGTTATGCTCGGTTTCGAATTTATATTTGAGGTTGATTTTCGACGAATGGTTTTCGAGGTGATTTCAGGGTTTATACTGTTTATACTATATTTATACTCGTCGATTTAAGACTTTATTTATAAATTGAGTTTGGTTGGAATAAACCTCTATGATTATTTATTGATTACGATTTTGGCATTGGGAATGCCTCATTGACGATCTATTTATTTCTTTAGCGTGTGGGACACGCTGTTAATCAATACGATTTTATAAGTATTTCCGGGTACGGTTGGGAATCGTACCCGTGTTTTTCTTTATTCGTGGGACTTGGGGAAGCCTTAGGGATTATTGGAATTTATAAGTTTTTACCCACCATACCTGGGTCGTTATATATATTATATTGCTAGCTAGCCTATTAGTACTCCTCCCTGCTTACTATGTGTTTGTGGGCGAGTAAGAGCAGAGCATGGGATGCTCCAGAGTGTGGGACACTCCGACCCGAGCCTAAGAGGCTCCCTTCTTTCGTATGGTGAAACTTCTTCCCCATATTTTATCTTTATTTGACTAGCGGGGCTAGTCCGATTTTCACTGTAGCCAGCGGGGCTGGTCTTACTTTCTTGAGAAATGAGATTTCGGTTTTACGATATAGTTTTCGAATGTGGTGACTAGCGAGGCTAGTCGATTTATCGTTTTGGAATTCTTGGATTTAAAGCTAAATGTATTTTTCTAATTGTTGCATGCATCGGTTATTAAAGAGAATAAATGTGGGAAAGTATGAAATCCTTTTTCCTTTAAATTGTTTATTTTTGTCCACTCACGCTAACGTTTTTCGTCTACTTTCCCCTGGGCCTTTCGGTTTCTAATGCCCAGTTTGCAGGCGAATTAGTGGAGGTCGGGCGTACATGACATTTGAGGCATAGTTGTCACTACTTCCGCAGTGTAGGATCACTTGATCCTTTACTCCTCTGTTATATCCCTGTGTATAGTAGTATTGTTCTGCATAACCTTGGGATTTGTATTTTTGAGTTTTGTGTTTTGTGAAAGTGGAGTTGTTGGTAATTGGGAGCAGGGTGGCTCCAGGAGCATAAGGTTGGTTTGCTTGAAGTGTTTAGTGTGTTTTACAGGTTTTTGGGTAGTCCATTTTAGAGGTGACTCTGCCGAATTTTTGGTAGAGTTATCCCTAAGGTGGGCCCCACAGGGCCACCTCGGGTTTCAGGGTGAAATTCGGGGCGGGTCCTGTCAATTTGGTATCAGAGCATTAGGTTGTTAGGTTCTGTAGACTCGTTTCTATTCTGTTACCTTATATGCTTGGTGTTGCCCAGTACCTCTCGAGTGATGGCCCGACTGCAGCGGTTCCCCATCGTGTACTCTTCGGTGCTGTGGTATTCATCAAGTGTGTAAGGTACAAAGTCAGTTGGTTTTCTTCTGGTGCTATGCCTCTTGTACGCCGACCTCCTAGGACTTTCTTTGCGTATTCGATTGGTTAACTATCTTGTGCCTATCCCTGGTGATGGTAGAGTAAAACTACTCTACAGTTTCAAGTTGTGCTACGAAATGTGATTCGAGGAAAATGTTGTGGTTGTCTTTTCCTTGATGCCAACAAGTTTGTTGGGGCAGGGATTAAGGTGCGGAAACCAGAGTTCGAGTTGTATTTGAGTGTCTGAGACGAGCGACAATAGCTTTGGGCTGTCTCTAGATGATATGATTGCTTCGGGAATCAGGATTGTGGGTAGAAATGGACTTGGTAATAATGGTGGTTTTGACTTTGAACCAAGTTTCGGGAAAGATGTTTTGTGATGTGATTGGTTGTTAAGTAGCATTTGAAATATTATTGGAAGTTTTTGGTGGTTCTTTGGGAACCTCAGTGTTGGAAACCATTTACAGAGAAAATTGAATAATTATTCTGGGTTGTTATGGCTAGAGTCTTTGTTTTCAAGTGACTTTGGTCACTGATGTTGGTAAGTGAGAAGTGATAATAGTAAATGAGACTTGTAAGTAGGATGAGATTTTTTTAACAATTGTCGATTTGGGTCGTTGACCTAACCAAGGGGTATGAGCATAGTTTTGCTCGGAATAAAAGAAATTGATTTTTGATACCACAACTTATAGTTTTGTCTTCCCGAGTATTGGATGATAACGAGCAGGGAGATTAACAAGAATGGGCTTTTGCAGTTATGTGCTTGAAGTTCGAGAATCGGAAGAATGTTTAAGGTTTTATATTAGAGTTATGGTTTTGGTCGGTAAATAATTGGGAGAGTTGGAATCAACTCTTCGTATGTGATATTGTGCAAATGGGTGTCCTTGGTTATCTGCTTTTGAGTGAAACAGTTACACATAAGTGTGGGGAATAGCGGTAATGACCTTGTTGGGTGTCCATAGAAATTCAAACGGAATTACTTTGTGATACGGAATCTGATTTGAGTTTTGAATCACGGAGCCTTGAAGGTTGAATTGTGATACTCTTAGTGGAAGTTTGCCGGACGAATGGGTTGTGATATTATATTAGTGGATGGTGGAAGGAATAACTTTATGGAAATAAGTTTTCTGTTGGCTCTGGAAATATTTTAAGTTAAGGCATGACCAAGACTCTTGTTATCTTGGGTGGAAGGTATTGTAGTCTGCTTTAAGTGACGTACTTCAGTGATGATTATTTGAGCAAAGTGGATCATTATTGTGGTGGGACCATGTTAGGATCCGGATATCGCTTGGTGTGCTACAAGATGTTGGACGGGTGTCCTATGAATTATATAAAGGAAAGATCTTGTGAATTGTGTTAGCTACCTTGGGGGATTGATTATTGTTTGAATCGGTTATGTGTAATGGATTTCTTTGGAGGAATTGAGCGAACTTTGCCACCCTGGTGACCTTTAATTGGAAATGTATAGGAAGTTGTTGGTATGAGTGAAATCTGGTCACCACTTATCTAAAGTTAAGACGACTTGAACAGGAAGTAGGAGTTGAATTGAAATAAATTGATTGGGCTTATGTTCTATCAAGGGTTCAATAGATATTTAAGTACTAATTGTTGAGCTACTATGATTGAGTTATGTTATTGGAATAATTCTTAGTGAGAAGATTTGGAAAGTTTTTGGTGTAATTTTGGTTAGCACAAGGAAGTCATAGGAATTCTTGTTGTAGCTGAAATTTTATAAGTTAAGCGTCGATTGAGGAGTGGATTCGTGGTTATCTTATCCTCTTTTTGGTAAGGGCAATTGTTGTTTATCAGTTTTGGCCTTAAGTTAAATAAAAGGAGTTGGCTATATTCTAGTACTTGCAAGTTCACCGTTGTTTTACATAACTGATTTCTAGTAATTCTTGTAACATCAGACAATGAACCTCTTCGATATCATATTTTCCTATCTTGGGAAGTAGACTCCGTTTCTGTGGTACACAAGTGTTATTTGTTTAATTAAGTGACTTTGTGAGTTTTTCTATTTGGGCACTTATTCGACTTTCTCTCCTGGTTGTTTTGAGCAAAAGAGTTTTTACGAATTTTTGCTTAGCAATGGCTAAGAGTTTTTAGTAATGCTTGAGGGCATATCTATACTTTAAAACTGTTGAGTCAACAAGGGATGCTGTGAATTTTGTTGGGATTGTTGCCTCTGACCAGATTCCAACTTGAGGATTTTTTTCCTTTTTAAATGTTGAATTTCTTTTCCTGTTGGACAAGATTTGGATCAGATTTGGAGAAATTTCAAGTGTTGTTTTGGGGTAGCTAAGTTAATTGTTTTGGACTTGTTGGTTAACAACGACTATTTTGTGGCATATTAGTAGCGGTTGGGTTACCCCCATGAACGCACGTACGAAGGGAAATGTATTAAGTATGGAATTGATATATTATCACAATATTATTGGAGAATGGGGTGGATCTTCACTGTGTGACGTATTTGAAGAGGTTACGAATGCTACTATTTCGACCGAATGGTTTGTGACGTCAATACCTCGTGCTATCTGAACTATAAGCATGTTTTGATTTGCTTGAGTAGTTGGAATTATAGGAAAAATCTTTGGGGTTGTCAAAGTAGTTGACTTGTGATTGTAAGAGAAAAATTTGACCAAGGATAAGTCGGCAAGCTTCAAGGTTTTGGAAACATTGGATGAGATATTGTTTTGATTAGTCTTTTGGGAGACTATGAAAAGAAGTTCATTCTGGTTGTGGGTTATATCGTTATTTCCACATCTTGGTTTTCTTGACGGGCGAGACGATTATTCCTTATGCAGTATTCAAGATTACAGTGACTGGTCATATTTCTGCTTGAGGACTGTTCCTTTTTAAATGTCGATTCCCTTATTTTATTTGGCCACCTCTTGGACTAGATCTAAAGTTAGTTTCTACATGAGTTTAGCAGACTTGCATATCGATCGTGCGATATCATCCCCACTTTGTTATGATCCGAGTACTACCTTCGTTGAGGATGTTGCATTGCAGATTAGTACATGTGTGCTACCTCTACTTTAACAGTATGAAATTTCGAGGACGAAATTATTATAAGGAGGAGAGATTGTAACGTCCCGAACCTAAATTCACCTGTTTACTAGTCATTTGGACGGTAAACGACAATTACTTTCACTATTTATTCTGTTTCGATACTTTTAGTGGCCCTAAAAGTTGACTTTTTGTTCGGGTCAAAATTTGAGAAAATGTTCTTCATGGAAGTTGTAGAGGACGTTAAACCGAGCGCGTGCATATGTGGTACGTAAAAATCGGAGCTCGTATGCGAAAGTTATAAGCGAAAATGTGAAAATTACTGTTCATGGTAAGTAGTATATATTTGAATTTTTACTGTTGGCAGGTAACTTTCCTTTTTTCTCTCTCTCTCCTCCTCCCCCGCGTTTTTCTTCCTCTCCTCGGTTCTCTCTGCAACTCCGGCCATCTCCCTCCTCCGGCCACCTGGTGGCATAAAGCCGACATCTTTGGACTCGCCTCCGCCCCCTCTTGGCACCTGTGGTGGTAGCTCACGGCGGTTTGGCCGGAAAACGAGGCATCGGCCCGTAAAAGTTTACTGTAGCAGTTTGGGATTTTTGTCGATTTCCGGCGATTCCGGCCATCTCCGGCCACCAAACCGGCGTCGAAGGAGCGGTTTTTCCCAAGGATCATGTTGCCCCTAGCCTTGAGCCACGATTTGCAGTGTGGAGGTCGAATCGAAGGTTTGAAATTCTGAGTTACTATTCACAATTCGGGTTCAAACTTCTCTTTAATTGTTGAGGTACTTCCGCTCATTTTCTAACTTAGTCACAGTTGAAAGAATTAATGGGTGTGTTGAGAAAGTGCTACTGCCAAATTTTGGTGGCCATCGGAGATGGTGGCGGTGGCGGCGCCGCCGCCACTGTGGGCGGCGGTAGCGGCGGCTAGGGTAGCTTTTTAATTTCAATTTCTGGCTAGTTAAATTCTATAATTATCATAGAGCATATATGTGAAGTTGGTGAATTTTGGAGGAGTTTGGAATTGTTTGTGAATTTTCGAAGTTTGGAGTTTTGTGGTGGAATTATGGGAAATCCGGCCGTCGGATTTCCCTCGTTTTCATTATGGAATATGTAAATTGAGGAATTGGAATTGTGGAAGAGATTTGGGTTGAATTTGAGAAGTATTGGAAGATAGGGATTTTCGGATTTCGTTTAAGTTCGTAATTATTTTATCGGATTGCCGTTTACGGAAATATAATTGTGTACAGGGCAATGTCGCGAGCTACGGTTAGATGAAGGAACTCGTTTGCGTGGTTGCCAATAGTACTGTGAGTGGACGTTTGTTTTAAATAAGTGATGCATGCATTTATTTATTAAAGCTTGTTCTATTTTATTAACGTATTTACCGAGCATATAAAGATAATTGTGAATTATCTTATGGAATTACTTTTAAATATTGTTTCTCATGAAGTATTTATGATTTATAATGGTTGTGAGTTTTGGATATAAAGTTGTTATGCTCGGTTTCGAATTTATATTTGAGGTTGATTTTCGACGAATGGTTTTCGAGGTGATTTCAGGGTTTATACTGTTTATACTATATTTATACTCGTCGATTTAAGACTTTATTTATAAATTGAGTTTGGTTGGAATAAACCTCTATGATTATTTATTGATTACGATTTTGGCATTGGGAATGCCTCATTGACGATCTATTTATTTCTTTAGCGTGTGGGACACGCTGTTAATCAATACGATTTTATAAGTATTTCCGGGTACGGTTGGGAATCGTACCCGTGTTTTTCTTTATTCGTGGGACTTGGGGAAGCCTTAGGGATTATTGGAATTTATAAGTTTTTACCCACCATACCTGGGTCGTTATATATATTATATTGCTAGCTAGCCTATTAGTACTCCTCCCTGCTTACTATGTGTTTGTGGGCGAGTAAGAGCAGAGCATGGGATGCTCCAGAGTGTGGGACACTCCGACCCGAGCCTAAGAGGCTCCCTTCTTTCGTATGGTGAAACTTCTTCCCCATATTTTATCTTTATTTGACTAGCGGGGCTAGTCCGATTTTCACTGTAGCCAGCGGGGCTGGTCTTACTTTCTTGAGAAATGAGATTTCGGTTTTACGATATAGTTTTCGAATGTGGTGACTAGCGAGGCTAGTCGATTTATCGTTTTGGAATTCTTGGATTTAAAGCTAAATGTATTTTTCTAATTGTTGCATGCATCGGTTATTAAAGAGAATAAATGTGGGAAAGTATGAAATCCTTTTTCCTTTAAATTGTTTATTTTTGTCCACTCACGCTAACGTTTTTCGTCTACTTTCCCCTGGGCCTTTCGGTTTCTAATGCCCAGTTTGCAGGCGAATTAGTGGAGGTCGGGCGTACATGACATTTGAGGCATAGTTGTCACTACTTCCGCAGTGTAGGATCACTTGATCCTTTACTCCTCTGTTATATCCCTGTGTATAGTAGTATTGTTCTGCATAACCTTGGGATTTGTATTTTTGAGTTTTGTGTTTTGTGAAAGTGGAGTTGTTGGTAATTGGGAGCAGGGTGGCTCCAGGAGCATAAGGTTGGTTTGCTTGAAGTGTTTAGTGTGTTTTACAGGTTTTTGGGTAGTCCATTTTAGAGGTGACTCTGCCGAATTTTTGGTAGAGTTATCCCTAAGGTGGGCCCCACAGGGCCAACTCGGGTTTCAGGGTGAAATTCAGGGCGGGTCCTGTCAGATCCGTTGGGCTGGCCTGCACCTCGGCACAGGCGGATTACCCTCCGTCCTCGCCTTGGTTTCTGAGCGGTTGGTGTGCGGGAGTGATTCCGCCTCTGGCTCCAACATTAGCTGAGGTATGGGCGGTGGTCCCATTCCCAACAACTCAGGTGGGTTCAATGGTACCTGCATCTGTACGACCGGCCCTGGTACCAATGTTCCGGTGCTGGGTCGACTACGCCTGGTGCTACGTGACTGCTCGCTCTGTGATGGGCGGTCGGTGGCCGCCAGCGTTTTCTTTAGTTCCTCAAAACGTGTCATTAGTGTAGCCACCTGCCTTTGGGCTTCAGCCTTTTCCCTGCGCTCCTCCTCACGTTCTCTGTTTGCCTTGTGAAGATCCGCCAGTGCTAGCTCGTACATGGTGACGAGATCTTGGCCTGATGGGCGACTGCTGCTTGGGTTTGCCTCACCGCCGGGGTTGGCCGGGGTTGTGAATAGTGCGCGGTTAACGCCGATCGCGGGGTCGGAGGGTTGGGGGTTGGCGGGCTGTTCTACTTGCTCCTCCGCGTTTCCCCCGCTACCGTTAGTCATGGTGATTGTAGCGGGATGACCTTCTGTTCAAGGCTTCCCACAGACGGCGCCAATGTTAATGTCTAAAAGTCCAGCGGTAGCTGGACCCTAGCTAACGTTGATCCGGCGGGCGGATCGGTACTTGTGTTGTTCTCGAAGCTACCGTTACCTGTCAAATGAAATACAATGGGCGTCAGAGGGAGACCGCGCCGGGCGGTCTTCTGCTCTCCGATGCCTAAGTTAGTCAATGTATTTGTGTTGACAAAGTAACCGTAGATAAGTATGGAATGCGTAATTAATGAGGAGAGAGGAGAGAACCTTTTATAGGTGAGGAAGAGGTTGATCTTCTCTTTGTTTTCGATGTGGGACTGACATGCTTCAGTTCCCAGTTTCAGAAGCTTCTGATGCCATTTTGGCGTGGCGCGTGGCGGCGCGTCGGCGGTGATCTGGAGGTGGTCTGACGCCGAGGCCGTAGCCTGCCTGGCGGTGTGTCTGCATGTCATTCCTTTAGTTGGAATTAGTACCTTTGGAAGTACAATGAGCGTGGCCCATTATAGCTAATTATGCTTGCATATGTACATGCATGTACACACCTCTACGGCGGCCGCAGCCACTTCCTCGATAGGGGCAGGATTCTGTTTTCCAGTGAATGGTTAAAGCGTCAAAAGGTTAAGGCAGGAATCAAAATGTAGGATAAGCAAGAAGGTGTACCTCTGGAATAGATGGCTCGGGAAGAATTGCAACTGGCACTAGTTCTTGAGCGACTTCACCAGAAACTGGAATCGAATCAGGCAGTACTTGTTCCATGATCGGTATTGCGGTTGGTTTCTCGCGAGGGGTGTCCGCGAGAGGCATCCTTTCCTCAACCCCAGGCGAGCTATCGTCTATGACTTGAACTGGCACTAGAGCCAACTGCATATTTGTAGCACTGATGGGAGGTGGAGGATTGTTAAAGCCAGTTGGTGCCTGGGCATGTAAAGCAGACGCATCTTCGCCAACAGCAGAGGATCCTTCCCCAGCTTGTCTGGTGGACCTACGAATCTGTAAATGAGGAGTGTTATACGGTCGTACATAATGAGACAAAGATGCCAGTGCTCACTTTAAGGGCATTACCAGTCGATCAGCGATTGGTTCATCTTCTGCCCACGGATCAGTTCGAGGATCAGCGCGATTGCGCTTTCTGGCCAAAGCAGTGGTAATCTGTCAGGATTTACAAATTAGACTTGGGAGGAAAATGTCAAGACCTCATAAGGGGGAAATCCTTACCGTTTGTGGGTCATCATCATCAAAAGAGGAGTCTTCGACTTCGGGTTCCGTCACTATTGCTTTTTGCTTCGCCGCCTGGCCAGTGGCCGGAGAAGCATTAACTGCGCGACTGTCAGAAGGTGGCACACTTCCCTGATGCAACAAAGTTTGAGTTAAAAGGGAAAAAGCGGACAGTGAGAATGAAGAACAATCTAAGGCAATTACCTCTTGAGGGGGCTCACGGATTACAATCCCAGCCTGGACCGGGCGTGGAGTTCTCGCGGGTTGCGGAGCCGGTTCAGGTGACGTGGGTCTTGCCTCATCTTCAGGAAAGCGAGCAAGCAACTCAGTATCAGCATCGTAGGGGTATCTCAGTTCTGCAAAGATGGTCGCGAAGAGTTCGTCATCCCTTTGTTCCCAGCAGTTGGCAGAGACTTCTGACCACCATTGCTAGTACTCTTCAGCGTTCCCAGCCACGGGAGCGATGTCATTGGCCCAGTCAGGGAGATCAACCAGTGCAAGCATGCTTTGTGTTGGTGGAGGCCCAGTAGTGGGGCCAATTCTGCGCCAAGAAGTGTTGTAGTTCTAGGCATCATAGAGGGGGAATGGCACTAATTGGGCGAGGCCAAATTGGCGAGCAAAATGGTTGGACGCGTAAAACTCATAACTAAGTTCATCAGTAGCAAGCCTAATATCTGAACAGGAGATCGCGCGGAGAAAAGCCAAGCGAGCGCGATCACTGTAGCCAGGAGCCCCGGGAAGGAACCCATTTTCAAGTGGAGGTGGGAATCTTCTACCAAGCACTAGGTCGCAGTAGGGCATTTCGTGCAGAAGGTACAGATATGTGAAGCACTCAGAATAAGGAGGGGATGTGTACCTTTCCTTGCGGCTAAGCCATTGGCCCAAGAGTTGATCATCTGGTGGAAGCAGTGGGATATCGTCGCGGTGAAAATATGGAAAATAAGTTTGAATCCAGAAGTCGAGGATCCAAAAAGGGCCAGAAATGCTAGTCTCAAAAGGATGCATGGTGGCCTGGTATGGAGTGCGGTAGAGGGCTCCCAACACCGGTTGTCCGAGTCCTACGCGGCGGCCATTATAGAGGGCCGTGGCCAGAATACCAGTGGGTTTTTTGGCAGAGGTGCAAAAAATGAACTTGCAGAGCCAGTACTCCAGAAAGGCAATTCCACCTGTCACATTGTACTCTCTGCGGTAATAGGCTAGCCATCGCGGATAGGAGCTGCTGTGAGCGCTGCGACCGGTTTGGGCCATGGTGGAAGGAAAGGTGGCAGAGTCGAATTGGCCATGCAGATAGAGCTCGCCATCGATGGGCAATCCATTAATGGTGAGGATATCAAGCAGGGTGATGCTCATTTGGCCAAATCGGAAATTGAAGGTGTTGTTGGCAGTATTCCAAAAGCAGAGAAAGGTGGCGAGCGGTGAGCGATTGCCACCGCGCGGGAGGCGAAAACATAAATCAATAGTATAGGTAATACCTGCAGCGTTCCAGCGAGCCAGATCTTGCGCTCTTCGCTATACCAGGAGAGCTCCGCTGCGCTGATGGAAGATGGCCAGTGCCCTATTTTCGCTCGGTGTTTTTGCGCTCCTCAACTGCTGAAATCTTCGGAGGTCCTTCGGAGGATCGGAATAGGTCGACAAATGGGTAAGCCATAGAGGGAAATAGCGTCGTCGGGGATGGAATCTCGCGGCGCCGAACCTAGCCTGACGTGATGATTTGGGAGCCTGAGAAGCAGAGGTCTCTGGATAGTAGTGTGGATGTGACAGCAGGCACCTATGCTGGTTCCCCAAATGTGGGCGGCTTTGTCATTGAGTTCTTCCTCTTGATCAATAACTATTTTCTTTGGGGGAGCCATTTCTGGGTTTCTGAGGAAGATGTTCGGAGCAAGAGGGTTTCTGGGTTTAGGAGACTAAAAGAGTTTCTGATGTGACAGGTTTGAAATAGCCGCGGGATTTAAATAAGAGATTTTGTGAGGGAAACGAGACGACGAGAAGATGTTTTGCTAAGCGAATGGACGCAGCCCTCATTAATGACCTCGTTTCGGTTAGTAAGGAGTGTCGTTTTAACCCCCTTCAACCAGTTACATTTTAGCGGGCCTGATTTCGGGGCCTGGGGGGCAATGTTTGAGCCCAAAAGTAATTTTGGCAAGATCCTTTAAGTGGATTTAGCATAGCGGGCCGATACCTGCGGCCCAAAAATAAGCCTACTTGGATTTGGGTTATAGCTTTACCCATTCCGTAATCCATAAGGAAAACGAGCCCTTATTGGAGTCAAGTAGTAGAGATTGAATATGAAACTTCAATCAATAATCCTTCTATGACAAGGAACAGTCGAAACCCTAGGTGTAAATACCAGGTTTCAAGGACGAATTAGACACAACTCTCAAATCAACTAATCGCACAGATGATCAAAGCCTCTCCAAAGCAACCCTACCTGCAACCTAGTCGCAACCCAGCGAAGCAAGGGTAACGCCTTCGCAACCCAGTGAAGCTAAAGTCAAGCTTTAGCAAAACCCGTGCTTTCTCCAAACTTCCCGGTGATTGCTCTGCTAAACCTGCAACGTTTGAGTATCGATTCGGTGTCGGGAAGAGATCACAATCAAAGCCCTTACCCGTAAGGCAAGAAGTCCTTTTCTGGAAGGCAGAGAAAAGATCCTTGTGACGAGGTTGGTGCTCTCCTCGTCCACAGCGCTTGATTCAAGAAGTTAGGTCAAGGGACTCCCTGACGACTGCACCCTACTGTGCTGGCACGCCTGCGCACACGCTCAAAAGAGACAGTTTGCAAGCCAACTGGTTTTTGGAGCCAAACAGATTCAAAGGCGAAGCTTATAAAGACTATGATAGAATCTCTGTGAACGATTCTGTTCTTGCTGACTCAATATGGAATTCTGGGCTCAAGAAATTGTTTTCTGACATCAAAATTCGAAGGGAGGTTGCTGTTGGCTTATACCCAAAAATCAGATTCTACAAGGTTGGTTAGTGATTTGGGAGGCATATTGATGAAAGTGTTGATCTTGAAGATGAAGGCATATTAGTTGGAGAAGAGACTGCCTTCTATGGCTCAGGGAATAGTGTTGTGGTTGAGGTGGCTCCCATTGAAGGGAGAGCTCTTCTACACATGGGCCCAAATGAATGCTGCATGAAGCTTGAAATATTACCAAGGGTATCAAGTATGTGTTTCAATCAGATGTTGTACTTGCATGATGCCAATCCTTGATGATCTCTGATATAAACTTATGTTATATGTAACGCCATGATTTTCGAACACAATTAACAAACAAATAAGAATGACAAATTACACCAACGAGATGATTCCGACATCGATCCTAAATATCAGGAAGTTTTTTCTTTTAAAACAAGCATATGGCGAGTTTCTGAAACTCACAATGTCAATATAGACTCATTCTTTAGAGTCAAATATTACATTACATAAAGTTTACGAATCAAGTTGCGTTAACCATTCAATAAGTTAACACTCCCTTAGAGCTTACTACATAATGGACGTTTAATAAAAGCAAAGTAACAAAATTAGCTTTAGACACCAACCGCTGCGATCGCAAGACTTCGACTTTAGCCATGAATACCCTGACCTGTAGGATTAACCCCTACACCATTGAATAGTATACCGGGTTGTAACAAACAAACCCGGTAAGCTTTTGAAACTCGTATGAGTAAACTCAACTAACAAAACAGGAACACATGCTTAGATTATCACAACCTAACAAAATCAATAACATATAATACAACCAACTTCAAGTTCACATCTTTCAAATATCAACTTAGATAAGTCAACTCATGACTAAAAATCACATGTTATAACTCTCACTCAGCATCTAATTACACAAAACACAATTAACATAATTCTACATCATGTAACATTACAGATGAAATCACAATATAATGTCACCTAAATCATGATCCAATTCTCTATAACAAAACATTTTTTGCCCTCGTGACATTTTAAATCATTTTAAAACACAATAATAATTTTGCGAAGCAATGCAAATCTCAAAGTATCGAAGTACTCACAATTTAAACAAAGTAAAATCAGTAATCCCTGCATAGAAATTAATTCAGGAGATCCTAAAATCACATGATTCAGTAACAGAATCCGAACCGGATTTCACCCTGGAACTTGAATTGGGCCTGCGGAGCCCACCCTTAGGTAAAGTTTTACCAAAAATTCGATAGAACTGCCCCTAAAAGTAGACAACCAAAAATAACAAAAACCTGGACATAAAGCTTAAATCAACATACCACCAACTACTTCTACATTCCAAGTACACCACTTAAAAACATACTTAAACAGTTTGGTAATCAGAGCAATTCTACGAGTATAAAACCGATATACAACATGCGTAGGTTAAACAATAACCTACAATGATGATGAAGGTGACGAGCCCTATGCCTCGATGCCTACGCACGCTCGACCTTAACTAGTATGTAGACTGGGCATGTAAAATGTAAAAGCCTAGGAAAAAGCATTTAAAAATCGTTAGAGTGAGTGGACGAAAATAAGTAATTGTAAATGAAGAAGAACGAATATTTAATGCTTTCCAAAATTTATTCTCTAAAAACCCAAGTATGCAGTAAGGATTCGAGAAAATACTTTTAAATATTACAGAAACGAGCACCTCAAAAACAGTGCAAGACTCTTGAAATTACTCTTAATCCTCCTTTGTGCTGAAATCTCAAAATATACAGTAAATTAACTCATGCTGTAAATCATCTCGAAAACCGTCTCAAAATCTCGTTAAAATCTCGTATGATAAATATCTCAAATCATACTGTAAATCTCATCTCAAAACTCTTGTTAAAATACTCATATAATCAAGTATCTCGAAATCTTTTCATAAATCCCGTATATCTCAAATATATAATTATAACTCAAAACCACTTTATAAATCTCAATAGAAATACTCATGTCTCAAAATAGGCGATGACTAGAGGGAACTGCCGACTAGTTATCTCATGCCACCTGGAGGGGACTGCTAACCAGGGACGCAACGGAGGGTACTGCCTACCGGAAGAGGAGGTGATGGTTAGAGGGTACTGCCAACTAACCATAGATAGTTAAAGGGTACTGCCGACTAACTATCTCATGCCATCTGGATGATACTGTCGACTAGACTCTTACTTGGAGGGGACTGCCGACCAGGTAATGCATGTATGCGTTAGCATATTTACATCCTCAAAACAACTGAAATCAATCTCTTTAAAATATTAAACTCATGAAATTTCGATAACTCGTTTATATTCAAATACTTCAATATCATACTCATAATTCCTCATAAACTCATTCGCTTTCCGAAAAGATATCTCAATAATGCAACCGTACTCAAATACTCGAAAATCATTAGTCCTCATCCTATTTTCTTAATCAACCACTTTCCAAAAACCATTTCCCAATAAATCAATAACACATAACTTAAATACTCGATAATTAATAAAAGCTCTCGGAAAGGAAATTCAATAATAACCTCGTAAATTATAAATAAATCTCATAATAAAAATAGTACTGCATTTATAATTTATTTTAAAATCAAATGTCCGCTCACAGATTGTGGCTACGACGGCCGTCTAACTTGAACTCGGTCTACGCATCATCTTGACAAAATGATATTATAAAACTATTTCTCGGTAATCGGAAATAAATTGACGATAATAAAATCGAAACCCTAAAACCGATAATTCATCGGAAGTTCGAAATCATAACGGAACGAGGCCAAACTTCATATGTTATAATGACTCAATAATTATAACAACATATCAGATAATGGGATCGATCCAACTGTCTAATCTTCCCGAATCGAAACTTGAATTTACGAAACTTCAGAAATTTCGATCATTTTCAAAACGTGCACCAACAAACCAAAGTAGGACGCTAGGAACGGCCGGACGCACCCCAACGAGTCGCCACAAGCGGCTGTCCATGCGTCACCGGTTCCAGCCCTGAATTGGGTCACCAAATTACATCAACATGATCTTCTCATCATCCCAACAACTTTCTCAACTATGACAATGCTCAGTTTCAAGTCTATTTATCGGAAATTACCTCAAAAACCTCATATTTCTTCTTGTAGTCGATTCTCCTTTCTCTGGAAAAATTGGGGCTAGCCACCGGTTGGGTTCAAACCACGAAGAACAGAGCTCTTCAAGATGTGGATGGTGGCGTGACCTAAGGTGGCCGGAAAACTAAGATTTAGCTAGGAAACTGAAAATGATGTCACTGGAGTTTTTGCTCGTTGCGCTTCCTATTGCCGAAATTGGCGTGCGCCACTACCACAGATAGGAAGAGGGAGTCAAGGAGATCCAAAAGGGACTGGTTTCACGATCGAAATTGCCAAAATTGACGCCCGTTAAGCTCTGAAGTCCGGCGACAAAACTGCTGATCTTGGGTTCTCTCTCTCTCTCTCTCTCTCTCTCTCTCTCTCTACTTTCCAGAAATAGAAGTCCCCGAAAATGCCTCCTTCCACTTCTAGAAACCTAACTTTAGTTAAAAAGATTTCTGCAAAATTTACAAAACTGCCACTTAGTTTTAATCTTGTAATTTCTTCGTTACAACTCCGATTTTAACGTGCCATATGTCCATGAACTCAGTTTATCGTACTCTAAAAATTTCTAGAAGGAAGTTTCCTCAAAAACTGACCCAAATAAAAAGTCAACTCTTGAAACCCCTAAAAAGTCGAAACGAAGGTAAAAAGTAAGGATAATTATCGTTTACCATCCAATTGACTAGTAAACGGGTAAATTTGGATATAGGGCGTAATATTCAGAATCATAGTAAACCCTGCATAGAGTTCAGTTTAGGAGATTTCATTAAAATCACATATTTAGAATCATATTAATCCCAACACAAAGTTTAGTTCATGAAATTACTTTAAAATCAATCAATTTATAAAATAGTAATCCCTGCATATAATTTAGTTTAGGAGATTCTGATGAAATCAAATGACTCAAGATTCAAGTCCAATTGATCGAGTCCGGCAAGAAGATGGCGGCGATGGCTCCTTTAGCACTGTCAAAAGAGGCAATGGTGAGCTTGGTTGGTGGAGAGTATGCTATCCGCAATTATTTTTTCTATCTTTGTGGCCAACTTCTGTCCAAGAAGACGGTGGTGCTTTCGTCGTTCTTGGCGGCAATCTCTAATGTTTGAAGATTGAAGGAGTGGTTTCTGATCCGGCAGGAGGAGGAGGACATCTTTGCTTCCAATTTAAGGAGATGGAGGTGAATAATCGGGTGCACTCAGGGGTCCTTGGTTCTACAACAACTCCATGTTGTTACTGGAGGACTATGATGGAGTCTCTGCACTCGAAACGACGCCGCTGCATCTCCTTGAGGTGTGGGTATGTGGGTGGCTGAGAAAGGGTTGCGGATTGCAATGCGGAAAGAGAAAGCCATAATCTTAATCAAACGGGAATTGGGGGACTTTATTCGAGTTGATTAGGGGTCGGTGTTGAGAAAGGACCCCATCTAGAGGATCTGTGTGATTCATGATGTTCGTTGGGAGTATTTGGGCACGTGGAGGTTTGATTTCTCACCTGTTGTTTCTGTGATGGTGAAGCCGCAATATAAGAAGTGCCATGGGCTCTGTATGGCTTGTGGTTTTTTCAACCATTAGGGTGGTCCTTGTGACAAGAGGCTAGAGGCGGAGACGCTCGCTCTGGTGTGCCGAGTTGAGAGGAATCGAACTGTGAGGGTCTGGAATAGGTGTCTGGACCGCAGGCTTCTCTGGCGGAGGTCGTGGGGTCGGAGGTGCTCTCTACGGTGCACATGGTGCAGGGTCTGGTGATGGAGGCGACTAGAGAACATGTGGTGGTGGTGGGTGGACCGGTGTCGGGGGTTGCAGAAGCTGTAACTAATTTGGCTACTTCGGAAAAATCAGCGGGAAACCTTAATTTGGGTTGGCTGCTGGTTTGACTGGGGGTTTGACTGGGTCTGTTGGGTCGGGGGATTTAGGTTTGACTGGGTCTGAGGGGTCTGTTGGGACTTCTACAAGGTTTGCTGCTGGAAGAAGTCCAAAGTTGGGCTTGGGTGTGAGAAAGAAGGTATTTGAACTTAGTTTGGCAATTATCTTTCCGGAATTCCAACTTAGTGAGTTAGTGGACGTTCTGATTTCGATCGGATTAGCTCCAAAGAAGAAGGGTCGTCCATCTGGACGCGGGACTAAAAATTTACTATCTCCCGAGAAAGCGGAAGGTAATAATATATGTGTGGATTTATGCTCCAACTCGAATGGGAATGAGCTGCTTATTGTTTAATTGTTCTAGCTAGGGTTTAAGCCTGTGTAAGGGCGATTTAGTTTCTATGAGCCGTCTATGACATTTTTAGTTCCTTCCTTGTACCACAATTGGGTGATTCACAAGAGATGACTAGTTGAATGATTTCTTTCTGTAGGAGGCGAAGCTTTGTCATTCTTAGATATGCTTGCTTAATTGTGAGCTTTCCAATTATGTTAATTAGTTTGCTTTAGCTCAGATAGGTTACCCGGATTTTCTTGCTGGAATTCTTATGTAAGTTTTATAAGCTTTAGCCAATTGGCTGTTGATTATTGAATAACAATAAACTTCTATTTAAAAAAAATGACTCAAGATTCAAATAATGCAACTCCACACCAATCAATAATCTCAAAATCAATGCTTTCATATGCAAGAAAACACAATCATTGTAGCAATAATCACAATTATTATTATCTCAACCACGTAACCAAAAACAATGTTTCTTTATCTTAAAAAAAACACAAGGGATTCAGATCCTCTTCTTTGTTGGTCATTGCCTTTGGCTATCCTTGACTTCTAATCCTGTCCGTTGATTTAAAATCCAAAGGCTAATAGTAATTCACATCAACATCTAACTCATAAATCATAATTAATGAAGATTTGCGTTTTCAAGGCTAACAATACTATTTTCTCATTTCATTCCCTCAGGTTTCTTTTTCTTTTGCCCCTTTACTTCATTTCTCTGGAAATTTCACCCTTCCACAATTCCACCCTTTCATGTCTAAAATCACTTGATTTTCCCTTGATTTATTTATTTATTGTAAAAGTAAAATGGAATTGGAATTGGTCTACTCATTTCATTTCATAGTCCCTTTATATAGGGAGAGAATTACAACGGAAATATCAATTACAATGATGACATTAAATGCTGATTGATCCGTAATTGTGCTGATTGATGGTAATCGTTGATTCCTTGATTCCCTCTCCGTCAGTCGCTTTGACGAAGGCACACAATATGTTTTTCCTTTAACACTCCCACTTGTGCTAAGTCAAAGACGAAATGGTGCATGAGTTGTTACTTCACTAAAAACCTTGCCAAGTAACAATAAAAACTATGTGGGACAAAAAATACACCTTGGTCGAAGGAAAAGAGAGCACAACGCACCTTTTACATTTGAGGATGACATGTGTGTGTTAGACTCCCCTTGACGTCTACACCTCCCCTGATCCTTACATTAATCAAGGGAGCTTGGAAAGTCTTTGCATTCCTATTCTTTTCACATGTTTCTCAAATGTGGCCTTAGGCAATGATTTGGTGAACAAATCTGCCACATTCTCCTCAGACCTTACTTGATTCACTTGAATCTTGAGGAGGGCCTGTTGTTGCTGATTATAGAAAAACTTTGGCGATATGTGTTTTGTGTTATCACCCTTGATATAACCTAGCTTCATCTGTTCGATGCAAGCTGCATTATCTTCATAAATGCAAGTAGGCTCTTCAGTGGTAGAACTCAAACCACTAGTCCCTCGAATATGTGTAATGATAGCTCTTAACCATATACACTCATGAACCGCCTCATGTAGAGCAATGATCTCTGAGTGGTTCGAGGAGGTAGCCACAAGGGTTTGCTTGGTTGATCTCCAAGATATCGCCGTGTTCCCAATGGTAAATACATAACCAGTTTGGGAACGAATTTTATGTGGGTCAGAGAGGTACCCAGCATCAGTAAAACCAACCAAAACGTCATTTGGCATTTCGGTGTAGTGAGTGGCGCTTTCGCCATCAACATTTCCTTTAGGGATTGCAGTTCCATCTGTGGTCCCTCTTGTCTCTCTGTAGGAAAAGAACAGTCCCAAGCCAATAATGGTTCCTTTTAGGTATTAGAAAATGTTCTTGATACCATTCCAGTGACGTTGCATTGGCGCTGAGCTAAATCTAGCTAACAAGTTCACTGAGAATGCAATGTCTGGTCGAGTACATTGGGCTAAGTACAATAATGTGCCTATTGCACTTAGATAGGGAATTTCAGCTCCCAACACCTCTTCGTCATCTTCCTTTGGACGAAATGGATCTTTCCTTGCATCCAAACTTCAACCGATCATGGGAGTGCTAGCAGGATGCGCTTTGTCTATGTTAAATCGCCCAACTTTTGGACATACGCAGACTGGTGGACTAGTATTCCACAAACCCGGTGTTCTAATTCAACGCCTAAACAGAATCGAGTTTTCCCAAGATCTTGTCTCAAATTCAGATTTCAAGTAGCTCGCGGTTTCTCTTATTTCATCAAGAGTACCTATTATGTTCATACCATCGACATATACAGCTACAATTGCAAATCCGGAACTTGTTTTCTTTATGAATACGAAGGGGCACAATTCATCGTTCTTATATCCCTTCCCAATCAAGTAGTCACTTAGACGGGTATATCACATCCGCTCGGATTGTTTCAATCCGTAAAGTGAGCTTTTCAACCTAATTGCAAACGCACTCCGTGGTTTAGAGTCACTTGACTTGGGTAATGTTAGGCCATCAGGCACTTTCATATATATCTCTGAATCAAGATCCCCATAGAGATATGCAATAACAACATCCATGAGCTACATTTCCAGTCCTTCAGAAACTACCAAGCTAACTAAGTACCGGAACGTTATAACGTCCATTACGGGAGAGTATGTCTCCTCGTAGTCAATTCCAGGGCGTTGTGAGAAACCTTGCGCCACAAGGTGAGCCTTGTACCTCAGGACTTCATTCTTCTCATTACGCTTTCTGACAAAGACCCATTTATGTCCTACAGGCTTTACACTTAGTGGGGTTAGCACTACCGGACCTAATACCTGTCTCTTTGCCAGAGAATCTAGTTCTACCTAGATTGCTTCTTTCCATTTAGGCCAATCTGCTCTTTGTTGACATTCTGCAATAGAGCGTGGTTCGATATCATCGTGCTCTATGATTTCTTGAGCAACAGTGTATGCAAATACATCATCAATGTGTATGGAAGATCTTTCTATCAACTCATACTCACTCTCATAATCCTTTGAGATTATGTGCCAAACTCAGAGCTGCCGAGTGCCGACTTCAAGCTTCCTCCAAGCAATCCAGCTCCTTCACTTCATTCCTCAGTGTCACTAACAGTAGATTCCCCTCCATTTGTCCATCAAATTCCCAACAAGTGCAAAATAGAAAAACAAATAAACCCATCCAAATCAGAAAGCTATCTTACAAATCCAAAGAAACTACAGATTCATATCCTCATAAATGATCGCAGAATTAACAATGCAAAACACAGCTATTTTACAAAACAGGAAGTTCAAAAAAAAAAAAATTAAAACGGTGAAACCCTTACCAATTTCCAGCTTTTCCAACTCCTCATACATCTGCAGCTCATCTTTGGTTGGTTCCTTATACACATCAAATCCCGCTCCCCTTAGCCAATCACTCAAGCAAACTAATCCCTCAACCATCTTAGGGGTAAGGGAAGCTCTAAAAGGGTCCACCACCCTTTTTCCAATGCTGAATGCAGCTTCGGACGCCACTGTTGAAGCAGGTATAGCAAACACATCTTTGGCGATTTGGGACAGAATGGGATATCTTTAAGCATTCTCCTTCCACCAAGCCAAAATTTCAAACTTGGGGTTTGAAGGGTCTTCTGAAGCTTCCAATATATACTTGTCCAGCTCATTCTTGATCACCACAACGTCCTTCTCTTGTCGCAAAAGCTTGAATTGATGCAGATTTGCTGCATGACTATCCTCATCAACTTGCTGATGCATAGACTCGATCCTTGACATTGTCACGTTCCTTGAAGCTGTTGCAGCAGCTGGATCTTCATCTGCAATTGAAGGAAAAGTTGAGAAATTAGTGTATCTATATTTTGTAAACTATCAAAATCAAAAATGTGAGAACAGAAAAAACAAATAAAGAGTAACCTGCATAAAAATCAAACAGCAAGCTCAAGGTTGTCTTCACTTCATCGATCATCACTTCCACACATCCTTGGTCTGCTTGCAGCTTTGGGAAGAAGAATTCAAGATGCAATAGTTTGTATCTTGGATCTAAAACCACAGCAATAAGCAGAATTTTGTTAAGATCTTCAAGCTGCAGCCAATACTTGTCAAACTTTTTTTTCATCGAGGTGCCAATGCTAACAAGAAGAGGATCCTCACTAGCTATGCATTTATCAAGCTCACCAACAATTGTGCACATCCAAAGAAGAGGCTCATTAGCAGTTACACGCTTAATGGCACTAAACTTCAAGGTTGCTTCATAGAAGATCTTGAGAAATTTTGACGAGCCTTGTTGCCTTTTCCCAATCTGCAGCTCTAGGAGGCCCTTGTCTCTTGCTTTCACCCACTCTCTCTTGAAAGTAATTCTCAAATTGATGATCTTCATCCTCAAGCCTCATAAAAGCTTTCTTATTCTTGCATGCAAGATCTAACATGAAGTATGTTGAATTCCATCGTTTGCAAACATCTAAAGGTACAACTCCTCCCTTGTGCTCAACCTTTTCTTGAGCTGCACACTTCCTAAACTTCTCTAATCTTGCAGGTGATGATCTAATGTACTTGACACAATTCTGAATGCCATCAATGGAGGAGTCTAGCTCCTCCATTCCATCCCTCACAATGAGGTTCAGAATGTGGCAACAGCATCTCAAATGCAGAAAGCTGCCTCCCAACACCAACTTATTCCAATTTCCTATCTTCTCCTTCATGTAATCTAGGGTCACCTGATTTGGACTTGCATTATCTACAACAATGCTAAAAACCTTATCGATCCCCCACTTAATCAAACAAGATTCAACCAGCTTGCCTATTGTTTTACCTTTGTGATTTGGAATCACACAAATGTTTAAAATCCTCTTGTGCAGCTTCCAACTAGAGTCTATGAAGTTAGCAGTCAACACCATGTAGTTAATGTTTTGGATACTTGTCCAAGTATCCGTTGTGAGTGAAACCCTTTGCTGACTAGAAGCTAAAAACCCCCTAATTCTCTCCCTCTCAGCCTCGTAAAGCTTCCAAATGTCTCTAGCTATTGTTCTCCTAGAAGGTGGCTTAAATTGAGGCTTAGTCACCTTCATGAATTCTCTAAACCCTTCATTCTCAACAAAAGAAAATGGCAATTCATCACGAACCACCATTTTCGCACAAGCTAGCTTAGAAGTTGTCTTATCATAAGCAACAACAATTAATTTACCTCCAGAATCTGCCGAATCAAATGTCAAGTACTTCTGCCTCTTATTCGGGGCATAAATTGGCGATTTCCTACACTGGAACATCACGTGTGTCCTCATTGCTGTTGTGCCATTGCTTCTGGAGTCGCTTGCATAGGTTTGAGGGCAGTACTTGCACTTTGAACGCCCTGGCTTCATGAAACTCCCATCTGGATTCTTGCATTTCTCGAAATGCTGCCACACAATTGAGCTATTCTTCCGCTTGCTTGTTCCGTCTTGTTGTTCACTTTGTGGGGGAAGCGGTGGACGTGGTGGTACTGGAGCATCACTTTGAACAACTGCAGCACTCAGACTCGGTGCGGGGGTCGTCCCGATGCTAGAGTCTACAGTTCCAGTTGGTGTAGATGTCAGAGTTGAGGAAATCCCTTCCATTATCTGCAAGTAGCCATGAAACTCAATCAACTCTGCAGCAAATCCAAAACAAGAAATGCATCAAAGTCGCAGTCTTCTTTAAAGTTTAAAGTTTAAACATAATTTCAAAACATGAACAGAGAACACAAGACCAGACTAACAGAGAACATGCACAAACTAGTCACATCTTTAAACTACTCCCATAGTCTCATCAAAGTATCAACTGGTTTTGAACACAAGAATTGGAAAAAGAAAAAAATTGAGAGAGACAGAGAAGTGAGAGAACTGACTCATTGTTGAACTATCACACAAACTAGTCACATCAGTCATCACACTCTCATAGTCTCATCAAAATATCAACTGGTTTTGAACACAAGAACTGGAAAAAGAAAAAAATCGAGAGAGACAGAGAAGTGAGAGAACTGAGAAGAGAAGGGAACTCGATCCTTACCGGCGATGGGGTTCTAGCCATGAGAGAAGCTAAGACACGCAAGAGAGGCACCGGCGGCAGTGGTAGTTGTGAGAGAGATGAGGAAAAAATGAAGGAAACGGCCGAGATACTCTCGAAGCTAGGGTTAGTTGATATATCATATATATATATATATATATAAATTATTAAAAATAATTATTTATATATATATAATAATAATTCGGTCCAATTCGGTTCAATGCGGGCGGTTCGAAGCCATGAACCGAACCGCACCGCAGTGAAGCGGTTTGGTGCGGTTCTCTTCCAAAATGACGTCGTTTTGCTCACAATTCGGTTACCGAACCGGAAAAGCTGGTTCGGTTCGGTCGGTTACTGATTTTTCACCAGTTTATGCACAGTCCTATGTATATATGTTGTATCCAATCAAGATCTGCGCTATAATTTTGAAGAGCAAAATCAACTTTGATGTATTTTCCACCAATACTACATTAATTAACTTATTCGTTACTTATAAAAGTCTCACCCAACTAATATTGACCAAGATAGGTTGGGTTTTCAGAAGTACGTATCGATTTTAGAGTAGAATATGGGGCTTGACTATTAAGAAGTCTTACCTAATACTCATTGAATTCCAACAAAATTGCACATTAGAGCAAAAGCCATAGAGATGAATTTTGCACGTAATAGTTAAGAGGAGAAGCTTTTCGTTGCTCATCTATATTATGAATGGAAAAAACTTCGCTGACCAGCCCTGGTCAGCAAGGGCTGCCCATAACCACTCATAAACTTACACCTAAGCGACCTTTTGGTCTGGCCCCTTTTCTTATTTCTCCCTTTGCCTCATCATTCTACTGCAGGTTTACTTCATTTACAATTACGATTAGGGAAACATAGTGGGCCCATATTTGAATTTGTTTGTTATAATATGTTGCAGTTAATTCATCCTCAATGCTCAAAGGTAAGCAGTTAGAATTTACTATTCATAATTTCGATTGTGGACAGACTAGAGTTACTTGCTATTTGTAGAAACACAAGCAAAGAATTAAAAATAGAAAGAGAAAAGTTGAGAAAATTGAAACTCTTTAGAGATAATCTCAACAGAACCACTCCCAATTATTGGGAAACCAGCTATAGAATCCAAACAAACATCTATAGAATTGAGCAAAATATTGATAATCTTTTATATGTGCTTGAAGAGGAACAAAAACCTCTTGATTATTTGAACATTGGTTAGATCCGCAAATCACTGGTATCAGAGCTTGTAAAATAGCTCAAAGGAGAACCCCTCCTAATAGAGAAGCTAAATTCTCTATTAAATTCCTCTGATGAGAAATATCAGAGGCTGTTACTAGAATTATCTAGATGTCAAGCTCATCTAGAAAAATTACCTGCTATAATCCACCAATTGGAAAGATTGGAAAACAAATTGGATTATATCAAGGAACTTCCAAAAACGGAAGAAGAAAAACTAACAAGTGTTAGTAGAAAAATCAATGAACAGCAAAAAATGCTGGATTCTATGAAAAATATACTGAAGGACAAGAAAGTGCCTACAGTAAAAAAGAAAGCTAATGGATTCAAACCATTAGAAAAACCAGACAAGAATCATGTTCCAAATATGATTTTTCTGGATCCATCAGCTAGTTCTACTAGCATTCGGTATGAAAATCTGAAGGAAACTCGAGATGTCAAAATGATGAGCATCTTCGGGAAAAGGAAAGGAGTTCAACTCCTAAATGCTGAAGAATTCGAATACAACGAAATCGAGCATGAGGTAAAAAACGCCTCAATTCCCAAGCTAGATTTCAAACAAATCTACAAAAGGGGAACATTTGACCTGATGGATAGCCATCACTTCAAATTACTGGAATTCACAACCCCTTCCACAACAGGAGAAACCGATCTCTTGATGATCACTCCTGCTGAAGTCGCCAGAGCAAGAGCAAAAAATTATCAATTTATGCATATTGGAGCAGTCCAAGTAGGCATAAAACTTCTTGCTCGAGAAGGTATAAACTGTTCAGTTCTATGTGTCTTACAAGACAATAGACTAACAGATTTTCAAGCTAGTCTTTTGGGAACACTTGAAGCATCTTTGTGCAATCAAGTAGCTTATTTCAACTGCTTCCCAAACTTCTCAACCAGCTTGAAAGATGCAGCTCACTGTCTAAGACTGAGAGTCAAGACAGATGGCATATCTATGAAAAATGATATGTAAGAACTCGCAATAGTATACAAGATACACTATAAACTGATGAGTACTACAGCAGAGCCAAAGACAAGGATCTCAAACATCCCTGGTCTTACTATTGGATTCCTCACCAGTCAGAAGAACCATTCACAACAGATTCACAAGGTTACTTGCAATGAAGTAACTTTTCCTATTGAATGGAAGTTATCTGGTCCGAAGCTACCAGCAGAAAGTGCAAAAGCAAAAATTTATGAAAGTAGAAAGACTGGAGAAATCAGTCTAAATTTTGACAATCACAGAAAAAGTGATGTATGTCCTGAGAATATCAGGATAAACAAAAACCTTCTCAGAAGAAGCTTCAGTACTAGAGAAGCTAGTATTAGTGGCACTAAACCCGCTATTGAAGATCCAATATCTGAAGAAGATTTAGAAGCTGATCTGAACAGACCAGTCAATATGCTTAGAGCACAAAAGCTCTATGATCTATATGATGAAGCAGAAAGCTGTGAAAGTCCTGAACGGTTAGAAAGACTAATCGAAGAAATGAAAAGATTCAAACCAGGAAAAGAAAGAAAACTCCTTCCATATCAGGATATTGAAATGGAAGAAGGAGAAAGCTCCAATTCCAAAACAGTCATCACCAGAGAGAAAGGAAAAGTAAAACTTCCCTTTCAGAAAGCCCCTACAGGCAGAAATGGAGAAAGAAATTCTCAAAGATTTGTCCCAGAGGACAATATACCCAGAATACCAATTTCCACTCACGGAATTTGGCTAAATCTAGACAAAGCTCTAGACAAGAGAAAAACTCTTGACCAATGGGTTGATAGCCTGATGATGGCTTCTGCTCTAACCCTTGGAAAATTTGAAGCACCAGATCTTCATGTGTACTATGAAACTACTCTCACAGGAGTAGCAAAGAAGTATTATTTCTCTTTCAAAGAGACTACCAGAGGGAAAGACTGGCTTGAAGAAATAAAAAATTCAAAATCTCCGTATGATTTTGCAGTACCGCTGTACGATCAATTCTGTGGAGATCTCTCAAATGTAAGTGAGAAGGCTAAAGAAACGGCCAAATCAAATATCTATGCTCTCAAAATCTGTGACATGAGATATTTTGAAGAATACTTGAATGAATTTCAAGAATATTATTGTACAATTGGTGAACTAGAAAATAATGATCTAGTCAACTTATTGCACCGAAAACTCCCTGAACCATGGAGAACACCTGTGAGAGAAAGCATAGCTGAAAAACCAATTGAAAGATTTTCAGTTGGAGGAATTGCCGACAGAATCCGGCAATTACTAAAAGAGCAATGCAAAGCCAATCTTAGAGCTAAGATGGCCAAGAAACAACTCAAAGGAGTTGAAAATTTCTGTTATGGAATATTGGATATGCCCACAAACTGGGGATGCCATGAATCCAAGTCCTACAGAAAAAAGAAAGAAAAATATTACTCTAAACAATTCCAAAAGAGTAATCAGAAAAAGGATTGGAAATTCAAAAAAAGTTCCAATTACAAGAAACAACAGGATGAAGATCCAAAAAAGAAATTCTTCAAGAAAAAGAAGAATACTCATCAGCATAAACAACCCAGCAAGAAAGCTTGCAGATGTTGGTTATGCAAAGCTGAAGGGCACTATGCCAATGAATGCCCGGAAAAGGGTAAAAGATCTACTAAAGCTCTCTTTAAAGAATATGAGCAAATAGTAGAAACAACAAACATGAAAGGCTACGAAATAGCCTATTCTGATGATGAAGAAGACGACAGGTCAGTTTACTCTGCCTGGTCTGAAGAAGGAGAAGATTCATCTGAACCAGAGTAAGATTCTGAAGTAGAGTACTTCGAATCAAGACAGATGAATGTTCTAAGAATCAAAAATTGGGAAGAAAGTAAGACAGAATCTTTAATGTCTTCTTATCAGGTAAACCCTGGTACATTCGTTTGTGACTACTGCCTATGTCACGAAAAGAATGGTCTCCCTATGTTTTGTGAAGAGTCCAAAAAGACTTATCACAAAGAATGCTTCATAGCTGAAGCAAGAAGGAAAACCAAGAATGGCCTTGTCAGCCAATTGGTAGAACAAGAATATGAAGAATATTTCTCTGAACAAAAAGAGAAAAAGGTAGAAGCCTTGTTCCCAAAAATTATGGAACAACCTTCTTCCTCAGGAATAAAGGAAGAAATCATCGGTGAAGAAAAAATCGATGAAGACATAGAACTGGTTGAAACACCAGAAATTGTTCCAGAAGAATGTAAACCATCCACTCCAAAGGAACAAGCTCAAGAAAATGAGCTTCAGCAATCGAAAGTCGTCTCTACTAGTAGATACAGCAACTACATAGAGATTGGGCTAAAATTCCCTGATCATAAAAAATATCATCTACATGCCTTTGTAGATAATGGATCAGGATTTACTGTTGCAAAGAGATTTGCAATTCCAGAAGAACTCTGGAAAAAAGAAAAGAAAAGAACCGCTACTGGTGTTACATTTGATGGAAGCCATCTCACCATGAATAAAGTAGCAAAAAATGTTCATATCACCATTTGTGGAGGAACATTTATCATCCATAATATTTGGCAATCTGAAGGCCAAGGATCAGATTTCCTGGTGGGAAATGATTTTATTCTCCAACAGAGATTCATTCAGGATGAAGAAGCTATTGGCTTCCGAAAAGGCGAACGGGTGTTCTGGGCAGACCGACTTACACAAACAAAAAGTGTCGTAGGTCCTGGTTTTACTACTCAGTATCAGAGATCGCAACAGAATAGTGGTGATCTTACCCCCTACAAACCCAAATTCGAGCCTATACTCCAGATCAAACAACAAGTAGAATTACTTGTTGAAGAATCTTCTGAAGAAGAAGAAGAAACTAGTGAAAATGAAGAAGCCAGTTTCATCCATGAGCATAACCTCAAGCACTTTCAGAATAAGCTTGAGTCTCAGAAAATTCCCACTCTTGAAAAAATCAAGAAACTATTCGAGCAGAACATCGATATAGACCCTCAGAAGTTTTGGGAAAAGGACCCAGTGGTCTGTGAATTAAGACTACATGATATGAATGCTATCTGTCATGTTAAAGCCATTCCTCACTACAAAGAGGAAGATCAGAAAGAATTCAGAAAAGATATTGAAGATCTCCTGAACAAGAGATTAATTCAACCTTCCACTAGCCCTCATCATGCTCCAGCATTCTATGTGAGAAATCATGCAGAAACTCTAAGAGGAAAAGCTAGAATGGTGATTGACTATAGAGATGTCAACAAGAAGACTGTCAAGGACGGTTATCAAATTGCTCGAGTAAGAGTACTGATCAACCAGCTCAGAGGAGCTAAAATCTTTTCAAAATTCGATGCAAAGTCGGGTTTCTGGCAGGTCAAGATGCATCCTGAAAGTGTGCCTCTTACTGCATTTGGAACACCACAAGGTCATTACGAATGGCTGGTAATGCCTTTTGGTCTAAAGCAAGCTCCCTCAATCTTCCAAAGAAAGATGGACAACATGTTCAAGCATGTTGCGGAGTTATGCGTCGTCTACATAGATGACATTCTTGTCTTCTCCAAAAACAGAGAAGAACACATGAAGCACCTCCATGAGGTAGTAAAGCTGATAGTTCAGCATGGAATTATCCTAGGTGAAAAGAAAATCTTCTTTATCCTCGATGAAGTTGATTTCCTAGGAATAAACATCAAGAATGGAGTGATAAAACTCCAACCTCACATCCTTGAGAAGATCTGGAAATTCCCAGATAGAATTCCCGATGCTAAGAGTCTAGAGAGATTCCTTGGTGTCATAAATTATGGGAGAGATTTCATTCCCAAAATATCAGGGTTAACAGCAATGTTATCTCCTAAGACAAGTTCCAAAAGAAAATGGAACTTTACAGAAGATGATGAAAAAATTGTGAAGCAGATAAAAAATCTCTGCAAAAGCCTCATCCTCTACAACAACCAGAAGAGAATGATCAAATTATCCTCCAAACAGATGCGAGTGATAATTATTGGTCCGGTGTGGTTCTGGCAAAAACGCCTGGAACTAACATTGAAAAAATCTGCAAATTTTGTAGCGGGAAGTTCAGCCCTGCAGAACTGAATTATCCCACAGGGGAAAAGGAAATTTTGGCTGTCAAGAAAACAATTTTAAATTCTCCAGCTTTTCTTGGAAAACCCTTTACTGTCCGCACCGATTGTGCTAGAGTAAAGAATTTTAAAAATTTTAAACTTGACAAAGCTGCTGATAGAGGAAGATTAGCCAATTGGCAATTATTTCTTAACCAATACGATTATATTGTTGAATTAATTGCAGGAAACAAGAATTATCTTCCAGACGCATTGACCAGAGAAATGGCAATGTTCAGCCAAAAAGATGACGACGAAGGTCGTAATCCCAGAAGCAGAAGAACTGGGAAAGAACATGAGCCTGAAGAGGATCCCAAAGAAAAAATCTTCAAAAGGTTTCTGCTGAGTCCAAAAGGACTAGCCACAACTGATCAATCCCAGGGTAAATGATTGGCTAGCCCGTCTCAAACGGCAGACGGTAAAGGCTCATCAAGACCGTTGACAGCTGCTACTTTGCCAAAAAGCAGGCCAACTCCAACTAGAGTTATAAATGTTTTTAATTATGAATTAAGAACTTTTGATGCTCCTGTGTTCAGAACTGGCAGGAGACTAGCTTACCACCAGAAAGCAATTCTGGATAATCTCCTATTTGCTTTTCAGGAAATAAGCAGTTGTCTAATGTTCCCGGCACTCTTTGCACTAGCTGAAGAACTTTATGAGAATGTCAGACCACAGATTGAAGAAATTCATACACAGCAGAGTGCTGTAAGAAAAGAAAAAATTCACTTCCTTGAAAGTCCAAAAAGTGCTAGGGTCCCGATCATGGCACTCAATGAATCAGACTGGCATGAATTCCATAGTCTGATAGGAAGTCATAATTCAGAAGACCGAGTTCCTCCAACTCTCTTTATCATTGCAGGACCTTATGTTGGGAGATACTTAGTCAATGTTCAGAGTGAACATCCTCAAGAACACAAGCTCTGGCTTGTTGAAAATGGTTTTGTCCATAATCTGTGGACTAAAACAAATGATGATCTGAAAGGTTTGCCGCCAATCATTGTCAACACAGTCAAAAACATTAGAAAAAATGACTGTATGCTTCGTCTGAAGTTCAGATCTACTCCTCCAGAATGGATCCAGAAGACAAACGGCGAGGTTGAGTATATTTCTCCATATCATTATGTGAGAATTATTCAAAGAAAATATCTGCAGCCTGCCTGTGTCGGATACAATGGCCAGCCAAACTCAAGCATCCCTTGGATGAAGGCCATGACCCTGGAATACATAAAAAAGATCATCTCTGAAGATGTCAACAATACCTTCCTGGCAGCAGGAGAAAAAACTATTATCACTGCTTACGATCATCCTGACGTAGTCAGCAGTGACCTGTTCCTATCCCTTACCAGAAAGGAGATAGATTCGACACTAGCATGCTTACAGTGGGTGGAAAGACTTGAAACAGACAACCACTACAAAATGTATGTTGATACAGATGTCGAAGACAACGCAACAACTGCTCGAATGGCCCAGGAAGACAACTCGTTTGTCCTTGGTCACAATTCAGAACTGACGAAAACATGTGAAGCAGCAGGTGTAGAAAATACCGAAAGTACTTTTGGACTTTTCCCAAAAGATGCTTTTGCTTTTCAAAAAGACAGGTGAAAAACATTTCATCTAAAAGAATCTGCTTTTCCCCGTCCGACCTACACCAGCAGGAGCACTCAGGAAAGCAGGAAATCAAGGAGTCGTCCTGTACATTTTGTTGTTTTCAATTATATTTTGAGTTCCGCTCCCTATATAAGGAGCTTTAGCTTCTCTTAGAGGGCATTCGGAAAAATTTCGATATCAGATATAGATTCAAAAATTCCTTCTTAAAAGTTGAACATAAGAGTCTTCTCTCAAAGAGTATAGCAGTGTGCTTCCCTTCCTGTCGTAGTGTGAAGTGTGCTTTCGTTCCAAGTAAGTAACTGTAATCATTCTTATGGATAGCTAAACAGCTTTTTAGCTGTTTACCTGAGAATGAGGCTCTGAATTTCTGTAATCATGTTTAAATAAATAAGTTCTATATGAAGCCCAATATGCAGTCTGAAAATATTTGTCTAAGTTTTGAATTCTGCAATTTATCTGTTTACTAGTTTCAAGCTGAGATTGACGATCCAAAAAGCCTAGAACAGCAGTGATTCCGCAATTGAAAGTAACCGCTTAGACAGGATGTCGTTAGGTGAAATATGGCATGTTGAAGGCTAGATCTATACTTTAGGATTTTACAGTGTTGGATTGATAATTATGAACAACAGATAAAGGTAGAAAAAAAAATGGTTGAAAAATGGTTAGGTAAGACACGTGTAAGACACTTAGAAAAACACCCAAAACCTGGTCAGAAGGTGATAACCACACCTGGTCAGCCAAGTACTATCCATTATGAATAGCAAAAGCCATAGAGAATGATGTAAAATTAGTACATGTGATTCAAAGTCAAACAAAAAGGAGTTAAAAAAAAAACCTACAACTCAATGACTAGGGTGACAATGCTGCGTATATCCACATATGTTATTTTCCACTTCTTCTCTCTGTTTTTTAATGTGACTATATATATGAATTTCATTTATGATTGAGTAAAACAATAAAAACACTAACGATTATAAGAGGTGTCGTTAAAAACAGAAAATTAGTAACACATCCACCCCGATTAGATGAGAAACTCGATAACTGGTTTATTTTCTAGTCTCATATTGTAAAACAACGGGGTGAAATTGGCACGTGAATTCATCCTCTTTTTTTTTTTTTAACAAACCACACCTCTTTTTTTTTTTTTTTTTTTTTTTTGACTTTGTCAAGGGGAACCCAAAGGCTTCCTAGGCCCAAGATAAACCCCTTCGGCGCATGTGAAATGCTCCAACTGTGCATTGCAGCACAGTGCCTGGCCACTGTGACAGTTTCGGGGTTCGAACTTAGGTTCACCTCTTATTTTATTATTAAGCACATAAATACACATAAAAAAAAGGAAAGAAGAGTTACAATTTGTTAAAAAAAAAAAAAAAAAAAAGGTGCCATCTGGCGTGTAAATGATCAAATTCTAACACAATTTTATAGGTATGACGTTTTTTTTAATTGTTTTATTGCGTAGCTTATCTGACGTACCACAATATAAAAGGACCCCAGCTTCTGGCGTGTTTCACGTTTAAGCTTAAGCCACTGGAAGCAGTGCAATTCGTTGGGGGACAAAAATGCCCGCCAGGTAGTCTTAGTACCATGTATTTCCTACCCTTTTGGTAGAAAGATAGTGACGGATATAGTTAGTTACAATAATTCTCTGCTTTATTAAAGCAAGCAACTTGATGTTTCGAAAATAAGGACGCAAAAGATTAGGAGACGACTTGCATAGTCCGAGGACTAAAAACAAAAGAAGACTTTGTGGACCAGACTTGTGCATAGCAACCATGACCAATTAAGATTCCCACTCCAAAGCAAATAAGATGAATTCTGTTATTACCACTGGGAAGTTCCAGGAACTTTGAATGCAGGAGGTGATCGACTCTTGGTAATTAAAGACATAAGACATTCTTGGCTAAACCTTTGCCTACTAACTTTCACAGTTTTCACTTTGAATTCTGAGCTTGTATTCAACAAACTGTCGTAGTATTTTGCTATAAGAATTCATATTACTTATCTTGAGATATGAATTTGGTAGAGGGTGAAATTTTTTTTTTATGACAGAAAAAGTACAACAACTAAAACACAAAGCTTTTACAAACAGTAGAGGGTGGATTTAGTTCATAACATGAGAGCTAATTTCATAACCTAGCAATAAATAAGACAAAAAAAATTTATTTATTGCTCCCAAAAAAAAAAATAATAATAATTACTAGTCATTGCCTTTCATTATGGCTATGGGCGCAACCCAATTAGCGCCCTTGGATGTGGTGTATCAAGGGTATCCAAAATAATTCCTCACGAACTTAAACTAAATTCTTATATAAGAGCACATGCATGATGCACCAATGAGCTAATTGGGTGACTAGTTGGGAGACCAAGCACATGCAATCATGCAATGTAGCGCTTAATAATTGCCTGACCTATTGGTTAGACCCGTGTGGGGACTACCTACCCAGGCAGTTTAGTGAATAATTTTCGCGGATTTAAATTTGCTCACCACAAATATTTTGGTGGTGATACAGCCACTCAATACAAAACTGTCATGTGTTATAAAACACAATTATAGTTAATCATGATATTTTATTAAAAAATTATATTTTAAGTATTCAATTAATTTTATATGACGTGACAAGTTTTAATAGAGTGGTGATATCACCACAAAATAAAAGTGGTGAGCAAATTTGAATCCAATTCTCACCCATGCAATTGCTCGACTAATGTTGCTAAGTCCTCTTACAAATCTTCGTTTATGTTTGTTTTCTAAATGATAAAATGGGACAGTATTTAGGGAAAATGATCCGTACGGTATCTCGCATTTGCCTCTATAACTTTTGGTACCTAAACTTTGAAAAAAATCAATACGGTACCTGAGGTTCTTAACCTGACCGAGTATTGGTACATATTGTCGTTAGCACTATTACGTCGTCTGCCAGCTGGCAATTTTTGAAGGGCACTTTCGTCCTTTGATATCTTAATTAAAATTTTTTTTTCTCTAAACAAAATCTCTCTCTCTCTCTCTGTCTGTTCTTCTTTCTTCCTCTTTCCAGATCTAAAATCAAGAAAGCATAATTGTTAAGAAGTTATCAATTAAAGCATAACGGAAAATGGTCCGACGGTGGACGACGCCTCCTCTGTTAGCCCATCCGCTGTGTTCTGTATTGGGCTTAAGCAAGGTCCCATTTTTTTTTTAGAAGAGACCCTGGTCTGAGATTGATGAGACTAGATCGGTTGTGAGATTGATAGAGAAAGAGAGAGCTAGAGAGGATTTCTAATACGAAATTGATCGAGATTCCTTTACCTGTCTAATTAACCCGGATAAGAGTATAATGGGTACACCCATTGGGATCTGTCATTGACAATAATGGAAGAAGAAGAAGAATAATAAAACTCTTCTCTTTTCTTCTGTTAATGCTCAAAGTCCGGCGGTAGCCGATCTTTCGTTTAACGCGGGTTCGGTGGGCGGACCGCTACTCTGAGGATTTGATGGCCTCCGCTAGCTGTCACACGAGAGACAGGGCGTCAGAGGGAGACCGCGTTGGGCGGTCTTCACTTCTCCGATGCCTAAGTCAGTCAATGCATATGGGCAGCATAACAATAAATGAGTAGTAAATGCGTAATTAATGAGGAGAGAGGAGAGAACCTTTTATAGGTGAGGAGAAGGTTGATCTTCTTCTTGTTTTCGATGTGGGACTGATGTGCTTCGATACCCAGCGTCTGGAGCTTCTGATGCTACCTTGACGCGGCGCGTGGCGGCGCGTCAGCTGTGATCTGGGGGCGATCCCGGGCTCGGGCGGTAGCCCGCCTGGCTGTGTCTCTGCAGGTAACTCCCTTGGTGAGAGTCGGTACCTCTGGCGGTACAATGAGCGTGGCTCATTATAGCTAATTATGCTTGTAAACGTACATGTAGGTACAAGTCCCCCAAGTCCCCAATCAAGGAGGGCAATCTTGGTTGGGGAGTTGATCGGCGGTGTGAAGCGTTATCTCCGCTTAGACTTGCAAAAGCATAATTAGCGTCAGTGCGTTGTCAACCATGGATTTACTGAGCGAACGCTTTATACCCTTTCGGGTGGGCCCCTGCTAGGCCCTCCAGGGAGTCCCCCACTCCCTAGCCAAGACGGACCTCCGGATGGTCGGCAAATTGTTTGTTGAGGGGGAGCTGCACGGAGCAAAGGGTGTTGGGTAGCGAGCCCAATCTTAGTACCCAAGTGACGGGGGTCAACGTACCTGATCAGGGTCGTCGTAGACTGTTGACAAGTCCCCGTGTCCCGTAGGGACGATCTGACAGTAACGCCGCGTGGCGGTCGTCGTCAGAGTGAGGCGTAGCCTCGGGATTCGCCGCTGGCGGATATCCCCCACCTGTTATAGCAGGAGCCAGCCTCGCGTAGACGTGGCCGTCGGTATTTTATTGAGCGGTGACGCGCTCAGCAAAGTACGGGGTTTGCAAGATGGAAAGGGAGCTCTGTTGGCAGTGTCGCATGTAGCAGAGGCTGCCATTCTTGCAAGTTGACGAGTGGAAGTTCTGCTAGCGGGGATTCGCTCATCGGAGACTTCGACACTTGGAAGGTGACAAGTGAGAAGTTTCGCTGGCGGGGTTTCGCTCAGCGGGGACTTCGACACTTGGAAGGCGCTTTCTTCCCAAAAGTGGTGGCTTCCATTAGACGCTTCGTCTGATGGTGGTTGACACGTGGTGAACCCCTAGAGGGTTAGCGTGCGGAGGCTTGTCTCCTCCGCCTAGCTGTCTCCCTGCCATTAATGCTAAGTAATGATGGATTTTGTAAGTAAGTGGAATCGTGGGACACGTGTACGGCTGGCATGTGATGTCGTTTTTCAGTGGACGGCGTAGGACTGTTTGATGTTGACATAAAAGGGGGGGAAGTTAGCGAGATGTGACACTCTGCTAAAGCTTCAAACTGCATTCTTCGTCTTCGAGCTCTGTTCTTCTGAGATTTGAGAGGAAAAAACCACGGCGATCTGGTGGAGTTATCATACCCGGAGGGACGACGACCTCCTGCCTCGAGGATAAAGTGCTCACGATCTCACCAGAGATTTCATCACCAAGGTTAGAACTCTCTATCCCTGTTTCATTGGTTGTTTGGCACGGCTAGTTTCTGGGTTTTGGGTTATCTTGTTGATATGCTTTTCCTCGATGTGTTCTGAGGGTGTACAGTGGACTTTGGGGATGGGTTATAGTGTTTGTCAGAGAGTTTAGGCTTAGTGATTTGGTAGATGGCCAAATCTGGGTTGAGTGTGTTTGTTCTTGTTTTGGCATTTTCTGGGTAACTGTTCTTGATGTTCTTGGGTACTAACTGATATAGGGATAGGTTAGATCTTGTGTGAGCTAACTGATTTGGGTTTTAGGGTTTTGGGATGGCCGACGTCATAGACATTTCAAGCAGTGAGGATTCTGGATCTGAAGTGTCAATCGGCGCGGCGGATAGAATTTTTATTGACTCGTTGCGTCCGTCTGCCCTTGCAGGAACCTCACTGCTAGAACCGCTAGAGGTCGAGCCACTACAAATCATACCGTGGGAAGTAGTTATGGGTCGTGCTTCGCGTCTAGAGAGTTCTAGGACCGGGGAGGCCGCCGCTGCCCACAATATGCGTGAAAAGCGGTTAGCAAGCAATAGTGCCGCCAGTGGGTCTGCGGACGGGGGAGATGTAGCGGGAGAGGATGCTGAGTCGGCGTGGGTCCTCCAGGATGGCACCCCCATCGACGAGGCGGGAGGGGGGATGACTATTTCCGCTGTCAACCGGCTGAAGTGGGTGTTCCGGTTGCTAAGCGTGGTGAAGCTGCATCCGCCGACGGTGGACGAGAAGGCCTCGATTCTTCCCAGGGGGTTTGCCGCCGTGCACGAGGCGATATTCCGCCAGGGAGTGACATTCCCGTTGGTGCCCAACCTTCAGATCTTGGTGTGCGAGTTTGGCCTTGCCTTTGGGCAGGTCTGCCCCAACATGTGGCGGTTGATGCTGGCGCTGAACTCGTTGTGGCGGTTGTCCGGTTGCGAAGGACCGACCGTGGCGGAGGTATTACACTTCTACGAACTGGTGTATGTGAAGCGCCAGGGTTGTAGAGGGCAAGTAAACCTCAGTCGTCGCCAAGGAGCGCCCAAGCTGATCGAGAATCTGAGGGATTCAATGTCGTATTGGCGGGGGACCTTCTGTGTTGCCACGGCGGGGTGGGAATATCAAGCGGGGTCCAACGAGGGGAACCGACGTTTAGGATTAAGTCGGAGTTTCAGCCTATCCGAGGTTGTTTGTCGGTCTCCGCCGAACATGCCTAGCGGGGGTTTTTTTTTTTTTTTTTTTTCACAGCCTTGGTACTCTGTACTGATAATGACCTTTTTTGTGCAGCGGGGTTGCGGTATAACCTGACTCGCGAAGAAGAGTGTGGCGTGGCACGTATCAGAGGTTGCTGGCGGAATCGCAACTTGCTGGATTTTCGTCTCCTTACAGGCTGGGAGCTGTTGGTCGATCAACAACTGACTCGTGTCGTTGGTAAGCACTCTCCGCCATACCGTACCTTTAAAGAGATTGTTCCATGCTGACTGGTTTGTTGCTCTGTAGAAACTCCGCCGGGGAACAAAGCGAGCCGTGACGCCTTTGTGAAAGCCATGGACCGTGCTGAGATCGACAATTTCTTGGAGACCATGTACGCTTCCGGGCTGGTGGCTCAGAAGACGGTGGTGAACCCAGAGACGCTGGCGCTGAGCCCTTCCGAGGTTCCCATGGTGCTAACAATGCCGCACCACTCCCATCATGGCGGTGACGGGTTGCCTGCCGTTCAGGCGGGGACCGGCGCGGTAAGCGAGGCTGTGCCACAGAAGGAGAGAGAGCCGGCCACCTGGCGCGGGGTGCCGAAGAAAACAGTGCGCCCAGCGGAGGGTGTCACCATAGCGGGGCTGGAGCCGCCGACGAGGGGTTCGAGGCCTGCCCTCGCTGGAAGCACGCGGGTGCTTCAGCGAAAACGCCGCCAACTTGACTTCGGCGGGCAAGAGAAGGATGCCGTGGAGATTACTGGGGCCCGCGAGCAGCAGAAGAAGGCAAGGCAGGCTCAGCCCGAGGCTCCTACGGACGTGGCGAAAGCGGCGAGCACGAGCGACCTGGACTCATTTGCCGAGTACGCCGAGTTCCTAAATGACGGTGAGCGGGAGTTCCTTTATCACCTATGCGAGCGGCTGGGGTTCGACGGTTTGGAGGGGATTGTGCGGTCGACCGCCGTTAACCAATCGCCCTTCAGCACGGCATTTAGGCACATCTCCGTTGGGCTGCATGAGATGTTCCTGGCGGCGTCGAAACAGGCCCTGGTTGAGCGAGAGCTCAGGGAGGAGGTGGCGGGCCTGCAGAGGGACTTAGGGGAGGCCCAGGACAGGTTGGCTGATGTGGAGCGACGCTTGACAAAGGCCGACTGTGATGCAGCAGACACTCGTGGCAAGTTGGATGTTGCCATTGAGCGAGACCTGGAACGGAACGAACAATTTGCCAAATTGGGGCAAGATATGTCCCTGCTGCAAGACCGGGTGGCCGCCAAAGATAAGAAGGTTGAGATCCTTCAGCGGGAGTCTGCCGCTAGGCAGGCTGAGGTTAAACGGCTGGAGGGTGAAGTCGCTCGGCTGGGAGCTGAGGGGAGCCGCGCTGCGGCCGCCGCTGTGGAGTCATACAAGCAGTCGGCGGAATATAAGAAGGCGCTGACCGAGGCGGCGAAGGCCGGTGCCCTAGCTAATGTAGAAATGCTGCAGCAGAAGGGCGCCATTGATTGGGCGAAGCCATCTATGTCGGTCGTGCCGCCAGCGAAGGAAGCTCCGCCGACAACAAGTACTGCCCTTGCTACCGCCCCTGGTCAGGTTGAAGGTGCCTGCTCAAGTAGTGGGGAGAGTGGCGGACTTCCGGAGGGCGATTCTCAACGGACTCCCACCCAGTCTGAGGTGTCTTGTGCTGGGTTCTTGGCGGCCCACACCCGGGCGGATGGTACAATAGAGACCCCCAGTCCTTCAGCCTGAGGGTCCGACCAAACAAGTCGTTCACATCCACCGCAGGCCGCAAGTGGAGATGCTGAAGGTAGCGGAGCCAACCCCGCCAACCCCTGAAATGGGAGTAGAAAAATTTTTGTAGCCGCTGAGGCTTAAATATTTGATGTAATTGACTCTTTTGGGATATATGAAATTTCGGAACCTAGGCTCCTATTTTTTTTTTTGTGATGATGTGTGTACCGCTAGAGTTTTTGACAGTTTTGCTTTTGCCAACGAATGAAACATTAAAGGAATTAAAATTGGTCCAAGTGCACTATGTAGCTGACGTGGTCCGCTAACTGGCGTTGCCAGTTGCCCCTAGTGCTAGTCTTGGTAACAATGGTTTGAATAATTCCTCGTTTCATTGATAGCTGCCTGAACAGCGTTTACAAAAGCGGGGTCGTACCCGTTGGGTAGCTTCCCTTAGCTAAATATTGAACAAAAATTTAGCTAAGTCAAGATGTTCTTGGGTAGCGGCATGACTATTTGTAGTAATACCGAAGGTGTTCGGTATTCCAAGGGTGGGTCGTTGTGACGCCATCCTTGTCCATTAAGTAGAAGGTGCCTGGGCTAACGACCTCTACAATTTTGTATGGACCTTCCCAAGTTGGGCGGAGTTTTGTTGGTGGTGGTATGACTTCCTTCATTACCCAGTCCCCCAGTTGGAGGTTGCGGGCTTTGACCTTGGCGTTGTAGAAACGCGATACCCGTTGCTTGTTCTGGAGGTTGTGCAAATGGGCTGCGTCTCGCTTTTCCTCTAGGAGATCCCTGTCAAGGTTGACGCCGTCACTATTGGTCTCGGGGCAGTAGCCTTCGACCCTAGCGGTTGGTTGAGTTACCTAATTAGGCAAGACGGCCTCAGTTCCGAACATCATACAAAAGGGGGTTTCACCAGTGGCGGAAGTTGGGGTTGTTCTAATGGCCCACAGAACTTCCGGGAGTTTCTCCGCCCACAAACCCTTGGCCTTATCGACCTTCTTCTGTAACAGCTCCTTGATTATCTTGTTTGCCGCTTCGACCTGGCCGTTGGTTTGGGGGTGAGCGACTGATGCAAAACGCATCTTGGTGCCCAGGTTGGCGGTGAAAGAGATGAGTTCCTTGTTATTGAACTGTGTGCCGTTGTCTGTGATGATTGTATGCGGGACACCGTTGCGACAGTAGATGTTCTTCCAGAGGAAGTGAATTACTTTGGCGGTAGTTATTGCCGTCAAGGGCTCCGCCTCTATCCATTTGCTGTTGTGTCGATAGCAACGATGATGTATTTGGACTGGCCCTTTGCGGTTTGGAATTTTCCCATCAAGTCCAGGCCCCATGTGGAGTGAATCCATGGACCGATGATGACCGACAGTGGTTCCGCCGGGGCATGCGGAAGGTCAGCATATTGTTGGCATTTGTGACAAGATTTCGATATCTGCCGGGCGTCGTCACCGAGTGTAGGCCAGAAGTAGCCCTGTCGCATTGTGCGATTGGCCAAGGATCTGGCGCCCGAGTGGTTTCCACATTCTCCGCCGTGTATCGTTGCCAGCACGACCTTTCCCTCCTCTGGGGTTAGACAGCGGAGGTTGGGGTGAGTGAATCCCTGGCGGTAAAGTTTGCCGCTCTGCATGTTGTAGCGGGTTGCTCTCCGCTAGAGCTGTTGTGCTTTGATCTTGTCCTCTGGGAATGTCCTGTTGCGCTTGTACTTAATAATTTCGTCCATCCAGCTAGGATTGGCCTCAATGTTGAAGATCTCCGCCAGGGTTTTTGTGATACTTGGCCTGTCCAGACACTCTACCCTTGTGTCCGCTGGACTCTGGTGTGGCTGGGCGGTTGCTAGTCTTGCCAGTGAATCAGCCTTAGTGTTCTTTTCCTTGGGGATCTGTGTGATGGTGTAAAATATGAATTTTTTTAGCAGTGTCTTGACGTACCCCAAGTATGCTGCCAACTGCTGGTCCTTGGCCTGAAAGCTGTCAGTGACCTGGTTAACAACTAACTGAGAGTCGCTGAAGATGTTGACACTGTCGGCCCCTGAATCAATGTCGAGGAGTAGGCCGGCAATGAGTGCTTCATATTCCGCCATGTTGTTAGAAGCTTTGAAGTTGAATTTCAACGCGTACTCCGCGTTCAGCCCCCTAGGACCTGTTAAGATGATTCTGGCGCCGCTGGCCTTGGGACAAGAGGAGCCGTCCACATGTAGGTTCCAGTCTGACTTCCGGGGAGATTGTTCCTCAGATACCACCATCTCCACTCCTGGTTGTGTTCCGACTTTGGATTCGGGTTGACGCTCGGTGAGCTCAGCGATAAAGTCTGCCACCGCCTGGCCCTTCATGGCGGTTCTTGGTTTGTAATCAATGTCAAATTCGCTGAGCTCAATGGCCCACTTGTTGAGGCGCCCCTAATGTTCAGGGTTCTGCATTACTTGTCTCAGCGGTTGATTGGTTAGCACATGGATTGTGTGGGCTTGGAAGTATTGGCGGAGGCGTCTGGCGGCAACGATTAGTGCGAGAGCGAGTTGTTCCAAGGGAGGGTACCTAGTTTCCGCTCCGTTCATGCCTCGGCCAGCATAGAATACTGGGAGTTAGTCCTGGTTCTCCCGCCGGACGATGGCGCAGCTTACCGCTGATTGCGATACCGCTAGGTATATGTATAGTGTCTCGCCTTGCACAGGAATGGAAAGTAGTGGAACTGCTGCCAGGTATTCCTTCAGGCCCTGGAACGCCGCCTGGCACTCTGGGTTCCAATCGATGACTTTCTTGTGGGTTGTTTTTAAGGACTTTGAAAAATGGGGCGCACCTGTCGGTCAGTCTGGAGATGAATCGAGACAGGGGGGTTAGCTTGCCCTGGAGGCATTGGACGTGCACTTTCCATTCTGGGTCCTTCAAGTCGAGGATGGCTTGCACCTTGTTAGGGTTGGCCTCGATGCCCCTTTCACTGACAATATACCCCAGAAATTTGCTGGCGGTGACGCCAAAGAAACATTTTTCTGGGTTGAGGCTCATACCATAGGCCAAGAGGATGGTTATTATGATTTTTAGGTTTACCACATGTCCGCTGGCCTTTATACTCTTGACCAACATGTCGTCTACGTAGACCTCGATTATCTTGCCCAGATGTTCCGCAAACATGGCGTTCATCAGTCGCTGATAAGTTGCTCCTGCGTTCTTCAGACCGAAAGGCATAACATTATAACAATACAGGCCCTTGTCGGTGGTGAAGGTGGTGCACTCCTGGTCGTCGGGATGCATCCTGATCTGATTATAGCTGGAGAAAGCGTCCATCATGCTGAGGAGCTCGTGTCCAGCGGTTGCATCAACCAGTTGATCAATGCGGGGTAGTGGGAAACTGTCTTTCGGGCATGCCTTGTTGAGATTTTTGAAGTCGACACACATTCACCACTTGCCGCTAGGCTTTTTGACCATAACTAGGTTGGAGATCCACTGGGGATAGATGACTTGGCGGATGAACCCAATGCCCTGTAGCTTGGCAACCTCTTCTCCTATAGCACGATATTTGTCTTCGTCGAAGGCTCTGCGCTTCTGCTTGATAGGGTAGAAGGATGGTTTGATGCTCAACTTGTGCGTGATGATCTCAAGGGAGATACCTGGCATGTCTGCATATGACCAGGCGAAGACCGTAGCGTTGTCACGTAGGAACTGAGTTAATTCCGCCGCCAGCTCTGGGTCTAGTTGAGCGCCTATGCGGACTGTCCGCTCAGGGTGTTCGTCAGAGATGCTGACAACCCTTAATGATGTTTCTGGGTTGACCGTCTCCTTCTTTACGTACTTCTTTTCGTCATCCCTGGGGTCCTCAAAGATATTTGGTGGCGATACCAGACTCCCTACCGCTAGGATCTCATGGCAGCTGTTTGATCGGGCTATAGTAGTCGAATAACATTCGCGTGCCAACTGCTGACTGCCCCTGACACAGCCTGTGCCGTTGGGTGTGGGAAACTTCATGAGCAGCATGTATCCGGCGATGATGCACTTGAGTTTGTTGAGTGCTGGCCGACCAATGATGGCGTTATATGAGCTGAAACAATCGACAATTATGAACTTCGTATGTATTTCCACCATACATGGACTAGTACCGATAACTAGCCGCATATAGTCAGAACCCAGCAGTTGCGTGACGTCACCAGAGAAGCTGAGCAGTGGTTCATGATCTTGGAGTAGTTTTCTGTTCCGCTTAAGGTCGTTGTAACAACTACTGAATATGACGTTGACAGCGGATCCGCTATCAACCAGGATTCTTCCTACTGACATTTTGCCGAGAATGGTATCGATCAAGAAAGGATCGTCATGGGGCAGATGTACTCCGCGCTCCTCCTCCTCTGAGAAGGTAATAGGCTCCCAACCAGACTTTGGGAGTTTTGCGGATCTTTCATAGCGGATGTTACAGACTTCCTTTGGGTGGTTAGCCCGTGCATAACGCCTGTTGGCGCACCTTGAATTGCTCCAGCTTGCCATCACGGTACAAGGTCTCAATGGCCGTTTTGAGAGCGTTGCAGCTGTTGGTATTGTGACCGCTGTCCTCGTGGTACTTGCACCACCTGCCGGTGTTTCTTGGCTTTCCTGTTTTTGGGTATCTTCCCGGGGGCGGCGGTGGGATCTGATCCTTGCACTGATTGTATATTTCTTCATACGAGGCCGTGAGGACTGTAAATACTGCATACCGCTGAGAAGACTCCGTATGTTTGTTGCGGTTGTCCCCATGGGATGGGCGGTTTCCCTTGTAGTGTTGGTCCTTCTGTCGCTTGTTCTGGTACTGGCCCTGCTGCCACTCCCTCTTTTTGTCAGTTGGCGGTGTGTTGGAGGTTTTGTTAGCGGTCCCCTGCTGACTGGAGGAGGGTTGTGAATACTTTGCTAGCATTGCTGGTGGCGGTGGGGTTTCTCCATATGTGATGAATTCTGCTTGGGCATGAATGACCTCCTCACTCATGAGGTGGTCGTATACCGCATTTGGATGATTGTAGTTGAGGTGATAGAGGAATGGCCCTTTGAGGAGTCCCTGCTTAAAAGCCACCGAAGCCATTGTTTTATCAAGATTGCGGCATTGAGATGCTGCCGCCCGCCACCTTGTGACGAATGCCTTCAGTGTTTCCTCCGTACCCTGCTTGACGTTGAACAGTTGGCTTGTATTGTGGTGCCCGGCGGACAGTAGGATGAACCGAGAAAGGAAAGCGTGTGACAGCGCCTGGAATGAGTCAATGGATCCCAGCGGGCATTCTAAGAACCAATTCATTGCCTTATTGTCCAGCGTTTCGCTGAACAAGTGGCACAGGGTGGCGTCATCGAATCCCTTGTTGTTGGTGACCTTCTTGAAGGTGTCCATATGTAAGAAGGGGTCAGTCTTACCGCTGTAATGTGACATTTTTGGAGTCTTTGCGTACGCCGGTCTGACAGCCAGCAAAATTGCAGCAGTAAATGGTCCTGGCTTGGACGCGAAAAGTGGATTTGAAATTGGCGCTGGGGTGCCTGATTCCTCCCGGATTAACCTTTGTTCCAACTGCTGCATCCTTTCCAGTATTTGAGCGGTTGCATCGTCGGCGGGGCCTAGCCGGGTACCCCGCTGAACTGATCCTCGCCTGGGAGCGGGTGGGTTGCCCTCGGTTCTTGCCCTAGGTCTCGAGCGGTGGGTGTGCAGTGATGACTCTGCCTCCTGTTCCAACATTAGCTGGGGCATAGGGGGCGCAGCGGGACCTGCATATGCACGACTGGTGCTGGTATCAATGCGCCGGTACCAGGTCAGCTGTGCCTGGTGCTCCGTGACTGCTCGCTTCGTGCCAGGTTGGCGGTTGCCTCCAGCGTTCTCTTTAGTTCGTCAAAGCGTGACACAAGCGTGGCCACTTGCTTTTGGGCCTCGGCCTTTTCTTTGCGTTCTTGTTCACGCTCTCTGTTTGCTTTGTGAAGATCCGCCAGTGCCAGCTCATATAGAGAGAGGCGAGGTCTTGGCCTGGCGGGCGGCTGCTACTTAGGTTTGTCTCACCGCCGGGGTTTACCGGGGTGGTGAATAGCGCGCGGTTGATGCCTACCGCTGGGTTGGTGTAACGACCTATACTTTTAATAATATTAAGAAAGTAAGATATAGTGAATATTATTATTTTAGCTTGAGTATTAATTTATATTCTTAATTATGGGTATGTGTATATGTATAATTGTTTTATGGTGTGATATATATAAATATACACACACACACATCACCAAGACGTGTTGTTTAGATATATATATAAGTATATATGTTATCTCTATATTTTTAGACCAGCCCATTATTTGTTTTATTTATTTATTTATTTATTTTAAACCCAAGTCAATTTTAAAAGCCCAAGACCAATTGATTTATACTTCTGTTGGATGTCGTTTAACGACAAACCAATCTCAAAATCTCGTCTGCTATCTTCATCGTCTTCCTCCCCTATTTTTGATTCTCTTTGCAAGCACCACTCCACCTAAAATAAAGGATCAGGACCACTATGATAGACCACCCATATAAGAATAATCTTAGAAGCTGGAGGTGTCGATGTTGCTGAAGAACCTTGGAGAGTCAGTTACCAGAGTTGTGAGTCATCAAAGCTAGAAGCAGGAGGTGGATCCCTAGAACCAGGAGGTGGCAGTCCTTATCGAAACATAGAGGAAGCCGATAGTGTTGGCATCCAAATCTACTCTCTATTATGCTTATCTAGAATTAAAATCTGACCTCTTTGCCATACACTATAAATATCCAGGTTTGTTCTACTTTCTTTATTGCGTTCCCCTATTTTTGTTTACAAAAAAAGGAGTGAGGGAAGGAGAAATTTTGAGACTAAGGAGGAACCTGAGAAGTATAAACTAATTTCCGAAACAAGGTAGGGGGATCTGGGGAAACCTCTATTTAACTTGTTTGGTTGCTGTGTTGCTATATGTGATTTTAATTATGAAATTTGATTGATGGTTGAGTTAATGGGTGTTATCTATTGTTTCATTAGCATTTTCATGAAGTTTGAGGCACGGTTTTGATAGAATAGAATGGGAATGAAATATGTGGGAGTATTCTTTTGTGTAGTTGAGCTTAATCCGTAAGGACCAAATTTCAAATGGGCTAATAGAGCTGTACGATTTTGGTGATCGAGATTAAGTAAGATGACTAGAAAAAAGGGAATCATGGTTTGGGTTGTGGGGTTAATTCATATGTTATTTCATCTAGAGTCACCTCAAAAAGGTAAATTACATGGTATGGGACATGTAGACTCTTTGTGTCTTAGCATGTGAGTTAACAGGTAATAGATGAAAATAGCATTGCATACATCCATGTATTACTGTTTTGATTGTTACTGGTTTGTGTTGTTTATTTAAAGAGGCTTAGCCTCCTACTGAGCTGTTGATGCTCACCCCTATCAAATATTGCAGGTGCTGAACATGAAGTTTAATTTTCCCTTTTGAAGAGCTTGTGATTAATATGAAGGAAGTGTGAGACTTGTCTTGTTTAGTTTCCTAGAATAAGAGCAAAGGCTGCCAGTTTGTAGTTTGCCTTTGAAGTATAGGTTTGAAATTTCTGTGGGAATAATGAACTATCAAGAAAGTTTGTACTGTAATCCATATAATTGTGTTTGTTGTATTATAAAGTTCTTCTTTTTTTTCCATAATCCATGCTATGTTCATTGATTCTGTTATGTCTTTTAATTGATTCTATGTTCTTTGATTTGTTTCATTATGTTCCAGCTCTTATATTTAAAATTCATTGGCTAAATTCAAGGTAGAACAAAGGTCTGCAAATCTGAATTTGAGTTTCTGGGCTTTTGATGCAGTTGCCTTTTTACTGAAAACTGTACATTTTGGTTGGGTATTTGAAGTTGGTGACTTCATAAAAGTTGCAGTAGACATCTTAAAGATCATTTCAGAATTGGAATCTCTTGCAAACGATTTTTCTAGAATTAGTTATGATTTTTCAAAGTTACAGTTCTGTTGTATTAGTATTTCTGCTGGAAGGGCAACTTGGTTATTTCTTTCAGTACTGCAAATCTGATTCAAATGGACTACGATTTTTCTTTATTATGTTTCTATTCTTTAGTACAAGTCATACCTTCAACTCAAAAAAAAAAAAAAAAAAAATCCCTGAGTTGGGGTGTGACAGTTGGTGGGTTGGGGAATGGCCGACTGGTCTGCCTGCTCTTCAGCGTTTCCCCCGCTACCGTTAGTCATGGTGATTGTGGCGGGATGATCTTTTGTTCAAGACTTCCCACAGACGGCGCCAATGTTAATGCTCAAAGTCCGGCGGTAGCCGATCTTTCGTTTAACGCTGGTCCGGTGGGCGGAACGCTACTCTGAGGATTTGATGGCCTCCGCTAGCTGTCACACTAGAGACAGGGCGTCAGAGGGAGATCGCGTTGGGCGGTCTTCACTTCTCTGATGCCTAAGTCAGTCAATGCATATGGGCAGCATAACAATAAATGAGTAGTAAATGCGTAATTAATGAGGAGAGAGGAGAGAACCTTTTATAGGTGAGGAGAAGGTTGATCTTCTTCTTGTTTTCGATGTGGGACTGATGTGCTTCGATACCCAGCGTCTGGAGCTTCTGATGCTACCTTGGCACGGCGCGTGGCGGCGCGTCAGCTGTGATCTGGGGGCGATCCCGGGCTCGGGCGGTAGCCCGCCTGGCTGTGTCTCTGCAGGTCACTCCCTTGGTGAGAGTCGGTACCTCTGGCGGTACAATGAGCGTGGCTCATTATAGCTAATTATGCTTGCAAACGTACATGTAGGTACATCTTCTTCAGCACCGTATCTTTCACTTTCTCCGACCACAACCCTCGCATTCGTATGGTCTTCTTTTCCTCATTGATATTTCAATGTCTTCAATCTTCATTTAGGCTGCTCGGCTTTGTAATTTGCTCTTGTTTATGGGTTTTGGGTGTTTGATGATGCGTTTCACCATTAGTGGTAGTTGGGTTTGTGTGTAATTCTGCTTTGCTTCCACAAAATGCTTGCTTGCTTGTTCTCGATTATCACCCGTGAATTGTGATGGGGCTGCAGTTGAGTTTTGAGTTATTTTTGATAATTTTGACTTAATTGTGGTTAATCTCCTTCAAACGCTTTGATCCCTCTGATCTTTTTGTTATCTGACATCTCAGTGCAGTCATAGCCTTGTTTCAATAGCTCTTTGAAAAGCATAGAAGAGAGAGAATGAAGAGAGAGTCTGAGAATAAAGAACAGGAGAGAGAGGGGGAAGAAAGAACGTGGCTGCAATTTTCTCTAATTCTATGAATTTGCAGAAGACAAGAGAGAGAGAGAGAGAGAGAGAGAGAGAGAGAGCATGTGGAGCTGAGATGCTGCACTTGAATTATTGGAACAACCTTATACTAAAATTGAATTAACTCTATGTTGCAATTAATAGCTCAACACATACTAAAAACTTGTAAACTCTACCAGATCAATAATGGCTTTGATTATCAAGGCTTCAATCTTGGTGGGTCACATGGACCAATCCTAGAACTGGTATTGTCTGCAAAACCACTATTAGTGTTATAACAAAGCCTAAGCTTCCTTCTAAATTAGAGCAAGTTCACCCGTTGGGTTACCGGGTCACCTACTATTCACTATTTTTAGTGTATATTTTCATTCTCTGGGTCACGAAATACACTGTGCTCTTGACCCAGAGGGTGAAATTAACACTAAAAAGCAGTGAATAGTGGGTGACATGGTGACCCAACGGATGAACTTGCTCTTATAACATGTTCAATTACTGCTAGGAGATCTTATCCAAAGAGAAATTAGCAGGCATGATGGACCAAATTTCTGTGATTAGTGGGGATTCAAAGATAGTGATGGAGGAGGAGGAGAAGGAGGAGGAGAGAGAGTTTGCTAGTGGTGTTAATCAGTTGAGAGGGGACATGGATGGGATTAGTGGGGATTAAGACATGAAAGGACGAAAGTGCCATTCAAAAATTGTCGGCTGGCAGACGACATAACGGAGCTAACGGCAATATGTACCAATCCTCGGTTAGGTCAAGAACTTCAGGTACTGTATTGATATTTTTCAAAGCTTAGGTACCAAAAGTTATAAGGAGGCAAAAACGGAGTACCGTACGGACCATTGTCCCCGATATTTATATTGTGAATACCTGCATGGGTGAAATCTGTTAATTATTTTGTAATACATGCATATGCAACAACAAGAAATAGAACTTTGGCAGGTGGCCGGTATTATCCTACACATTAAGAGTTGAACAAAATTAAGTTTCAAGTTGGCGGTACGAAAAAGACGAGATTCTCTAAGAAATATTTATCGATAAAATTTTAATATCAAAGAACATTTGGGAGGGGAAAATGTTTACACGAGTATTCTTTAGGAAACAATAAAAGTAAAGTATTAGTAGTTCAAGAGTCGAGATTTAAGTAAGAGATCGATAATCTTATGCTTCAACATTAATTTTGAGCTAGTGCGGCATGGAGAAAATATTTTGAGCGCGGGTTTTTGTCAGTAAAGGTAAAAAAATCAAATGTATTAAAGTATGATTTTCTAGAACGTATTAATAAGCCAGACCCATATTTCGAGTCATTTCATGCCATAAATAAATTCAAACACTCAAGAAATCCGTTGGATAGAGGGATTCACATTTCTTACAACCATTTAACAATCCTATGTTCTTGGAGCAGAAGTGATTTACTTAGCTTTAATCCATCCCAAGGTATCATTCTTAATACATCGGTTGGGTAGGCTCATACAAAGGTATCATTCTTAATACATCGGTTGGGTAGGCTCATACACATTGAGTACACCCTATACATGTATCATAAATCTTTACTGAACATGACATTGCATTGAACGTCAGAAATTTTTAATCTGTACCTTGTAAATGCATCATATATTTAGACATACAATTAATCATAATTTAACATAAATTTTGAAGTAATCTACTTCTAGATCGACTCGTGCAATAGAGCCAAGATACTTTGATTTTTTACATTTTCGAAAACATGGAATAGATTTAAGGTATGGTCATTTTAATTGGAATGTATGAATATTCTAATTTCTATGATTAATACTAATTATTCAATAAATTTGATTAATTGATACGGTTAATTTTCTATTACGATAAATTGACGAAACAATAGCCGGTCCAATAGTTGCTTCAACGGCGGCAATAGCTATAACAAAAATTGAGAAAATATTTCCTTCTAATTGTTGACTATAAAAAAAATCAAAAAATGTTACAAAATTTATATTAACCAGGTTTCAACTCAGTATAAACGAAACACAAAAGCATTTAAAGTTCTAAACATGTACTTGAACTAAAAATCCAAGGTTCCGTCAATCGAGACAAAACTTCATCTGAAACCACTCAAGGTCTCTGGAGCACTTCTAGGATCAAAATGACAAAATAAAAGGACAATCCAACTGTCGGCTCCCCATGAATCGAAAACCGATGAACCGAAACAGAAAATAACCTTACTCATCCAAAAAAATCAAGCCATGAAAAACTAAACATACCTACACATCTGTATCGACAAATTGAGGGTTAAAGGGCAAACCAGATGCTCCAATGATGGCCGAACGTGCCGCCAAAGTGGATGCGTGTGAGACCCACGAGCCGTTAGTTGAACTTCAAAATCTGCAAAATCAGCTCCGAACAACTTGTAGAGCACAACAAGGGGAGCCACTTTCATACCTGGCACTAAGGCCGATTCGGCCTAAATCGAGCTAGATAAGCTCGAAAGTTTCCCGTTGCCGAAACTTCAAATCCAAATTTCGAGCTCCACACTTCAAATTCGTCTTCAAGGCTTGTATGGATTGAATGAGGAAGTGGAGATCTTCAAAACACAACCAATTTCAGGACATGACGTTGCTAGAAAACAGTGATCAAATCGGGTCGGCTCTGCCTTGACTTCCGACCTTCAATCCACAGTGCACGCTGCAAATCGGTGAAGGTGAGTGGCAGAGGCAGGAAGAGGGGAAAGATGCGAGTCGATCTGGGTTGGCAGCACCGCCTATCGCCGCCGGACGAAGGAGATGTAGTTGGGTTGGGTTGACCGGTAACCAGAGAGACAATAGAGACAAAAATTTCTAGATTTGGAAAGTTAGAATTTTCTGAATTTTTCCTGAATTTCTTCTATTTATAGGAAAATTTTGAAAATAGAAAATCTTTCGCTGACCATAACTTCTTCATGCAATCTCCAAAAAATATGTGTCGTGTGTCTACAAACTCGTATCGACGTGCTCTATGATATTAGTGAAGGATGTTTTTCGAGAAAATCAATGAATAAAAAGTCGACTCTCAACCACCTCGAAAACAAAACGTTTTTGAGAAAAGAAATATCCGAAATAGATTTACTTCACCGACGACTTCAGAAAAGGTATACTCACAAGAGTAAACACACAAACCAACACCTTACTAATTTCAATAAATCAACAAAAATATAAAATGGATTTTTCAGGGTATTACATAATGTGAGAGTGTTTTTGAATTTCTTGATAACTAAAAAGATGTAGTAGCAGAATGTTAATCATCTATTCATTGTTGACCTGTAAAAAAACGAAGCAACAGAACTTTATCCAAAATTTTCTGGTGGAGCTAGAGAGATTGCACCGCATTGCTCTTGTACTGATTGACACCAAAAAGCTAGCAATCAACCACAGATGGAGAAAAAAAAAACTTTGGAGAAATCCAACATGAGAAAGACAAAATTACCCTTAAAAACATGTCATCTAGCAGACGCCGTAACAAAGTTAATGGCTCCAGGTACTTATGTTGGGTTGGGAGCAAAACCTCAGGTACCAGTGTGATATTTTTGAAATTTAAGGTGTTACACCTCGTACCGAATTTAACCATTTATCAATATATTGTTGGTAATGTCGAGTCATAACTTCTTCGGTTTTTGTTTTTACCATTTAGGGAACCTAAAATGTTGACTTTTTTTATCGACTTCTTACTTGAGAAAATTTTCTTCGTGGGAGTTGTAGAGCACATTAAACTGAGTCTGTAGACATGTAGAACACCTAAATCGGAGTTCGTATAAAAGTTTATGGTCTGAAAACTCGAGTTACCATTTTCAAAATGGGTATAAATAGAAAATTTTCTACATTTGGTGAGTTGTAAAATTAGAAAGGGAAAATTTCACAAACAGTACACCAAGTAAAGGTCATTAATAAATCTTATACATAAAGTTCCAAACCGATCATTTTGGTACACGGACTCTCGAGCCTGACCCACTATGTAGACACGACGTCAATGACGCCGTTAACTCTAATGCCATTATGCATTTTCAAAGGGTAATTTAGTGCTCTCACACTCTGGCTCATTTTTTTGGTTTAAAAAAAAAAATTCTCCTGATCACCTCTGACTCTCTCTCTCTCTCTCTCTCTCTCCCCCCCCCCCCCCCAACATACTCAAACCCAGAAACCTAGACCCCGGTGACCACCGCATCTCCTCCACCTTCCAAATCCATACCCACCAAACTTAACCCCACTTCTAATCCCATCAAAACCCTAATTCTAATCCCAACCCCATCCCCACCACCGATCAACACCACAATCTCTACGCCCATCTCCGGATCCACCACATCTGCCTCCGTCAGCCCAAAGTTCTCACTCCTTGCCTGGCATTTAACCTCGCCTTCTCCGTCACCGGAAACTGATTCCACTCTGGCTTCCAGGGCCTGGTCCGGCTATACACCGGGTTTTACGTCTCGTATGACCAGCATATTCTCTCCTCTTATTCTTCGAGCAAAGCTTCGGCGCTCTCTTCCCGCACTCTCATCACAACCTCTTAGGATTTTCTAGCAAATTGAGATGTAGAGAGAGAGAGAAAGAGAATGGCTGAGATGAAGGTGAGGAGAGAGAAATTAGGTCTGAGAAGATGGGTATGCATTTGATTGATTGGTTTTGATGATGAAGAAGAAAGATTCAATTGGAATTGGAATTGGGTTTTTGGATGATGAGCTGCGAGATGGATTACATGTAGTCAGTCGAGGTCTTGGGCGGCTTGGTGGCGGAGTAAGTCGGGTTCTGGTCGGGGAGGACCGGAAGAGGCAGTGAGAACCCGGAGTTGTTGTCGCTGTTGTTGCAGTTGTTGTTGTTGTTGAACACCGGGATTAGGATTATGGTAATGGTTGTTGATTCAGCAGAGGTGAAAAGTTGTGGATTGATTAGGTTGGAATTGCAAAGGTGATCGGGATTGGGAGGGAGGAAGAGAGTTGGGTGCCCATAGTGAGAGAGAGAGAGAGAGAGAGAGAGAGAGCGCTGCTGGGTGCCCAGAGAAAGAAAGCCGGGTGCTCAGAGTAAAAAATTGAAAAGACCAAAATACCCCTCAAATTAATGGTGTCATTGACGTCGTGTCTACATAGTGGGTCGGGCTCGAGAGTCCGTGTACCAAAATGATCGGTTTGGAACTTTATGTATAAGAATTATTAGTGGCCTTTACTTGGTGTACTGTTTGTGAAATTTTCCCAATTAGAAATTACCCAAACCCTAATCAGTTTTCCCTCAGTGGCACCCAAACTCTGAACCTGACCCGAGATGCGAACATGCAGGTTCTCCATTGCCTGACTTCATTTCCATCGCTTCAGTGCCGTTTGAATCGCTCCAGCTTCATCTTCCTCTCTGTGGTAATGGTATTGAATGATTAGGAGTGTAAAAGATGTAGCAAGCTAAAAACCATTGCGGCATACCCATTTTGGTGACCCGGTCATAATTCCCTATTCCAACTACCATTTTGAAGCTCTTTGGACGTACAACAATCCCTCTAAGTGGCATAACTCAATTCACAACGAGGAAGGAGAATGGAAGCTTTGAAGAATGCAGCCCCTTTCTCTTTTTAAGGTAATTTCCAGCCAATTGGCCCAATTTTTGATCTAGTTATAGTCATAAGAATGGAAGAGGTTGTTGTAATGAGCAATTTGGCATAGGTATTGTAACCCAATTCTGGGTCAGAATCGGCTGCGAGTGGGGTCTATATGTAGTCAATTGTGGCAGCATGTGAGGTCGCATGCTACCTATTTTGGCTTTCTAGTTCAGCTTTTTATGATGAGCCCAGTGTGAGGATCCGGGAAATGTAATTTGTTCTAGGATTGAGATAGTTTGATTTTCGTTCGGAAGTTTGTGAAATTTCAGATTTTCAGGTTTCGATTCATAGAAATCCAACTGTTGGATTTTTGTTGTTTTTTCTCTGGAATGGTAGAGTTACAAAGAAAATTAAAACCTTGATGTTTGAATTGGTTTCAAGGTGAACTAGAGCTTTAGGTTTTGGCGACATGATGTCCTAGTGTTTCACTTTTTCTTAAGGTAATCTAATTTCGACTCTCCGAATGAATATTTATGAGTGTGCTTTGTACATTACGTGAGAAGACCCCACTTGAGGAAGGTTCCGATCGACCACAGGCTTAACCGTATACTATGAATGGATTTTTATTTTAAATAAATGCATGTAATTCTATTTTTGTAAATATTTATTTGTATTATTTTTAGGGCTATAACTGGTTTGTGATCTTTGATTTTAAATTACCATGGGAAATTTCTTATGCTTGATTTGAATCGGGAGTTTGCTAGTGACCTGTGATTTTCGATAAATGTCTTGGATTATTTCCCGATAAGGATTTCTGGATTTGATTGAGATTTATAACTTATGACTTCCGTTGGATGTTTTGAATTTTAATTCAATATTGATCTATGATTCTACTTGAAATCTTGCATTTGAATTTCATTTACAATTTGAGTTGTGATGCTTGAGGATACTTTGGCATGTGGGATATGCTGCTGGACTTCCTTATTTATGTTAGATTTTGGCGAAGTACGCCTTTATATGATTCCTTATTTTTATTCTCACCATACTCTGGATAAGTATGGTTATTTATTTGATTGCATTTCTAGCTAGCTTTGTTTATTATTATCTGCCTTCATGGTGAGGTGAACCCTTGCCTTGGAGGCAAGGACACTATTACTCATCTACCTTCGTGGTGAGGTGAACAGCTTGCCTTAGTGGCAAACTCATTGCAGCCCTATATCTACTATGCCTTAGTGGCATGACGATAATATAGGAGTAAATTGAGTATTAAGCCTGGGAGACTCATTTTTGTATGGTGACTGTTCTTCCCCCCCCCCCCCCGTTTATTTTCTCTATTTGACTAGCGATGCGAAGCTTGTCCCGATTTACGAGTTTTCGATTTTCAAAAGGTTTTTAACATATTGTTGCTTGCATTGGTTTTAAATAAAGTAGTTTTTTGGAAAATATTAAAATCTTTCTAAATTTCTTTTATTTAAGAATTGAGATTATTATTATTTTTATCCACTCATGCTAACGTTTATAAATACTTTTCCCTACGCTCTTCGGGGTTCAAATTCTCAGTTCGCAGATCAACTATTCGGCAAGAGTAGGAGTTGAGGCATAGTAATCACCGCTGCCTCCTTTGCCTGTAGGTTACCGGTTTAACCTACCATGTTGTGTTTCTGTACTATTTCCTTAGATTGCTCTGGTGAGTTGGTTGTAGGTTTACTATTTAAACCATACTGATTAGTCAATAAAGGCACTTTTGAATTCCGGAAAATCCTCTTCTTGTTTACTACTTTCTGTAAAAGCTATTTTCTATCAGTGGTATCAGAGCCCCCACTGGGCCTGAGGTCGGGAGAAAGCAGCAGCTTCCAATTTGCAGCAGCAAATATCATGGCCACAGAATCAAATTTTGTGCAGCCTTCGATCCCAAAGTTCGATGGTCATTATGACCATTGGAGTATGCTCATGGAAAACTTCATGCGGTCAAAGGAGTACTGGTGTGTTGTTGAAAATGAAGTCCGTGAACCAGCAGCTGGAGTTGCACAGACAGAGGTTCAGCAGAAGAAGTTGGAGGAGCTGAAGTTGAAAGATCTCAAGGCTAAGAACTATCTGTTTCAAGCAATTGATCGTGATCTTTTGGAGACCATTCTCCAAAAGGACACATCGAAACAGATTTGGGATGCCATGAAGCAGAAATATCAGAGGTCCACAAGAGTGAAAAGGCAGCAGCTGCAAGCTCTTCGCAAGGAGTTTGAGGTTCTCCACATGAAGGAAGGAGAATCTGTTGATGAATATTTTTCAAGAACACTTTCAATAGCCAACAAGATGAGTGTTCATGGTGGAAAGCTTGAGAATGTAGCAGTGGTGGAGAAGGTCCTGCGATCCATGACATCAAAATTTGATTATGTGGTCTGCTCAATTGAGGAGTCGAAAAATGTTGAAGAGATGTCCATTGAGGAATTGCACAGCTCACTTTTGGTGCATGAACAGAGAATGAAGAGCAATTACCTGGAGGAGCAAGCATTGAAGGTATCCACAAATTGGAGAAATTCTGGTAGAGGTCGAGGATGGTTCCTGGGAGGACGAGGAAGAGGCAGAGGAGGCTTTGATGGTGGCAGAGGAGGCTTCGATAAGTCCAATGTCGAATGCTATCGATGTCATGGGTATGGCCACTTCAAATCTGAATGCACCTCAAATTTGCGTTATGGTAGAGGAGAGAAAGCTAATTTTGCAGAGAAAGAAGAGAAGGAGGAAGAAATTTTGTTGATGGCATATCATGAGGGGACAAATACAGATGTGTGGTACTTAGACTCTGGTTGCAGCAATCATATGTGCGGTAACAAGTACTTATTTTCAGATTATGATGAATTCTTCAAAGATACTGTGAAGCTTGGAAATGATGCTAAGATGACTGTTGTGGGGAAGGGCAATATCAAACTGAAAATTGGAGGTCATGTTGTTAAAATCTGTGATGTTTTCTACGTCCCAGACTTGAAGAGCAACCTCATCAGTATTGGGCAGTTGCAAGAAAAGGGATACACGATCATTATGAGGAAAGGCTGCTGCCAAATCATGCATCCAGAAAAAGGACTGATAGCTCAGGTTACCATGACAACAAACCGTATGTTTCCTCTACACATCCAACATGATATTCAAACTTGTTACACTATGCAAATGTCAGATGCATCATGGCTGTGGCATATGCGTTATGGTCATCTTAATTTCAATGGCTTGAGAACACTGCAACAAAGGAGTTTAGTGACAGGTCTTCCTCATATCACTTGTTCTACTAGAGTGTGTGAAGAGTGTGTAATTGGGAAGCAACACCGAGACCCATTTCCGAAAGCAGGAGCATGGAGAGCCAAAACGGTACTGCAGCTTGTTCATTCAGACATATGTGGTCCCATCCATCCAGTCTCAAATGGAAACAAAAGGTACTTTATTACTTTTACTGATGACTTTAGTAGAAAGACATGGGTATACTTCATGGAGCAGAAGTCTGAGGCTTTTGGTGTGTTTAAAAGTTTTAAGACTCTAGTGGAGAAAGAGTCTGGGAAGGAAATTAAGATTCTTCGGACTGATCGTGGTGGTGAATATAACTCAAGTGCATTCATGAGTTTCTGTGCTTCTTATGGCATTCGCAGGCAACTGACAACAGCCTACTCACCACAACAGAATGGCGTGTCCGAAAGAAAGAATCGCACTATTCTAAATATGGTGCGAAGCATGCTGAAGACTAGCGGGATTCCAAAGGAGTTTTGGCCTGAGGCAGTAAATTGGAGTGTTCATGTGCTCAATCGAAGCCCAACTGTTGCTGTGAAACACATGACACCTGAGGAAGCCTGGAGTAATCGTAAACCGGCAGTTGATCATTTTAGAGTGTTTGGGTGCGTAGCATATTCCCATGTTCCGGATGAGAGAAGGAGGAAGCTGGATGATAAAGGAGTGAAGTGCATCTTTCTTGGGGTAAGTGAAGAATCTAAAGCTTACAGATTGTTTAATCCTATTACCAAGAAAATTATTATTAGCCGTGATGTTGTGTTCGATGAGGAGAGTTCATGGGATTGGAATGGTATTGGACAGCAGCAAGTTCCGCTAATTGCTGATGAAGGAAGAGTTGACAGTGAGACAAATCATGAGTTAGAAGCACCAAATGAAAGCCCATCACCTGTGGCAGCAAGAAGTCCAAGTGAGGTCCAGCCAGTGAGTCCACGAAGTCCAAGAGCTCAACGTGAGAGGAAGAGGCCTGCTTGGATGATGGATTATGAGAGTGGAGGTGACCTAATAGATGATGAAGCAATTGCTCATTTAGCTCTGTTTTCTTATTGTGATCCGATAACTTATGAAGAAGCTGCTAAGGAGACAAAGTGGAGAGAAGCTATGGATGCAGAGATGAATTCAATTGAGAAAAATGATACATGGGAATTGACAAAACTCCCAAAAGGTCAACAATCCATTGGAGTGAAGTGGGTGTATAAAACAAAGCTGAGACAAGACGGTGAAGTTGACAAATATAAAGCGAGGCTCGTTGCAAAGGGTTACAAGCAGAAATTTGGTGTTGATTACCAAGAAGTGTTTGCGCCAGTAGCGAAGCTTGATACAGTGCGGATGGTGTTGTGTTTGGCTGCTCAGAATTCTTGGCCGGTTTATCAGCTTGATGTGAAGTCAGCATTTTTGCACGGAGAGCTGGAAGAAGAAGTGTACATCAATCAACCCCCTGGATATGTGAAGCAAGGCTTTGAAAATCAGGTATATAGACTAAAGAAAGCATTATATGGCTTAAAGCAAGCACCAAGGGCTTGGTACAGCCGTATTGATGCTTTCTTTGTCAAAGAAGGGTTTTGCAAATGTCCTTATGAGCACACACTTTATACTAAGTTAGGAGATGATGGCAGAATACTTGTTGTGTGTTTATATGTGGATGATCTCATATATACTAGTAATGATAGCCTTATGTTGGATGCCTTCAAGAAGTCCATGATGGAGGAGTTCGATATGACAGACTTGGGGTTAATGCGTTACTTTCTTGGCATAGAAATTCTACAGTCATCAGCTGGGATTTTCATCTCACAGAAGAAGTATGCACTGGAGGTTCTAGAGAGATTCAAAATGGGGATCTGCAATTCAGTTTGCACTCCAATTGAAGTGGGTTTGAAGCTTACAAAGAATGGGTCAGGAAAGAGGGTGAATGCTACACTCTACAAGCAAATAGTTGGAAGTTTGATGTATTTAACTACCACAAGACCAGATATTATGTTTGCTGTGAGTATGGTTAGTCGGTACATGGAGAAACCTATGGAGGATCATCTAGTAGCAGTGAAGAGGATACTGCGCTACTTGAAAGGTACTGCTGATCTTGGAATTTTTTATAAGAAGTTTCAAAGTTCAAATTTGTGTGGCTTCACGGATAGTGATTATGCGGGTGATATGGACGATAGAAAGAGTACGTCTGGGTTTGTGTTTATGATGGGTTCAGGAGCTATCTCGTGGTCAGCAAAGAAGCAACAAATAGTGACATTGTCAACTACTGAAGCTGAGTTTGTTGCAGCTGCTTCGAGTTCATGTCAGGCTATTTGGTTACGAAGGATGCTTGGAGTTTTACAAAACCAGCAGCAGAGTCCAACCATTATTTATTGTGACAACAGTTCAGCAATTAAACTCTCAAAAAAATTCAGTTTTACATGGAAGAAGCAAGCACATTGATGTGAGGTATCATTTCCTCCGTGATCTTATTAAGGAAGGAGCAATCGAACTGGTGTATTGTCCTAGTAATGATCAAGTGGCAGATATTTTAACTAAGCCTCTCAAATCAGCTGTTTTTGTGAAGTTACGTGGAGAGCTGGGTTTGTGTTCTTGGAAAGAAGCTGTGGATTATGGAGTCTGTGGTGGAGAAGTGAGCTGCTGGAGTTTTCTTTGTAAACTGATGTCCTAGGACTTCAGTTTAAGGGAGAGTGAAAGAGTTTGTTTTATTTGAATAATTGTGGAAATCCTAATCTGGTTTGTGATGACCAAGTCTTTAGGAAGACCAATTCTTTAGGAATATCCCTAAAGATTAGGAGACATAGTTTAGTTGTTGTTATCAGTTGAGTAGACTAGTCATACTGTAGTAGACTAGCTGTTGCTTTCTTTTCGTAGAGTTGGTTGTAGGTTTACTATTTAAACCATGCTGATTAGTCAATAAAGGCACTTTTGAATTCCAGAAAATCCTCTTCTTGTTTACTACTTTCTGTAAAAGCTATTTTCTATCAGGGAGCATTTAGGCTCCAGGAGTTGAGAATGGTTGTTGTTTTTAGAAGTATAATATATGATTTCTACATGTTTGGATACTCTATTTTTAGGAGAAGTTTTACCGAATTTTCAGTAGAATTGCCTCTTCAGATGAACCCCATAGGCTTATTCTGATTTAATAGTTTATTCCAGGATGAGTTCTGTCATAAGTTATCGAAATTTGTAGTTGACTAAAGACCAGCTACTATTTACACGATCCCTAAGACTTATCCCTTGGGTAATATCTAGGACTTTATTTAGGGCCCATAAATATGTTATGATGGCCAATAGAAATTGTAACATCCATCTATCAATCAAAAATTGCCACAGATGTCTATGGAAAAGTAGCAATTGTTACAATTAACTGTGTAAATCTTCATACAGATATCAGTGTTTTCACAATCACACGAATGACAGTATGAAATGTCATTGTTACAGATGACTGTGTGAATGAAAATTATTTTTCATATTATAGTTTTGTTATTACAAACGAACATCTGTGTATAAAAAATTTACACAAATATCATGAGTACATGAGAAAATGTAGTCACACTAATTTCAATGAGTAATAATATAAGCATATTCTTATGTAGGACTCAGTCATTCATAGTTTACACGGATGTTTGTATCTACAAATTAAATCCAAATGATTTTTTTAGTGTGAAAGTAAATATGTTTAAAATATGTTTGGCTCTGTTTGCCAGTAATGTGGAGAACTATACGAGCAAGTGGCTGCTTAAGCCTCAATTTGAAAAGAAGTTTGTAGTAAATTAATGAGAAAATTTCATTTTAGGCCCCTGACGTTTATATCCTAAATCACATAAGTCCATACATTTCTAATTCCATCACCGGTACCCTTGTACTTTTAATTTCAATCAATGTTGTACGATCCTTAGCTTTTTGTCAACTATTGTGTAATATATTTTGAAATTCTTGCCACTTATGATATAATTTTGCATCTCACGTTAGTAAATTATCATCCTACAATGGAGACCATTAGAGTCTGCTTTTCAATTTACAAAATAATTGACGGAAAAAAATCACGATTGGACAGAATTGATTAAATTATAGAGCATAGGGGCACATATGAAATCAGAATTATAGGGGCACAACTTATTTAAGATGTAAAAGTCAGGGAGATAAAATGAGATTAGCTCTTAATTAAGTAGTCCTTCTAGTGTACTATCGTGATTGTGAATTTGTGATTTTTTTTTTTTCTTGTAAGGGGTTGGTGTTTCGTTCTTTGTTTATCATGATTTAACCAAGGGTAACACTGGACTGGAAATCAAGTCATGAAATTAAGTAGGATCAAGATTTTAGGTAACACTAACATTTAAAATCAGGTTATGAAATTAAGTACACATATCATGATTTAGGATAACACTCGACTAAAAATCAATTCATGAAATTAAGTACATAGATCAAGCCCAACAAATACAGAACACTAACTAACTTGAACAAGGCCGCAAGCGGAAACGCAACGCAGAGAACTAGGAGATTAGGCAAGAGGCTAGACAAACTAATAAGTACATGGTTGCAAACAAAGCATCTACCAGTAAGAACAACATTATTGATAAAAACAAAAACAAAACACAAAAACAAAAACAAAACAGTATTGATATATCAAAGGAGTTAAAATTGAAGTAAACCAAGGTTGATGACGAACCTAAATCACACATAATGCATGATGCATCGCTTCTGAGCTTGATGAAAGATTGAGTAACCACAATAGCATTTAGCATAGACTTGAATCAGGCTCGTCTTTTCCCTCTGAGACTAATGGTACGAGGACGAGAAAGAGGCTTTCCAGGGCGAGCATCTTTATTTGATTCTGCTAGTTCTTCGTCATGCTCATTGTTATGAAATTGTAGCACGTCTGGATCATCATCAACAGTCGCAAACACACTTTGATCATCTATTGAAGGCTCTATTTCACCTGGAGAAGTTTCTTGGATGCCCAAATCTTTGTCATCTTCACAAAATTCAAGTTCTGGATTTGGATCATCTTCGTTTGTGGCTGTCAAAATTTGGACAGGATTGGGAAGCTGTTGTGTTCCTCTACTAGTCTGACCAGAGCCTGGCACATCTTTATTTGAGCCATCTTTGTATGATTTTCCAAACTGGTTACCTCCAAGAGACTCCAATCCCTTGCCTAGATCATCACCCATTCTGGCTGTCACAAGTTGATCGAGATTAGGAGGCTCTATTCTTGTTCGTGGACCCATAATATGACCTCTGGTCGTGCGCGAGTCTTTGCTTAACTCATATACTTCTGCATTTTTTCCTTTGTAATCGCGATCTCCAAGAGGCTTCAATTCCACATTTGGATCATCATTAATTGTGGCGGTTAAATTTTGGACAAGATTGGGAGACTGTTCGGTTCCTTGAGCACTAGAAAGCGGTTGTAGGAAGTATGGATCTACATTTGAGGCAATTGGTTCTGACTCTTGTACTTTGTCATCTTCATCGTCAAAAGAAACCAGTGCCTTGCCCGGATCACTACCGGTTACGGCAGTCCCAATTTTTTGAAGATTAAAAAGCTTGACTTCCTCTCGTACCGGAGTACGATGTTGGCGCTCTCGCAAATCTTTTTTTGAACCACCAAATTTCAATTCATGTACTTTTGCTTTGTCATCTTTGTAATCGTCACCACCAACCGACTTTAATTCCTCACTTGAATAATCAACATTTGTGGTGGTCAAAGTTTGGATAAAATCCGGAACCTGTAGAAAAATTCTACAATATGTTAATATATGACATATATAAAATTATCAATTTCAGAACTTATTTACTCAAACGATGACCTAATTTACTCTAGTGAGGACGTTATTTACCTAAAAGACAACTTTCTTGTAGTGACTACTTGAGTTATATAAGTTGTAATATGAGTTCTCAATTTAATAAATTTTACATGAAATAAAACATGTATAAAAAAAAATCTCAACATACCTCGGCTTCACTCAAAGCCTGTATACCTCCTCGAGCACTAGCAAATGGTTCTAATTCTTCAGCTTTGCCTTCTTCATCGTCCAAAAAAACCATTGCGCTACTCGAATCATTACCACTACCAGTACTCATAAGTTGGTTAGGATTCAAAGTACCTTGTCTACTTCTTGCTCGAGGAGCTTGTCGTCCACGCGGGTCATTTTTTGTACCACCTACTTCCAATTTTTGAGTTAGGCCATATTTGACTGATTCTCCTTCCTGGTTACCTCCAAGAGACTCCAATCCTTTGCCTAGATCATAACCAATTCTGGTTGTCACAGTTTGGTCGGGATTAGGAGACTCTATTCTTCTTCGAGCATCCATAATATGACCTTTGATCCTGCGGGAGTCTTTGCTTAACTCATATACTTCAGCTTGTTTGCCTCTGTAATCATCATCTCCAAGAGATTTCAATTCCTCAACTGGATCATCCTCAATTGTGCCGGTAAAATTTTGGGAAAGATTGGGAGACTGTTCAATTCCTCGAGCACCGGTATGCAATTGGCGCATGTATGAATCTACATTTGAGGCAAATGGTTCTGGCACTTGTACATTGTCATCTTCATTGCCAAAAGAAACCAGTGCCTTGCCTGGATCACTACCGCTTGCAGCAGTCACAATTTGTTCAAGATCGAAAGGCTTTTTGTCCTCTCGTACCTGAGTACGATGTTGGCGCCTTGGCGAATCTTTATTTGAACCGCCTGATTTCAATTGATGTACTTTTGCTTTGTCATCACCAAGAGCCTGTTGGAAAATCTACAACATATTAGTATATGACATACATATAATTATCAATATCAAAACTTATTTACTCAAAAGATAACCTAATTTATTTTGTGAGGACATAATTTACTTTAACTTTAACTATTTTTTAGTTGCTACATTAGTTATCAAAATAGTTATATGAGTCATCGAAATAATAAATATTACATGAAATCAGATATGTATAAAAAGAGAAAATTACAAAAAGGAAAGGGGGACTAGACCAAATAATTTTCTCTTTTTCAATAATTAAAACCGGGCGTGGGGCTGAGCCTCCCAGTTAGGCTGGGTTCCAAACCCCTTAAAAAAAAAAAAAAAAAAATGTATAAAAAATATTAACATACCATAGCTTTACTCAGAGCGTGTTTACTTCCTCGAGCACTATCAAATAGGTCGGATACTTCAACTTCGCCTTCTGCATCGTCCAAAGAATCCATTGCCCTACTTGAATCATTACCACTAGCGGGACTTGAGCAGCTAATAAGATTCGAAGGCCCTCTACTTCTTGCTCGAGTAGGAACTTCTCCCCCACGCGGGTCTTTTATTGAACCACCTAATTCCAATTCTGCGTAATCATTTTGGGGTCCTGATTCATTCACCACTACATCTGTATCATCGTTTTTAGATTGCCCTGCCCCATCTAGATCAACATTACTTGCGGCATTCGAAACTTGATCAACTATGGAAGCCTTTTGTTTTCCAGTACGACGACTAGAATGATTTTTCTTCTGGAAGGATTTTGAATCGACCAATATTCTTTTAACTGCATCAGGTTGCTCCACATCTTGAGTAACATCTGTGTCGTCACTCTCACTTTGGTTATAGAGGGGCCTGCGGTGGCGCTCATCTGGTGTTTCATCATGTACATTAGATGGAAACTTGACATCTTCATTTGCATTATTTGGATCACCCAAATTCAATTCTCCGCCATCTTCTTGAGCTTCTGATTCTTGTACTAATGCTTTGCCATTGTCATCCTCTTGAGATTTTACAGCTCCATCTTCATCAACATTACTTGCGAAATTCCAAGCTTGAACGAATTCGGAAGGGTTCTGTTTTCCCATCGGACGACCACGAGCAGAAGGATTTTTTGTGTGCAACGGTTTTTTTTCTGATTCATATGATTTTCCCTCACCTTCATCTGGTTCTTTCTCATACTGAGCAGCTTCTGTGTTGTCAAACACACTGGTGTCAATGAGAGGCTTACGAGGACGCTCATCTGATTCTTTTTCATGTGCATCAGGTTCCACTCGTTCATCTACATTATTTGAACTACCGTCATTCAATTCTCTGCCATCATTCAATTCGTCGTTGTCATCTTTTTGAGATTGTACTGCCCCATGACAAATATTACCCGCGGCATTCAATAATTGACCAAATCTGGAGGGCTGTCTTTTTCCTTGTAGATTACCACGACTACTCGACGCTTTGCCCTTATTAGGGGGCCGCAATTTTCTTTTGGAATCATTTGAATCCTCTTTAGCTGCATCATCTTGAGTAGCATCTGTATTGTTAGTCTCACTTGGGTTACTGCGAGGCTTGCCGCTGCGCTCATTTGATTCTTCTGGATTAGATCCTTCCCCCTCATCTTGAGCAGATTTTGTGTTCTTTGTCTCTTGTTCCGCTGCATTATGTTGTTCTGGATTTTCATCTTCATCGTTTTCACCATCTTCAGGTTGTTCTGCCTCGTGTAAATCAGAACAACATCCAGTATTCAGAACTTGACGACATCCAGTATTCAAAACTTGACGGATTCCAGAATGCTTGTCTTGTCTCTCCTTTGCACCACTCCTTGAAGGTTTTTTAATCTTGGGTAGGCGCGGTTTCTTTTCAGAGTCATTTGGTTCTTCTCCGACTTCGTTGGATTCTGCTTTCGCCACATCTTGAGATGTATCTGCAGTATCAGTCACACTCTGGTCTGCAGGAGTATCCATGAGTTCCATCACACTACTAGAAGCTTTGCCCTTATTAGGGGGCCGCAATTTTCTTTTGGAATCATTTGAATCCTCTTTAGCTGTATCATCTTGAGTAGCATCTGTATTGTTAGTCTCACTTGGGTTACTGCGAGGCTTGCCGCTGCGCTCATTTGATTCTTCTGGATTAGATCCTTCCCCCTCATCTTGAGCAGATTTTGTGTTCTTTGTCTCTTGTTCCGCTGCATTATGTTGTTCTGGATTTTCATCTTCATCGTTTTCACCATCTTCAGGTTGTTCTGCCTCGTGTAAATCAGACCAACATCCAGTATTCAGAACTTGACGACATCCAGTATTCAGAACTTGACTGATTCCAGAATGCTTGTCTTTTCTCTCCTTTGCACCACTCCTTGAAGGTTTTTTAATCTTGGATAGGCGCGGTTTCTTTTCGGATTCGTTTGGTTCTTCTCCGACTTCGTTGGATTCTGCTTTCGCCACATCTTGAGATGTATCTGCAGTATCAGTCACACTCTGGTCTGCAGGAGTATCCATGAGTTCCATCACACTACTCGACGCTTTGCCCTTATTAGGGGGCCGCAATTTTCTTTTGGAATCATTTGAATCCTCTTTAGCTGCATCATCTTGAGTAGCATCTGTATTGTTAGTCTCACTTGGGTTACTGCGAGGCTTGCCGCTGCGCTCATTTGATTCTTCTGGATTAGATCCTTCCCCCTCATCTTGAGCAGATTTTGTGTTCTTTGTCTCTTGTTCCGCTGCATTACATTGTTCTGGATTTTCATCTTCATCGTTGTCACCATCTTGAGATTGTTCTGCCTCCTGTAAATCAGAACAACATCCAGTATTCAGAACTTGACGACATCCAGTATTCAGAACTCGACTGATTCCAGAATGCTTGTCTTTTCTCTTCTTTGCACCACTCCTTGAAGGTTTTTTAATCTTGGGTAGGCGCCGTTTCTTTTCGGAGTCATTTGATTCTTCTCCAACTTCGTTGGATTCTGCTTTCTCCACATCTTGAGATGTATCTGCAGTATCAGTCACACTGTCGTCTGGAGGAGCATCCATGAGTTCCATCACACTTTTTTCACGGGGAGGCTTGCGCAAGTTTGGATCCGAACTCATCTTGTCGGTCCCACTTGTGTTACTGGGTTCAGGTTGCTCCAAGTCAGGTGGACCCATCTCAGGCCGTCCTCCGGAAGGAATACTGTAGCGTCGCAGCAGCCTTGAAAATTGAAATGGAAGCATGCCCTTCTTGTCGGCCATGGAAAGGAGACCAATTACAATAAAAGAAAGAAAAAATAGACCACCTAGGGAGACAAAGGTGGCAAGAACTGGTGTACGGGGACCATTAATGCTAGGTGACAAAAAATTTGGTCCTGGTGCAATTGAAATATAATTGGGAGGGGTTGCCCAATAATTGGGAGGGGATGCCCAAGGAGAAGGGCATACGCAATGACAGGGTGGTGAGTCTGGGGATAGTGGTGACGGTGACGGTGTTGAAGGTTTAGGTGGTGGTGATGGTGGTGATGAAGGCGGTGGAAGTGGTGGTGGTGGTGGTGATTGGGGTGGCGGATGTGATGGTGGGGGCGGTGGTGAAGGCAATGGTGGAGGGAAAGATGAAGGCGGCGGCGGTGATGGGGGTGACCGATGTGGTGGTGGGGGCGGTGGGGAATGATAAAATTGTGGTGGTGGTGGTGACGGATGTGATGGGGATGGGGGTGGTGGGGAGCGAGATGAAGGTGGTGGCGACAATGAAACTACTGGTGGGGAGTAGTGAGATGAAGGTGGTGGTGGAGGTGGTGATGGCAAAGTTGGAGTAGTTTTGTTACAGCCACATGGTGGTGGTGGAGGTGGAGGTGGAGGTTGGAGTGTTGGAGTAGTAGTATTACACGGTGATGAAGGCGGTGGAGGCGAGTAGTATGCATACGACGAAGGTGGTGGTGGTGATGGCGAGGAAGGTGGTTGTGGTGATTTTGGTTGGGAGTAGTTAGATGAAGGCGGTGGCCCCCATTGTGGCGGCTTTTGTGGGGATGTTGGTGGTGGGGGTGAGAGAGAAGGTGGTGGGTGAGAGTAGGGTGATTGTGCTGGCGGCGGTGGTGATTGTGGGGGTGAAAGTGTTGGAGTAGCTGTGTGGTTACATGCTGGCGGTGGTGGTGGTGGTGGTGATGGAGGTGGAGGTGGAGGTGGAGGGAGGAGTATCGGAGAAGTTGTGTTATTACACGGTGGTGAAGGCGGTGGTGGTGGGGAGTAGTATGGATAACTGGCCATCGTACCAGTCCTACTACTAGCTAGCAATGGCAAGTGATGATGATATAATTTGGTAGTAGTGGGTTCTATTTAAACTGATGATCGAAGTCTCAAAATTATTGAAATATCACGGAATGACAATTAATTAATAATGCATTATTGCATGCAGATTCCTTGAAAGAAAACTATATGAGTGCATGCCTGACCTACACACTCAATGATATCTTTTGGTGGGGCTTACACTAATCAGGCAATTAAACCCCAGAAAAAGTCCAAATTTTGTTGGTCCAAATTGAAGTCCCTTAACTTTTATGCATCGTTCTCATAAAATCCTCAACAAACACGTAATAACCGAACTTTATTAACGAGCATTGGACAGTGAGTGTAATGCATGTGGTAGTCATAAAAATATGTTCCCACGATGAGTGCGCATGCCTAGCGAATAGCAAACAAGAGTAACTAATTGTGTGCCAAGTTCCAACTAACCCCTCTAAAAAAGAAACAAAAAAAAAAAAAAAAAAATTTGTGTGCCAACTAAGCGGATGGGGTGCCAAGAAATGAAGGGGGTATCAACGTAATCTATCAGTCCAAAGAAGAAGAACATTAGGTAGGCTCGATGGGTCTCTTTCTTTTTGTTTTTCTGGATAAATCGATGGGTCTCTTTCGATCAGGAAAAGAAGAACAAAAAAACAAAGAAAAAGGTGAATGGGTTCTCAGAAGTCATAAAGCTTGTTTAACTTATTGGACTCGCGGCTGAGGTTTGATCAAGGCATAGGTCCCTCAATAAATTTTCGTTTTCCCTTTCTAAAACAGAAAAGTGACCTTTCAGGTGAAAAAAATAGAAAGAAAAAAAAAGTGAAAACGAAGGAACTGAGAATGATACAATAAAAGAGCGGCCATTCTCTTCTTCTCTGGCTGGGGTTTCTCTTCTTCTCTGGCTGCGGTCATATACTCATATCCATGAAGCCATGACTTTTTCCCTCCCACAATAGTCCAATGTGGATAAGAGAATAATGTCAAAAGCATATATTCCAGTTACTTTGGTGTACTCTGAGTGTGTGTTACGAGTATAACTTTGTACTCCGTGTCACTTTTTAATTCATTTATGTATGTTGTATCTAATCAAAATTTACGTTATAATTTTAAAGAGCAAAATCATAAACTTAAAGTATTGTCCTCCGATACGACACTAATTAACTTATTCGTTACTTATGAAAGTCTCACCCAACTAATATTGATCAAGATAGATTGAGTTTTCAGAAGTACGTATTGAGGCGTTATCTCTCCTTTAGAGAATATGGGGCTTGACTATTAAGAAATCTTACTTAATACTCATTGAGTTCCAGCAAAGGAACACATTAGAGCAAAAGCCATAGAGATGAATTTTGCAAGTACTTTAAGAGGAGAAGCTTTTCCACGCTCATTTACGAACAAAATAGAGAATGATGTAAAATCGGTACATGCGATTCAAAGTCAAACAAAAGGGAGAAAAAAAAAAAACTATAACTTGATGTCTATGGTGACAATGCTGCGTATATGTCCACTTCTTTTCTTTTTTTTTTGATGTGATTACATATACAAGTTTCATTTATGATCGAGTAAAAATAAAAACACTCTAATGATTATAAGTTGTGTCATTAAAAACAGAAATTAGTAACACATCCACCCCAATTAAATGAGAAGCTCCATGACTGGTTTATTTTCTAGTCTCATACTGTAAAACAACAGGGTGAAATTGGCACCTGAATTCACTTTTTTTTTTAACAAACCACACCTCTTATTTTATTATTAAGCACATATTTATTATATAAATACACATGAAAAAGCAAAGAATAGTGTATAATTTGTAAAAAACAATAGGTGTCACTTTCACTCACCTAACAAAGCTAGAGCTTGTAAATGATCAAATTCTGACACAATTTTAGAGATATGACGTATCTCTAATTATTTTATTGCGTAGCTTATTTGACGTAAATCACGTAATGATGATGATTTTCTGGATAAAAGGACCCAGCATCTGGTGTGTTTCACGTTTAAGCTTTTAGACCAATGGAAGCAGTGCAATTCGCTGGCGTCTCAAAAATGCTCGCCAGCTAGTCTTTTAGTAACATGTATTTCCTACCCTCTGGCAGAAAGATAGTGACAGATATAGTTAATAAATACAATAATTCTCTGCTTTATTAAAGCAAGCAACTCGATGTCTCTAAAATAAGGACGCAAAAGATTAGGAGACGACTTGCAAGGTCTCTGAGGACTAAAAACAAAAGAAGACTCTGTGGACCAGACTTTTGCATAGCAACCATGACAAAGTAGGATTCCCAGTCCAAAGCAAATAAGATGACCCTGTTATCACCCCTGGGAAGTTCCAGGAACTTTGAAGTTTGAATGCAGGAGGTGATCGACTCTTGGTAATTATTTTAAAGACATTCTTGGCCAAACCTTTGGCTACTAATCGTATCCTTTCACTGTTTTTTCACTTTGAATTCTGAGCTTGTATTCAACAAACTGTTGTAGTATTTAGCCATAAGAATTCATATTACTTATCTTGGGTCTTGAGATATGAATTTGGTAGAGGGTGGATATAGTTCATAACATGAGAGCTAATTTCATAACCTAGCTAGCAATAAATAAGATAAAAGAAAAAAAAATTATTGCTCTCACAAAAAAAAAAAAAAAAATTACTAGTCATTGCCTTTTATTATGGTTATCGGCCCCGGTGCTACAGCCTAGTATATATAACCCAATTAGCACCCTTGCACGTGGTGTAACAAGGGTATCCAAAATAATTCCTCACGAACCTAAACCAAATTATTATACATATATAAAAGTAAAAATGAGAATGGTACTGTTAAATGAATAGTATTACAGTGACCTACCCGTTTTGCCCTTGCATTCTCTTTGGCTTTTTACCTGATTGCCCCGACAGGTGTACGTCTTCATTGGCATCTGAGGCTTTCCGCGTGGCTCTGTTTCCTTGCTCCACGAAGAGAGAACAATCCAAAGAGAAATCAAGAACGATCGAGACATCGAGGGAGTCCAGGTGTGTTTCTTTGCTTTGCCCGAAGAGAGAGAGAGAGAGAGAGAGAGAGAGAGAGAGAGAGAGAGAGAGAGAGAGAGAGAGTGAGACATGGAGATAGAGAGAGGTGATATTCATCTCAGCCCGAGGTTAGTTGTTCTTCATCACGAGAGTGATCAGAGAGATGCACAAAGAAAGAAGTTCCCAAATTTCCAATTGTTGAACCTTGATTTTGTTGATTCAATTTTGAATTGTTCTCTCATTCTGATGCGGGATATGTATTGGATTTCAAAGTATTGATTTGGGGGTTTATACGCATATTACTTTGTTGTGTTTGCCTTGATATTTAGAACAACCAGAGGAACAATTTCTAAACATCATCTTCAAATTTTGCAGGTATGACAAATCTACTCTGGCTTTTCTTCAAGAAAGGTCTGCCCATAAAGATTTACTTCGTTCTTTTCTTAAAGCCTTAGTCTTTTTCATGTTGGTCATTGCGGTTTTGACTCCCATACCTCAATTTGGAACCACTGATTACTGAACTGGATATTTTAGAAGCAAGCCAACCCTCAAACACTATTACATTAATGAGCAGCTACTATATGGTACGTTCCTTTGAGTATTTAATAATCATGTTTTAGGCTTTTAGAGAAACATTTGCAGGACCTTTATGGTAACTTTTGCTTCAATGTATGAACCGGCAGCAAAGCAATTGAAATATCAATTGCATACTCAACATCATGATGCAGTTACTTATTCCTTTTTTCATTAGTGAACATATACGAAACATAATGCTGACAGATCGATCAATAAGATCAAAGCTATGTTGTTAGAGAAAAAACTTTTCATTCTTTTCTAACAAATACATGAAAACATTTAAACCTGCTAACGATCAATTCTTTTGTACCCTCCCTTAAGTTGTTAATGTTGGTGTCATTTGTTTCGAAATAAAAAAACCCAATTAAAAAATCATCTTGGTGCATTTATTTCAATTTGATTTGAGTAGTATGTTTAAGTCCATGAAACAACAAACAACACCAAAGTAATAAGTGATGGTAACCTGATCACAAGCAGGGGACTTGACACTGTTGCCAAATTGCATTGGCTATTGCCAACTGCATAATTTCTGCAGTGTCTTTATGAATACCTTAGCTTCTTCAATATATTGGTCCCTGCTTCCCTACCATGTAGAATTTAATGATATATTTCCCCATTTGTTTTTCAGTGTGTCAAACTTGATCGGCTTGCATATTATCTAGATTCTGATATTGCTTCACCTGGCCTCCATGGCATGTTAACAAGCAATGCGAGGATTTGCTTCCATCAGAGTTTGTTCAGGTATGCCCAATCAACTCTCTTTACTTGGTTCATCCATGCAAGTGATGCAACACGTGCACACACATATTCAAGTATTGTTGGATGTGTCTGACCTGGATGGCCTAGGTGCATTCCAGTAGGAGTAACTGATGTAACTATGGCCTTTGTATTGTATAGTTAGCTTTTGCTGCTTATTTGTTTTCAGAAACTGGTGGAAGAATCACACTGAACTGTTTAGAGACTTAAATCTTCCCAAAACTTCTTGGTAATGCTGAGCAGTAAATGTCGACAAAGCTGCACAGGAAAGGCCCAAAGCCAACGTGGATTCAGCTCTGGATAGAGTACGTGTGGGTGAAGTCTCTCCTCCTTTTGTTAGATTGAAACCTACTGTTTTTTTTATTGATAGGAATTCTTTGCCAATGATTTATAATCAGTTCATGGAGAATGATAATACATTGGTTAAATGGAAAATGATGATACATTGATTAAAGTTGAGTTATTAGCTGTATTGGGAGTATGTCTCCTCCTTCATTGTGGACACTTTTTGTAGTTATTAACTTTGAAATCTGGCCAAGTTACCAGTTTTTTTAACATGCAAAACAAATAAACAATATATAATATACAATCTAAATTTAGGACCATTAAATCGAATGATATCGATCATATTTCCGCGGCATCGCGCGAATACACTAACTAGTTCTTATATAAGAGCACATGCACCAATGAGTTGATTGGGTGACTAGTCGGGAGACCGAGCACAAATAGAGCAACTCCACCAGTTGCTTCTTGATTGGTCACCAACTAGGAAAAGCTGATGTGGTGACTATGGAGGAGAAAAACCAGCTTCTACCGGTGGGCTATTGACCGGACAAAACCCACCCCCTCTTGACTGCAGCCAAGAAAATAGTCAAGTCCATGACAAAATCCATGACCGACCAAGCCCGTCTGCCAGCTCGGCCCAGCTCTGAACGTGGGTGACGTGAGCACCATCTCTGGAGAAGACGACGCGCCAAAGGAGGGAACTGGACTACAACGTGACGACGCGTGGCGCCGTAAAGCATAAAGGCGTGAACCCAGTCGCTTGTCGCGTAGCGACAAAGAAGGGGCCGGCCTTGCCACGTGGAAGATAGTCGTTGGTCCTATTTGAAATCTGGGCCTAATGGTAAAGTAATCCCAGCCCTTCTTTTCAATTAAATGGGCGATCCTACGGCAAACAATTAACATGCATTATATATGTTTGTAACGTTAATAAACGGTAACAAAAAAATTTAAAAAAATTCTAAACATTTCTCTATAAATACCTACCAGTTATTTTACATCTTACACCCAACAAATTATATTTCATAGTTGCACCTTCCTCCTCTTCATATAACTCTCATCATCCAAATTTGTTTATATCCAATATGGCCTAACAAAGGGGAAACACACGTCCAGTGGCCAGACAAGAGGGAGATGAAAGTGAAGATGATAATACCGAATCTGAGAGGAGATGGACGGATGAGGAAGATGTTCAATTGTGCAAGTCTTGGAAAGCTGTAAGCCAATGTTCCGCTGTAGGCACAAATCAGAAGGAAAAAAAAAACGACTTGTGGAGGCTCGTGAAGCGACACTTTGTCGCAAATTGGCCCAAGAGTCGATCAGCTTCCTCTTTGCAGGAAGGTGGAAAATTTTAAAGGTTGAACTCTTTGAGTGGCATTGTGCATTAAGGCAAGCGAAAAATTGGCAAAAGAGCGGTTCGAATGTGGTTGATGAGGTATGTATTTGTGATAAATCATTTAAGGGCTAAAGTCTGTTTAGTCCATGTACTATGCCTCTCTCATCGTTTCAGTCCCTGACATTCCAATTTAATCTGAAAAGTCCTTGAGGTCTTAATTTCCGTCTAATAGGTCATTTCCGCTGGAAATTAGGAATTGGCCTTGGGTGAAATGTCCAGTATACCCCTAAGTTATTTCTTTTTTCTTTTTTTTCCTTTTTAATTTATTTTTTTCCTTTTTTTCTTTTTCCTTTTTAATTTCTTTTTTTTCTTTTTTCTTTTTTCTTTTTCCTATTTAATTTCATTTTTCCTTTTTTTATTTTTTTTTCCTTTTTCCATTTTAATTTATTTTTTCTTTTTCCTTTTTAATTTCTTTTTTTTCTTGTTTCTTTTTTCTTTTTCCTTTTTAATTTCATTTTTTTCTTTTTCCTTTTATTTTTATTTTTTTCCTTTTTCCATTTTAATTTCTTTTTTCTTTTTTCTTTTTAATTTCTTTTTTCCTTTTTTTATTTTTCTTTTTTCCTTTTTTTTTTCTTTTTTCTTTTTCCTTTTTAATGACCATCGTATTCTGCTGCATCAGTAGCGCCACGTCGGCGAACCAATCCAGATCGACCCGAAACCCCAATTCTTGTTCTCCACGCCAGCGGCCATTTTTCTTTTCCATCACTATTCTTCTTCTTCACTTCTGGTTTTTGTCAACTTGGCCATCAAAAACCACCATTTCAACCAAACCCAAAATCCAAATCACCATTTTGAGCAAGACCCAAAAACCTCAGAGTTTGAAAAAATGGTAGTTTTCAGTGAAAAGTTTCCAAATTGAGGCTTGATGTGGAGAGAGAAAGTGGGATTTGAGTGGGAGAGAGAGAAGTAGGCTGTGAAAACAAGAGGGGAGTGGTTTAGTGGCGAATTTCAGAGCTGGTTGGGAAATAGATGGGTTGTGGAGTTTGATCAGAATGGGATTGGCGAGCTGAGGAAGTAGAAAGATGGCAAAACGAAAAAGAAAAAAGAACTTAAAAAGGAAAAAAATTTAAAAAGGAACAAGAAAAAAAAGAAATTAAAAAGGAAAAATAAATAAGAAAAAAAAGGAATTAAAAAGCAAAAAGAAATGAAAAAGAAAAAAGAAAAAAGGAAAAAAAGAAATTAAAAAGGAAAAAAAAAAGAAAAAAAAATTAAAAAGGAAAAATGAAAAAAAAGGATAAAAGAAATTAAAAAGGAAAAAGAAAAAAATTAAAAAAAGAAATTAAAAAGGAAAAAGAAAAAATGAAAAAAAGGAATTAAAAAGGAAAAAGGAAAAAGGAAAAAGAAAAAAAAGAAATTAAAATGGAAAAAGGAAAAAAATAAAAATAAAAAAAGGAAAAAAGAAATTAAAAAGGAAAAAGAAAAAAAGGAAAAAAATAAATTAAAAAGGAAAAAAAAGAAAAAAGAAATAACTGAGGGGTATATTGGACATTTCACCCAAGGCCAATTCTTGATTTCCCGCGGAAAAGACCTATTAGACGGAAATTGAGACCTCAGGGACTTTTCAGATTAAATTGGAATGTCAGGGACTGAAACGATGAGAGAGGCATAGTACAGGGACTAAACAGACTTTATCCCATCATTTAATTTGCTGATACATTATAGTAAAATATTACTTGCTAAATAATGTAGTAATTATAATATCGTTTTAATTGTAGTAATTGCTTTTTGTTATATTACTTGGGTAATTCTTTCATTGTCAGTGCATGCAGTCGATGCTTCCAATCATCTCAGGAAAGCCTTTTCTCTCAGCTTTGGCAAGAAGTCTTCTGTGGTCGGCCGGAGTAGGAGCCCGGAGGTATTCTGCCGAGTACAGATTAACGATTCCTCTTGTAAATCGTTTCAGAGTCTCGATGGCGGTAGATTTCGCCATCCGACAATACTCAGCGCATTGATCTGCCCCAGCACTGTAAGTAAGCATTCTTAAAGAACATATCAGCTTTTGCTGGGGAAGTAGTCCGACTTTCTTAGCAGCATCTGATTTCTGGACAAAGTACCGGTCATAGCGACAAAAGTCACTGGAGATGCGGTTGAAAACATTGTGACTCATCCTATACCGTATCCGGAATTCCTCTTCACTGAAAATTGGATGCTCCACAAAGTAATCTTCCATCATGTTTTTCCCTCTTGATTCCCTAAATCGCTCCTCATTCGGTGCACCCCTCGGTCGAGAACCCCGTCGTCTTGATTCAGAGGAAGCTTCAGCTTCAGCGGCTCCTGTTACCACAAGAGCATTAGTCGTACACATCTCTTCATGATCTTCATTTTGAGATTGTGGGCTAAGATTGTCGATACTTAGCCCACAATCTCTTCATTGAAATGAGGGAAGGAGAGGAAATGTGTTAGATCTGGAGATATGAAAAAGAAGGAGATTTGTGAATATCAGCTTGTGAGTGAATGGTGTGCTGCCTCTTACTCTATTTATTTACAATTTTCACATAAAACGTGATCAGACTTCGAGGACACATGTCCACTTCTGGTTCGACGTAATCTGATCCGAAATCTTAGATAAGATTACATCAACAATAACAGTTAGATTGAATAGTATGCAAATGATCTGGTCCGTTCAAAGATGTCGATGATTGTTTCAAGCGTTTCAAAAAAATTGTCGGTGGCGTGCCTTCACTCATTTCAAGAAAAATTGTCGGTGGTGCCTTCACTCATTTCATGAAAAATTGTTGGTGGTGGCTTCACTTATTTCAAGATAAATTGTCGGTTACTGTAGGTGACTCATAATTTGTCCACCGAAAATATTAGAAAAATAGTAAATTGCATAATTATGACATTAATTATCCATAAATCTCCATTATTATCATCTATTTACATCAAATATATTTTAATTTTAAAAGAAAAGAATAAAAATTCAACAAATAGTGAAAAAAAAAAAATTTCAATGAACAGTGAAAAAATCAATGAACAGTTAAATCACTCAATAAAAAGTGAAAAATCGATGAACAGTCTTAACCGGTCATGAAAAAAACGGGTGGAAACCTATGTCCAGTGGCAGTGAACAGTTATTTGACTAGTCGACGCATTGACATTTCTTAACTACAAGTGGACTTGCTCTCATGCAATGCAGCGCTTATTAATTACCTGACCAATTGGTTGGACCCGTGTGGGGACTACCTGCCCAGGCAATTCAGTGACCAATTCTCGCCCAAGCAATTGCTCGACTAATGTTGCTGGGCTCCAAAATTTTTACCTGTTGGGAAATTTTGAAATCCCCTTTTTCAGTTGTTGGATTAAGATCCAACGACTGTAGTGAAACATTCATGAATTAAATATTCATTACTTTTTTTAAAATAAGATTGTATGATTAATCTAATTATTAATTATTTAATTAATTAAATTATAAGTTTAATTTGAAGTGTGAATCGTAGATTGGCAAGCAAATTGTCTTTCCTTGGTGCATTGTTTAAGCTAAAGACAATTGCCAATTTGGGATGAATAGTAGATTAGTGGTACCAATTTAGTTGGCAAATCAGCAATTGCCCTTGGTTCATAGGTGCATTTGCTCTAACTACTATTACATTCGTACTATATATCATATATAGTCTGAGAAGCGATGGTGTTAATTTCTAACATAAGCTGATAAACCACAAACCTAAATATACACTACTTCCCTTCTAATAATATAGAACCTAAAATTTGTTACTATTGGACTTTGTTGCTTGGTGGTTTGATTAAAACTTAAAAGGTCCCACGCCTAATTAGAAGCAAAGTATATATTATTACATATCAAAACCAAAATCAATATTTTTTAGGAGAAATTATTGGTCACTCCTAATTTTAACAAATTACACCTTAAACATTCAAATCTCACACAATGTGGTCCAAAATGACTATTTTACCCCTCGTTGCCTCTCTCTCTATCTCTCTCTCTCTCTCTCTCTCTCTCTCTCTCTCTTCCCCCAATCTCCTCATTCTCTCCTCGTCCGCACTGACCCCGGAAAGACCAAACCCAAACCCTTGAGAAGAATTCAGAGCTGGCATGCATGTGCCTGGCACGCACTCCACTGTCACCCAAGACTCTACCCCATCCATCTAATCCATCACTGCTAATGGATCTAACACGTTGTCAACAACTAGCTTGCTTCTTCCCCGCCGTGATTGGATCTCTAGCTACACTCAGACTCAACCAATGAATGTAATCATCAACGACCCTAGCATCAACCTCACCGATTGATCCGCCACCGTGCTTGGAGAGGTCGCTACGATTGCTACCACTATGCTCTATGATCTAAGGTAGCAGCTTCGCTCCCATTTCTAACTCGCCTCCACCAAGCTCCACTCCCAACCCACCTACCCCAGATTAAACCCCAAATTAAACCTAAAGCTACAACATTTAAACCAGTAATTGAACTTAGAATTGTAAGTGATTCATTCAAGTTTGGGAGGCGAAAACAAAACCCAAAGCTCCAAGAAACCCCAAGTTTAACCGGCACCCTCGTCGTCCTTCTTCCTTAACCCAACGACGTCGTTCTCTGCTTCATCCGAGTTTGGGAGGCTAGACCAAGCCAACTTTGGCGCCTCGATCCCATTCTGCAAGTGATTCGACAACATCATCGTCGTTGAATTTAGATTTCGGATCAATCCCTAGGTGAGGGATTGTGAGACTTTGACAAGAGAGAGAGAGAGAGAGAGAGAGAGAGAGAGAGAGAGAGGAACATACTTATTGGCTTTTCTAAACAGAAAATAAGCTTTACCGCGAGTTCTTATTAATGAAATCCAACGATTAGAATTAGACGTTCGCATTTTTTTTTTATTCACGGACATCCGCCTCAGATCGTCCCTGTATATATATACAGTGCCTTTCCCTAAGTGATCCCTTTTTTTAGCCAGCTTATGGGATCCCCTGTGGAACCCACCTTTTGACCACATTTCGGCATCTTGACTGTTTAATTTTTGGGCCTCTATAGACTTTCACTTTTTTGGTTGTTTCCTGGAATAGTTTCTTAGCTTCCCCTGCTAAATTTTTAGCTTCTCCATGAGCAGACTTCTTGATGACCTCTTCCTCTTCCTTCTCGTTGCTTGAATATTTGATTTGTTTTGGCTCACTCTCCTTGCACTTCTGTTTGCATGTCTCTCTAAGTTCATCATTCTTTCGCAGTTGAGTGAGTTTATCTTCCATCTTCTTCATCTTCTCGAGCATGTTATTGGCATGTTGGTCGCCTTGTTATCTATCTGATCCAGTCTTGTTGGATGAATCTGGTCCGGAATCCTCCACTCCCACCATATTAGTTTTGGGAATTAGTCTCTTCCCACAAACGACGCCAATTGTTGATGCAGAAAAATTGGGTAGAAGATCTCTTCACCTACTTTCCTAGCTGGAGTAAGAGTGAAGGCTTCTTGATCAAGAGCTTTGCCCCTATAGCTTCTAGATTCTGATAAGCGTTGGCAAGTCAGCGTTGGCCTGCAAAAGACTCTCTAATGCCCAAGTCATTAGTGAGTACTGAAGTTGTAATGAGTGAAGTTGGAATTGACTGCCCCCTCAATTATTCACCCGAATGAGTACGTTAAGTTGCAACCATGTCATTCTAATTTTGTCTAACAAACCACATTTGTTTACACATTTTCAATGACCAAATAATTATGAATTTGGCTGATTTTTTTTATAAATTAGGTTGAGAAAGACCATACCACAAAACACAGATTGATCCCCTTTAGTAGAGAAGAAGAAAGAAGAAAGAAAAAAAAAACGCAGAGAGAAGAAAGGAGATGCAGACTTGCAGAGAGAAAAAAGAAGAGAGAAGAATGAAGAAAGAAGACGCAGAGAGAAGAAAGAAGAGAGAGAGGACGTGGAGAGAATAAAGAGAATAAAGAAGACTGATAGTGATGGGCGAAGAGAAGACACGTTTCTGACCATAAAGGGGGAGAATAAGTACAAAAGATAAAAAAAATATATTAATAATTAATAGTATTCGGGCCCATCGGGCTTTCTGCTCTTTCAAAATTCGAAACCGGACCCGAACCCAGTCTGACAAGGTTCAGGACCGGACCAGACTTTTTCCTAAAAAATTTCCACAAAACCCGGACCGAATCTGCCGGTTCGGATCGGTCCAAGCCGGTTTTTCGGTTTGCATCGGTTTTTTTGCCCACCCCTAGCAATGACATTCACGAGAAAAATTAGTTTATTATATAATGATGTTTAATTCATGATTGACTTGCCAAATAGAAAAAAGAAAAAAGAAAAAAGAAAAAAGAAAAAAGAAAAAAGAAAAAAGAAAAAAGAAAAAAGAAAAAAGAAAAAGAAACATAATTACAAGAAATGGTAGTTAGGGTAATTTGTAAAAAAAAAAATTGTATTAAAGTAATGGAAAAATAGAAGGGGTGTGTGAATAGAGAAAATGGGTGCGTGAATAGCACTACCCTTCATATATATAGAAGATTATCTAATATCCGGATTTTCAAAAAAGTTCTCTTAGGTTCTTAGTAGCAGTTAGCGATGCAATTGTCTTCTAGTCGCGCCTCTAACCTCAACAAACAAAACTTAGCATGACCAATCTAAAAAAAGACTAAAATTCTGCAACATTAGGGTACTAAATGCGGAGAAGAAAAACTAAGAGAGGCAAGATAGATGAGATGAATTGAATGATTGATAGAGACACTACTGCTGGGAGGTATTGGTGTTCAGAGGTTCATATGGGGAAGTCGTAGGGCAGTGATCGTTGTATAGTTCGAAGAACTGAGACTAGGGGAGAAAGAAAATAAATGTAGAGGCTATTTATATATGAGATCGAAACTACATCGTTCAATCCCAATTAATCGCTAGACACTATTTATAGTCCAGAAGTTAAAAAGATAAAAAAATTAGGGACAAAAGTTTTCGCCCCTAATTCTTTTCGTCCAAAATTTGAAATTCGGCTCAACTAACCGCTTACATTTTACCAATTATTTACAAAATCTAAAATGCTTAGGAGACGAAATTTAATTTCCTCCCCAATTAAATTTTGGGACAATGAAACTTATTTGCTTCTTAGTAGCGTTGAATGGAGAGTTTTTGAAAAATAAAATTTTTAGGGACAAAATAAATTTTTTTTGTCTCTAATCATGTGTGTGGGAGACAAAAAATTAGTCCGTCCCGAAAAGATTTGTCTCCATATGGGTTTTCTCTAGTAGTGTCGACCAGGTGACGCATCAGAGGATAATGCCGATTGGAATACGAAGAGGCGATGACCAGAGGATATTGCCGACTAACCATCTCATGTCATCTCGAGGGTATTGTCGACCAGATGACGCATCAGAGGGTACTGCCTACTGGAATACTATGAGGCGATAGTTAGAGGGTACTACTGACTAACCACCATATGCCATTTAGAATGTACTGCCTACCAGATGGGAGAGGATCCTCTCCTAAGCTATTCCCCCCCCCCCTAACCTGCCTAAGCTTTCCATTAGATTTTGACACATGGCTATAGTGAATCTAATGGTCTACAACAACTAAAAAAAAAATTTCATTTTTTTTTGTCCGTCCTACCATATTCTTCTCTTCCTTTACGCCTGAAGTCTCTCTCTCTCTCTCTCTCTCTCTGTCTCTCCCTCCAGTTCTTCTTCTTCTTCTACCCAAATTTTGCAAAATTCCATGAATTATATTCAAATATAGCAATACCCATATCCTTAATTGTCTTTCATAGAAAATTAGAGGTGGGAATAGTCATAATCCTATCTCAATTTAAGATCAATTTGAGACAGAGAACAAGGCAGGCTCCTTCATACTATGCCGAAGAGAAATTTGAGGGCGAGATGAATTGAGGCATGAGGGAGGAAGAAGAGTAACAAGCAAAGGAATAGTGACATTTAGCAGGCATGGTCTTATTATATAAACCCAGATTCCTCCTTTTCTTCTCCTCTTAATCAATCAACATGAACCCATCATGGAAAGAAAGAATGATGGATTTGAAGATTTTTTGTTTTGAGAATAGATGGAATTGAAGATTTGAAGCATAAAAAATTGCATTCCATGAGGGAGACACAAGATCTGGGAAACTGGCAAAGAAGAAACAAAAAAGGGGAAGGGGGAGAGAGAGGGTGTCTGACTTGTTTTTTTGCCTCAGTAGGGATTAAAAAAAAAAAAATAAATAAATATTTATAAAAATCAATATACGCCGTTGGATGTGGTTATACACACATGTCACTTTGTTATCAAAAGGTTAGGCAGGTTAGGAGGGGAATAGATTAGGAGAGGATCCTCCCCCCATTAACCTCCTTGAATACATAAATTTGAACTCATTAATTCTATATAATTTTCTTAACTCATCCACTTTCTGAAAGCAATTTCTCAATAACTCAATAATCTATAAAATCTTCATAAATTATCCATATTCAAACATGATTCATCAAAATCTCAATCACTCATCATCTTCCCTAAAGGAAATCTCAACAACTCGAAATTTAAATAACTTGATAAACAATGAAAGCTTTCGAAAAGGCAATTCACTATTAACTTCATAAATCATCAAAACACAATTTATGAAATCTCAATAATTCAACCATACTCATTAACTCATAATATTTAAATCTCTATTTTTTGAAAGATATCCTTAATAACTCAATAATTTAAGTATCGGCAGAAACTTTAAGGATACTTATAACTCAAAATGAACTCAATGCCAATTAATCGTCAATTTATGAAAATCAATAAATCATAAAATCAAATATTAAACCTTAACAATTATCAATTTTAAATCAATAAGATAACTTTATACTCGAAAAATAATACTACATGCATAATTTAATTTATAAGAAAATATCCACTCACTGAATTACGGCTATGACAGTTGTGCGATGAATTTCCACCAGGAGCTCGATCTACACGTCATCCTAAGGCTAAAGTCAATTCGACCTAGAACTGTCAGAAAATGGTTCGAAAGGCTACGCCACCAATTCGATTTTTGATGCTTCGATCGATTCGTGCTGTAAGGCTAATATTGGGATGATTAGTGGAACACGAGCTTCAATACTCGGGTAGTATCTTGGCGGGAAGTCACCAGAAAAACGAGATCCAACCAGGTTGCTTGGCGGGCACTGAGAATGTTCTTTGTTTCCCTTCGCCTCCGTCAACGGTGATAAGAGGAAATCAAGGCTGGAAAAATGGCCGACGAGAGGAGGCGCTCCATATGGGACTAGTCCAACGGTCAGAGGTGGCTGGACGGCAGAGAACCCGCCGGCCGGGTCAGGTCGGTAACCGGGTTGTGCTAGAGAGAATTTGGAAATTAGGGTTTTTAACTAAAATGGAAATTTTCCTTATTAGATGGGTGAAATTACTATTTTTAATAGGTTTCCTGAAATAATAACTTTTCAAATCTTAACTTCTTTATACGAACTCTGATTTTTACGTGCCACATGTTAACGAACTCGATTTAATTCTACAACTTTTTAGAAGGAAGTTTCTTCAAAAAGTGAATCATAGAAAACATTGGGAGCCCCTAAAAGTTTGAATAAAAGTAAAAAGTAAATATTCTAATCGTTTACCATCTAAATGACCTATAAACAGGTAATTCTAGGTACGGGACGTAACAATTTTGTACTAGTGAAAAGAATAAAAATCCTTAAATTTCAAGTTTGAAGATGCCCTCTCTAGAACGGGCATGTGTGTGTCTAGGGCCCTAGCCCTTCACTAAGGAATCCATTTTTTTAGTCATATTAAGGGATGACCTGTCTTAGGGCCCACATTTTATTTTGATTTTGTTTAATCACATATTAACAAATTGACCGTTAGATTTTTAGGTTTCCATGCATGAGTAGATCACTTATGCCATCTTTTAGCCAAAATGAAAATTATTAAAATATCGAATTAGATCAAATCAATAGACGAACTAAATATGTCCAATTTGAACAATTTACGTTCATAATAATAAATCACGATTATAAATTAATTCAAGTTGAAATCGAGAAGATAATATCTGATTTCTCTACCTTTTCTGGTCTTCTTTAGTGTTAGTGTGTTTCTTTATTTTTATTTTTTATTTTTCTACGATTTATTTGTTTTATATTGAGAATTATTTTAAAAAATAATTTTATTTGGTTTTTTCTTCATCATCAGATTAGATCTAGTGGTTGCTAACATCCCACTTGGGAAATTATATATGATTTGATAATTTTATCACTAACAAATGGCCATGTGATTGCACATAGGAAATTCTGACCAAAAATTGGCTAAAGCATTAAAATGGATGCCAATGGAATAATACGAAGACCATGCCACTCTTTAAGTTGTGGTACTAAAAAAATGCAATTGGTGATAATTCAGGTACCATTTGAGAATTCTAGTATCATATATTAGATATATACACATACGTATATGTATTTATGGTAGAGTTTATTCATAGTATTTATTCTGGAAAGAGTACTAGATTTAGACTAAAAATTTAACATCTAAAAGTGAAAAATAAAAATTTATTGATTGTCCAAACTAAAATGAATTTTGAGGTTGAATGCTCGCTCTTATTTTCACTCACATTGAATAAATAAACGAAATACAACAATTCGTTCAAAATAAAAACACAAGGTAAACAATTGCGTTAAAGTAGAAAAACTCGTACAATCACAACTCACAATACCCAAGCAAGACACTTGATCAACAGGAATTTGAAGGAGAAAGCAGGTGATCATAGATTATGAAGTTTTGCGGTCATCGGTATCACGGTTGGACGTGGAAGGCTCTTTGTGTTTGCTTCCTCGCGTACGACTACGTCGACCAGACTCACGTTTATCACGACGAAGCGAATCTTTATCTGAACCATTTGATTTATTGTCATCTTCTTGTGATTCCAGTTCCACATCTGGATCTTCATCATCATCATCATCATCAATTGTGACAGACACACTTTGGTCACCATTATGATCACGGTTCCGATTTGTTTTAGGCTCTCTTTTTTGGGTGCGACCACTAGAACCACGTTTCCGGCGACGAGAACTTTTATCTGAATCTTTAGGTTGATCTGATTCTTCATCATCATCTTCGGAGTCTAATTCCTCATTTGAATCGGCACCAATTGCAGCAATTATGTTGTCACCATGATTGGAGTCTCTTTTTCCTTGTGCTCTAGTACGACGACGAATAGGACGTTTACGACGACTAGGACTTTTGTCAGGATCATTTTCTTCTCCTTCCTCACCGCCGTCACCATAAGATTTCGGTTCAACATTCGGATTTTGATCATCTATATTGACAGCTACACTTTGGTTAGCTGTGGGGATGCTCTGAAAGGTGTGAACTTCTCCTTGCTCCTCTGCATGAGAAACACCTTGATCTCCGTATGCTGCCCTTGACTTTTTCTTCTTCTTATGCAAGCAAAAGAGACCAATTGCAAGGAATGCAAGAAAGAACAATCCACCAAGAGAGACAAAAGTGGCAAGATAAACAGTGCGATGGCTATGAGATGGTGAACTTTGCGGTGATGGGGCAATTGAATTATAATAAGGACTTGGTGCTGGGCATACACACTGGCAAATTGGTGGCTCTGGGGTGAGTATCGGAGGAAACTTGGGTGAGGATGATGGCGGCAACAGAGAAGGTGGTGGTGTGTATGATGGTGGCAGTGTAGGTGGTGATGGTGACGGTGACAATGGTGAAAGTGGTGGATGTGATGGTGGTGGAACTGAAGGAGCGGGATGAGGAGGTGGTAATGGTGTAAGTGGTGGACTTAATGGCGGTGGCAATGAAGGTGGGGGACTTGCTGGTGGCGGCACCGGAGGTGGTGAACTTGATGGTGGCTGCACCGGAGGTGGTGGACTTGATGGTGGCGGCACTGCAGGCGGGGTTAGTGCGGGTGGTAAAGGTGAAGGTGGTGGACTTGGTGGCTGCACTGAAGGTGGAGGTGGCAATGAAGGTGGTGGGTGTGAAGGTGGCAACATAGTAGGCGGTAAAGGTGATGGTGAAGGTGGTGGATGTAATGGTGGCGATATTGAAGGTGATGGATGAGATGGTGGCGGTGGTGTAGGTGTTTTAGGTGGTGGTGATGATGGTGAAGGTGTGGGATGTGATGATGGCGGTGGTGGTGGTGGTGAAGGTGGTGGCGGCAGTTTGTGTGGTGGATGTTTATGGGGTGGGTGTGAGGGTGGCGGTAGTGTAGGTGGTGGTCCTGATGGTGAAGGTGATGGTGGTGGTGGTAGTTTGTGTGGTGGATGTTTATGGGGTGGGTGCGAAGGTGGTGGTCCTGGTGGTGGTGGTGGTGGTGGTGGTGGCTGTGAAGGTGGTGGTGGATGTTTATGTGGTGGATATATGGGCGGTGGTATTGAAGGTGGAGGTGGTGGAACTGAAGTTGGTGGTGGGGGTGATGGTGGTGGTGGTGAAAGTAGTGGTGGGGAGTAATATGATGGAGGTGGTGGTGGCGGCGGTGGTGAAGGTTGTGGTGGGGAGTAGTAAGATGAAGGTGGTGGTGGCAGTGGCATTTGTGGCGGTGGTGGTGGTAGTGCTAGCGGAGGCGGCAAAGGTGGTGATATAGTTCGAGTAGTGTCGTTACATGGTGGTGAGGGTGGTGGTGGGGGTGGAGGTGGGAGTGTTGTAGTAGTTTCGTTACATGGTGGTGAAGGTGGTGGTGGTGGTGGTGAGTAGTAAGGATACGATGAAGGTGGTGGTGGCGGGGAATAGTATGGATAACTGGCCATTGTACCAGTGGGATTGAAGAAACTGGTGCTAGTTGTGAGATAGTCTGATTGTGCGCGCGGGTTCTATTTAAACTGGAGGGAAGTCTTTCCTTTGATCAAAACTCATCAAAAGTCTTTACATTATAGAATGACTTTGAAAGTATGACTTTGAGTGCCACGTCTAGGGACCATGCTTACAATAACATTTTTATGTTGTTGAGCAAGGAATATATTATCATTCGTTATATTCAAATTGTAATTGAGATCATTTAAGTTCTTCATTTACCCACTGCAAAATAAATGACAACCAGATGACTCCAGGAAAGAGAATAAGAAACACACAAAAACAAGTAGTCAATTAGACTCCACTAATGGCTAATTAACATTCAGACGACTGATGTTACGGTAGTACTGCAGTCACAATTAGCAACAACATGGAAACTTAGCAACTTGTAATTCATTTAAATATATAATTAGTGCTTAATATATAATTAGGACTTGTGGTGGTTGAGCCTAATATTGTGTTTAGACCTTTGTGCATTTGAAGGAGAAAACCCTCCAGAAGAATAGCGTGTGAACTTTGCATACAATATATAGAGTTATGTCTTCCACTAGACAATGCATGACGCATGCATTGCTTACGCAGGAGCTAGGTTTTTATTTTTATTTTCAGTAAGCCATATATTGTTGAGTAATCAGCATCGAATTAGTTGACCGCAGAAAAATAATCTGCACTACAGTAGACTTGCAGCTCAGAGGAAGCATGCAATATGCATTCGTATATTTATAAGTACTGGTCGTGTCTTCTCTTTTTTCATTCACATTTGACATTTCACAGAAGGACACTTCTTTCCCTTCTACCTGGATCAGTGGAGTAAAATAAGTACCGGCTTCAGGAAAAAACAAATAGCAATAAGAACACAAAAAATAAAGATAATAATCAGAAAAAAATAACTTGCTAGCTGGCTAGCGTTTCTCCAGAAGTATTGCCCAATAGGACTATGCATGCTAGGATTGCTAGCTATAAAAAAAAGTTGCTTGATTCACACGAAATGCTCTAATCCTTCAATATCTCAACTAGATTAAGCATCATTACTCATATTTTTAGAAAAGCAAATTTTATGACAGATGCTCTTGCGGTGTTTATCATTTAATGGTTGGATCTAAATGTTGAGAAGATTTTATCATTTAGTACTTTAGTAGCAATCAATTAAGATCAATTTAGAGCTAACTATCCTTAAAGCTTCAATTTGTAATTTAATTTTATTCTTATTTAACGAGGAAAAGAAAAATCAAACCGTTATTTAAACACTCATGTATGTATATGAATACTAATGTGCATCTGTGTGACGTAGTTTTGTACACTCAAGAAAGCAATGCATGTAGACAGGCAACTTGTGGAACAGCAACTTGAGTGTGATCGAGGTGGCTTTCTAATTAAGAAGCCTTGTGTATAGATTCATCCTAATCAATTCTTATAGGGTTTACTGGTGTTTGGGAAACGAAATGAAACTTTGAAGTGTTCTACGGATTATATATCAATTCATGTTCATCGCATTGGTCAATATTAATTATCTTAATTTGTTTTATAATTGAATGACTCTCACACACAAGTTGGTATTAACATTATAACGTTCCAATTCGCACAAACAAATTAGTTAGATAAAATGTAGCCCAGGTCATTGGTTTACTTGTTGATCAGTATATTATTGTACCCATCCCATGCAAGTTGCATTCTCAATTTTCTTTGCTAGTTAGCTGTATTTTATATCGTGTAGTTATTTATTGAGTCATAATATAGTATTTACTTGACTCATTCTTAATTAGTCATTTTTTTATTTTAAATCTTTGAACTCGTGACTCGTGAGTATTGAAGCTTTGCTTTCATTCTTTTAAGCCTTTAAGGAGACATATTACCCGAAAGACGGAGACACTTTGGTTTTGCATGTTTATATTAATTAACTTCTTTCTCACGGCACCATATCTCCATTATAACAAGTTCATTGGAAATAATTGACTTAATAAATCATTTCACGTACAAAGTCCTGACTTAAATGATTTTTTCACATACTAGTAATTCTATTCTCACTCTCAACATTTGCATTTGAACCGCACATTCATTAAAGTTTCAACTTACTCTTTCGAACATCCAATATGCCATCGATCTCTAATCTTCCGAAAATGTCCTCAATTTGAACCATATTTTAGGTTCTTCTGTAAAGAAAATCAATAGAGCACTAAGAGCAGCCACTATGTTCTGCTTCCATTTATCCCTCAGACACCAAGCTGAGCTTCTGCAGCATCTAGTCGAGTACGTAGCAGCCACCGCAAAGAACAGCGTTGCTTCCTTAGTATCTCATATGAGAACCTTCCCGTGAGAAGAAGTCCAGCGTTATTTTGGAGTTGAATGAATCATGTATGAGAGAGCATATCTAAAGGCTTTATTGAGAATTCGACAAAAAAGAAGAAGGCTTTATTGAGAATTTGACAACAAAAAATAGGCTTTATTGAGAATGAATTATAGACCAATATATTTTAAAAATGATGGTGTTGGATTGGCTTGCTCAAATTTTAGTCAATGAGTCTGGTAGTTGAATGTTTGTGAAATGAAATGTGATACTCTTCCCAACCGACTGTAGTGGGTTTAATGAGGCCACTATATACTCCTTAATGTAGTTTATTTGATTATAAATGAATCATTCTTTTGATAAAAAAAAAATATATATATATATATATATATTATTTTAAAGTCGTCAAAGAATTTTTGCTGCTCACAAATTGGTGATATATGAAGATCGATCAGAATTCTCACTGTATAATTGTTGGACATAAAGGCTCCAACTCTTTAGGGCTGCATGCATTTCTTGTTTTCGTTTGGATTGTACGTGTATACACCATTTAACTAATGCTTATTATATGTTTGTTTGAACTACAGATATGAGAGCAATTGCAATAATTATTCTTTACTGTTTTGTTTGCCAAACAAGTTATTAAACATCATTTCAAAGGGGAAAAAAAAAAGTTAATAAACATTGTCATCTATGAATCCGAGTTAATAAAGATCGGGTTGGAGTTTATTATGGAACAAGGGTGAGTTGTCTGTCCGTGCTTGTTGAGAATGACTGTTTGGAAGCTACAGGCTGTTCTTATGGGATGAGCAAGGTTTTAAATATCGGTATTTTCATATCTATCGGTACTTTGAAAAAGGGAGATATCGGATATATCGGGAATACAGTGTACGAAAATATCGTTTTTGAAAAAAGTCGATTTATTAGAAATTTAGAACTACATATAAATACGTATGAATGTAAACTTCATCTACATCCAAAAAGAGACTCTAGGCGGTTGAAAAGCCGCTCGCTGGTCTACGAAAATGCAATAATCAGACCAAGACATATGACCCATATAGTGCGAATTGTAGTGATGAACATGATAATTATAGATCTCTTTAGAGCTACCGACTGTTTCCCCTATAAGGGCACTGCGCTCTGTGCCTAAACTTATAGAGTCAAAACTTAAGGCAATTGAAGAAACATCAGATGGGGTACTTTGATCATCAGTTGCACCTCTAGTCCTCCTCCCATATCGGGTCTTCTCTTGAGCACCATGACCAGCTGTTCTCACTCCGTGGTCTTCATTTTGGGTGGCATGATCAAAATTACCTTCACAGGTAAATTGGAATCCTCCATCCATAGAAGATTGTCCATATTCATATCTTTCACCTCCACCACCTGTTCCGCTTCCACCCTCTCCACCATCATCAGAACTATCTGGAGTTGCTGTAGCACCCCACGCATCATCACTATCTGAATTATCTTCTGGGTTTTTAACAACTTCTTCAGATAAGACTCTCTCTACGTTGATTCCAGCATTAGTTGCAGTTTCTACAACTTGTGGAAGAGGTCTTTGTCACGCCCCGAATTTTGAATAAAGAAATTCAAATCCGAAACACGAAAACTTAACCAAATGCCCAAAATACTTAGAAACTTTTTCAAATAAATCTGAGCAACAACAAACGTTAATAAAGACTCGATCACTTAAGTCGAATATCACATCAACAAGTGTATACAAAACTCGAGAGAAATGATATACAAATGTACATGCTCACTAGGAGCATACCAAAAACAGCAGTACACTAACAAAAATAGGTTATGAACCTAACACTGCTGCACTCCACGCCCTCGTACTCAGCCCTGGTGGTCCTCACCTGTAGGAATAACCGCTACACCATAGAATAGTGCACCGGGATTGAACAAAACAAACCCGGTAAGCTTTTTAAGCCCGTATGAGTAAACTCAATTAAAGTGACTCACATCACTCATGCTTATAATTTCTCAACTCGTGAGATAAATTAAAGCAACAACATTTAATTCCACAACACAACCAAACATCAAGTTCATATCATATCATCTCAACGACAAATTACACTCACTTCCCCTCAACATAAAGCATTTGTCAAAACGATGACCTCACAACTCATTCACAACTCACTACAAGTCTCAAACCACAACCGCACTTACAATTGAATTAAGTAAAATCAGTAATCCCTGCATGGAAACTTAGTTCAGGAGATCACATTAAAAACAAACAATAGAAATCATATAAATCCCTGCATGGAGTTTAGTTCAGGAATTTACATTAAAACAAACAATACAAAAAGTGGTAATCCCTACATATAACCTAGTTCAGGAGATTACATTAAAACAAACAATTCAAAAGACAGTAATCCCTGCATATAACTTAGTTCAGGAGATTACATAAAATTTAACAATTAGAAGGAAAAGGGAAATAAATGAAGAAGTCACACCACTCACACTAAAGTCAATGATCACCCATCAACTCCAAACTAAAGTCGATAGTCGATGTTCACCCATCGACTTTGACTAAAGTAGATGATCACCCATCAACTCCAAATACTCTTTTAATACAATTACATCAATCACTCACATGATGAATTGTATACTGCTACCCTCATACAATTACATCAATCACACACATGATGAATTGTATACCGCTACACTCATACAATTACATAAATCACACACATGATCAATTGTATACCGCTGCACTCATACAATTACATCAATCACACACATGATGAATTATATACCGCTACACTCATACAATTACATCAATCACTCACATGATGAATTGTAAACCGCTACACTCATACCATTACATCAGTCACACACATGATGAATTGTATTCCCGAAAAGAGTAAATGCTTGCAATAATAATTCAATCAAATCATCATCATTACTTCACCAATGTCACACCATCCAATATATATATATTCCACATATATATATATATATATATATATATATACGTAGTCATTCACGCAGGAATGACCACAAATACCAACTATAGTTTTATAAGTTATTCCTCTCGAAAATCATTTTATAACAAAACATTATTTTAACTTACCCATGAACCGTTGTCGATCAAGTTCATATATTTTAAAACCAATAATTTATTTTGATAAATATGATTTTGCATACTAACAATTAAATCTACTAAAATAAAACATAACTAATTATCAACCGAAACACTGTGAGATTTACTCACCTCAAATCCAGCTGCGTCTTCAATACAGCCCAAAATCACAATCACAACCGTCCGCCCAACCAAAACCGTCAATCACCTAATCAAAATACGATCCTAAATGAGCAATTGATTTATAACACACTCAAATGACAATCCAACGGTCGGATCTTCGCGGATTGCAAACCGAAGATAATTGAAACCCTAACATGCATCAACTTTCTCCAAAATACCCTTATAATATATCAAAATGACCGTATCGATGTATAGATGAATCAACTAAAAACAGAACAAAAAAAGGAAGATGGACGCGCCACCACGCGCCATTGGCAGTGGGCGGTCAACGCCCGGTCAACGGTGGCGGTCAACGGCAGTCAACGCCGGCAAACCACCTCCGATGGCAAAGTGACCAACTACAAACTTGTTCAAAATGAAGAGATGAGCAACATTCATACCTGGAGCTAAGTCTGGATAGGCCTAGATCGTCCTAGATCAAGCCTGGAAGTTGGATTAATCTCGGCCCTCTGATCAGATTCCAGATTTTACCAGGACCGTCGATTTATTCAAACCTTGATCTTATGCTCCACACTCCAAATCGTGATGTAAGGCCTATATGGGGATGATCAGCAGGAAGAGGCGATCCCAGAACTGTGAAGAAATCAGCCGAGAAGTCACCGAAGATCGGAAACCGGTCGGGTCCCGATCGTACAACTGAGGGCCTTCGATCTCCTTCTGGGGTGCTCCACTGGTGAAACCAACACCAGGGGTCGACGACGGAGGCTGAGGCGCGTCTGTCCAAGCCGGGTTCGCTGCTGCTAGTGGCCGGAAAACGGAGATGGGTCCGGGTCAGGTCACTGTCGGGTCGCACGGAGTGAGGAGAGAGAACGGAGAGAATTTAGGGAAGAAAATGGAAATTTCGAAAGTTTTGGGATTTAATGAAAAATCCGGAACTTTCGCTATTTATAGAAATTTCCCAACTTTTCAATCGATCATAACTTTCTCATACGAACTCCGATTTTCACGTTCCACATGTCCACGAACTCGTATTGACGCACTCTACAACTTTTGTGAAGGAAGTTTTTAGAGAAACCCAACGTATAAAAAGTCAACCTTTGCGCCCCCCCAAATGACGCTTCCCGAATAATTATTCGCCCTAAACACTTCCGCTCCATCCACGAGCCCCAAAATCGTCTGATAATCACTAAATTAAGTTCCAGAAAATAAATACTAATTTCCGGGGCATCACGGTCTTCCATCTTCATCATCGAGGTGTGCATGCATAATCCAATCATGAAGTGGATCAATGCCATTATCAAGCGGCTCGCTTGCAACATGAAGTAGATCTATATAGTTGTTTTCATTGACCACATTATTCTTTGCCTGTTTATATCGCAGCCGCAGCTTCATGTTGTAGTAGCAATATACAAGCTTTTCCAACTTCTGATATGCCAAACGGTTCCTTTGCTTGGTATGAATAATAGCAAATGTACTCCAATTTCTCTCACACGCAGAAGAAGAAGCCGTTTGTGCCAAAATACGCATTGCAATTTTCTGCATGTTTGGTGCAGAATACCCACATTGTGTCCACCAATCAGCTGTAAAGCTACTACAATGAGTTACTGCTATAATAGATCAACATTTTCTATTAAAGAAATTATGTGTGTGTATGTGTGTGTTTTAATGTATACATATACGGATATACCACAAACCTGTATTTCTGGTTTCTCTTGTTTTTCTTGCTATGGTTGACCCAAATGATTCCTTTGCATCTCTAAAGCATACAATCTACATTAACCATTTGAAAATTAGTCATTTCTAATCCCAAATTTTTTTAAGGTTGTCATCAATAAGAAGTTACCTCATCCACAAATGTATCCGCAATTTCTCCATTTATGTTAAATTGTCCGACAACTGTTGCCAGAGAGTTTGTGAAACGTGGGCTATAACCAACATCGTGTCGATAATGAATAACCATTTGAATAATTGAACCTTTATGGCTTTATCTTCTTTCTATTATTCAACTACAGAGTTACAAACTACATACAGAGTTACAGAAATAGTCACATACTACACAGTACCAAATCTCTCCTCACACAGATTTGCATTTAGATTTTTAAAGAATTACTTCTCACCCAAAATCGCCTTGAGGGTATTTATCCAATTCTTCTCACCTAGATTCACCTTGAGGGGATTTCTCCTCACTCAAATTTGCCTTTAGGAAATCTCTCTTCACACAGATTTTCATTTAGAGAATTACTGAGTTTTTTTTTTTATTTTTACCTCAAATTTTACAGATATTTCTTCACTTTATCGGGATATATCGCAAATATCTAATATATCGGGATATTTGACGATGTCGGAGAAATTTCGCAGAAATGGTGACAGATAAGATATTTACCCCCTAGATATATCGGTCCGTCGAAAAAAGGAGATATCGGAGGATATATAGGAAATATCGCAGAGATTTAGAACCTTGGGGATGAGAGGTGGCGGTTTTCTTCCGTTGGAATTTTAAATGGTTCATAAATTTGAGTACATAATGGTGGCCACTCAATATATCACATGTATTGAACATGTAGACTAATATGGCATCTTATTTAGTTGATCAGTATGTAGCCCATAATGGTGGGCATTTGAATTGGTTAGAAATTGGGCTTAATTGACTCATGTGGGTCATTGATGATGATAGTCCCATAATTGGAATACTGTTCTTAATAAAACTAGCAAATCATCTCGCATGATGCTGCGAGTTTGTTTTTTGTTATTTTTTTTCTTAAATTTTATACGTAATACAGTAACAATCATAATCTAGGAAGCATTAGGTAAATGATTGAAAACATCATTAGAAGATACACGGGTGAATCTATTTAAGGATACCAGCCACAGAGTCAAGAAGAAGCCGATTCCAATATGTCATACAAACTCTTACAGTCCAATGTCTCAAAAAGAAACAAAACCAGTGTACTTTATATACATACTACTAATAGTACTGTTTGACAACAACCTGGAATCACAATTCATAACACTACATTTGAACATTACTTGACCATATATATGCAAAATAACACAAATCCACTCCATTCTTCAGCAGTTAGTGGTCTACAGTCATATAAGGTACTCCATCTCCTAGTTTCAACAAAAATAGTATCATAATAAGGTACTCCATCTCATGCATTTTATCATTGATTCAACCAAATTGAAGCTACAACGGATGATGGAAAACAAACCTCCTCCTCCTCTTCTTCTAAGTACCATGATATCTCTCTCTCGATCTTCTTTAGTTTATTGATTTATTATTGCAACACATCCACATTCATATTTTCATATAGCCAACAAAAGACCATGATACGATGTCAAGCCTATAATAGAAGATTTTTATCTAATTTTGGTACCATTTGCTATAGCAAACCAATGTGATGTAGGATGAGAATGGGGCTGGTTTAGCCGAAAAACTAGAAAAATAAAGAAGCGGCGTAGAATTAAGAAGAGTGATTGGAAAATAAGTAACTTATTCATAATGAGGTTACTAGCCGCTGCAATATTCAAGAAGATTTGGTTTTGGACTTTTCGGGTTATTCGTGCAAAAAGTCAAGTCTTAATTGTGAATCAGATTGAGAACAACTTTTGGTCAGAATGTCCGTTTGAGACGCATGATACCTTTTGAGAATGGGAACGACGAGATCTTCAAGACTCATTTTAGTGAAGCCTATCAGATTTAGGCCAAAAGTTATCGTTTTAATTATCTGATTCGGCATTTAATATTTTTAGGCTAGTTTTACGTTCTTTTTAGGATTGTTTTTATTTTAGGTTCTAGTTTCTTTTTAAATTTGGATTCTTTAGGATTTCTTGTTAGATTATGATTTAAGGTCTTGGATGCCTATATAAGCACGATCATGCTTTGTATTAGAATTAGTTTATCACATCAAATTAATTTAATAAAATGAGAGTTTTTTCTCAAATCCTCTGGTGGACTCCAGATTTATCTTTTTAGGGTTTATTGCTTGTAAACCCAGTTTACTTCCCACTGCGTCAGGTGGTACCAGAGCAGGTCTTCCCTATCTCTCCTATTTACCTTGATAGCAATGGGTGACGTTACAATAGCGGATTTGGATGCCATTACCGCTTAGATGATTGTTCACATGACCACTGCCGTGAATGCTCAAATGGTAGCCATGAACGCTCAAATGGCAGAGGCGGGGAAGGACAACATGCTAGAGCTCCACGTGGTGGTAGAGGTGATATTAATTATGATTCTGAGGATCTCATAACCAAGGCTGATATTCCTTACTTTTCTGGTCACATGAGCATGGAAAATTTTCTGGATTGGCAGGTTGAAATGGATAGATTCTTTGAGATCATGGAGGTTCCAGAACACAAGTAGGCTAAGATGGTTTCTTGGAAGCTAAAGAAAGATGCTGCTTATTGGTGGGATCAGTTGCAGAATTCTCATCAGAGGCAAGGAAAAGTGCGTGTTCGGACATGATGGAAGATGAACGGTCTTCTTTGCAAAAAATTTATGCCTAGAGATTTTTCGATCAAGAATTACCCTCCTACAATTTTTGAGAAGAAGTTAAGGTCCAAAGAGTTTTCTTTGCCCATTGAGATTAATAGTTTATCTGAAGAAAAGCTAAAAGAGTTTCAAATGGAAGAAACTCTACAAGAAATCATCCATGATGACCAAGAGGAGGTTGAAGATGAAATTGTTCATGTCGACATGGTTATTAATAATGATGAAGTTTTGAAGCCTGAAATAAATCATTCAGAACTAGATGTCATTCAAGAATGCAACCTTGAAAACCAAGAAGAATCTACTAAGGTTGCATATGAGAGCCAAAATGCATATGACAAACTCATCTTTGGCGTTGGGTTCATGATTGTGCCATCAGAGCATGCAGAACATCAGACTAATAACCCTCAGGTTCAAGTCTATAATTTTTTATCGGGTTTTTTGTCTACCTATTCTTGTCTGATCTTTTATTCAAGAGGAACTTGAGGGCGAGTTCTTTTATAGTGAAGGAGAATGATGTAGGACGAGAATGAGCCTGGTTTAGCTGGAAAACTAGAAAAATAAAGAAGCGACGTAGAATCAAGAAGAATGATTGGAAAATAGGTAACTTACGCATAATGAGAGTACTAGCTACTGCAATATTTAAAAAGATTTGGTTTTGGACTTTTTGGGTTATTCGTGCAAAAAGTCAGGTCTTAATTGTGAATCAGATTTAGATCAACTTTTGGTCAGAATGTTTGTTTGAGACGCATGATACATTTCCAGAATGGAAACGACGAGATCTTCAAGACTCACTTTAGTGAGCCCTATCAGATTTAGGCCAAAAGTTATCGTTTTAACTATTGGATTCGGCATTTAATATTTTTAGGATAGTTTTACATTCTTTTTAAGATTGTTTTTTTTTAGGTTCTAGTTTCTTTTTAAATTTGGATTCTTTAGGATTTCTTGTTAGATTATGATTTTAGGTCTTGGATGGCTATATAAGCACCATCATACTTTGTATTAGAATCAGTTTATCATATCAAATTTAATAAAATGAGAGTTTTTTCTCAAATCCTCTAGTGAACTTATCTTTTTAGGATTTATTGCTTGTAAACCTAGTTTACTTCTGACTACGTCACACTGCTACAAACCGAAAAGTTTTATGCTAAGTTATTTTTGAGATACCAGACTTTTGTGGAATTTCTCGTTTCACCTTTATTCTTTTTTTTTTTTGGGAGGATTAAGGCCTCATACCGTCATTTATGTCCTTATGAATTCATGAGCATGTTTGGTGTTATAGTGAACTTGAGAGTATTCTGAAAAAGCAACCTTGCTTCGATTCTGTAGGTTTATGTGGAGATTTGTAAAGCTCTTGGGAAACCTATATTTTATTTTGATCAGTGACCAATTTATGCTTCTTATTACAGTACTGTTATTAGACTTAATAACATAACCAATTCCTAAACTTGACACTAAAACAACAAATTGAGGAAGTCTTCAAATTAAAAAAGAACACTGTAAATTGAGTTGATGATCAACACTGATATTGGTTCCTCCCCTTGAAATTAGGCATGCGATCATGTGATCGGGTTTTGACTTAGACTGAAACCAAGATTGTAATCGAAAAAAGTTAAGACAAAATAAATTGAACAAATACCCGAAATAAAGAAGAAGGACCATATCCTTTTCTCTCTTGCCAAATAGACATGACCAAACTTTCCACGTCTAGGGTCTGGGAGCACTTTGTCGTGATGCATAGGGAAATGTACTAGTAGCTGTTTCTAAAGAAATTAAGAGCTCTTTCTCTGCGAAGTCAACAGAACTGTATGCGATGATATTGAGATTGCAGGTGGCAAGGCAACATGGTTTTACTCATATTATTTTAGAATCAGATGCTAAGGAAATTATTATTGATTTACAATGATTGGAGGAAAATTGGTTAGTGGAATGTGCTTTTATCGAAGAAGTTAAATGTTTGTGTTTGGCTCCAAAACCAGTCGGCGTGCAAACTGTCTCTTTTGAGTGTGGGATTGCGCGGGCGTGCCAGCACCGTGGGGTGCAGTCGTCGGGGGAGTCCCTTGCCCTGACTTCTTCTTCAAGCATTGTGGACGAGAAGAGCACCAACCTCGTCACAGGGTTCTTCTCTAGCCTTTCGAGAAAGGACTTCTTGCCTTACTGATAAGGACTTTGGATGTGATCTCTTCGCGTCACCGAATAGATACTCAACGTGGTAGGCTGAGCAGAGCAATCACTGGGAAGTTTGGAGAAAGCAAGGGTTTTGCCAAAGCGTGACTTTAGCTTCGCTGGGTTGCGAGGGCGTTACCCTTACTTCGCTGGTTGTATCGGTGGCAGTGGTACTGGCAGTCGACTCGCGGAGAGACTAGGATTGGAAGCACGGTCGCCGAGTTGATCTGGTGATGCTGACAGTTGGCTCTTGGAGAGACTAGGACTGGCGTGCGGTCACCGGGTTTCAACGAGGTTGAAGGTTTGCTCCGGAGAGTCTTTGTAATCGCTGGGATTGATTGATTTGAGAGAGGTCCTCTTTTTGTCCTTGAAACCTAGTATTTATACCTAGGGTTTTGACCGTTCCTTGCTATAGAAGGATTATTGATTGAAGTTTCCTATTCAATCTCTACTACTTGACTCCAATAAGGTTTCGTTTTCCTCATGGATTATGGAATGGGTGAAGCTGTAACCCAAACCCAAGTAGGCTTATTTTTGGGCCGCAGGTATCTGCCCGCTGTGCTAAATCCACAAAAGGATCTTGCCAAAATTACTTTTGGGCTCAAACATTGCCCCCCAGGCCCCGAAAGCAGGCCTGCGAAGATGTAATTGATTGAAGGGGGCTAAAACGACACGCCGATTGCTTGAAACGATATCATTAATGAGGATTGGGTCATTTCGCTTGCGAAAACGCCTTTCTGTCGTATCGTTTCCCTCACAAAATTTCTTATTTAAACCCGCAGCCACTTTAGACCTGTCACATCAGAAACTCTTTTAGTCTCCTAAAACCCAGAAACCCTCTTACTGCCAAAACCTTCCTCACCGAAACCCAGAAATGGCTCTTCCAAAGAAGATAGTCATCGACCAAGAAGAAGAACTGAATGAACAGGCCGCCCACACATGGGGAACCAGCATCGGTGCCCGCATTCGTCTTCACACCACTATCCATAGACCCCTACTCCTCCGGTTCCCACACCATCATGTCGGACTGGGCCCAACGGCGCGAGACTCTATTCCTGCCGACGCCATCGCCTTCTACGGCCTGCCCGCTCATCGGCCTATTCCAGTTCTCCGAAGGACTCCTGGGGATTTCAACAGTTGGGGTGCCCAGAACCATCGAGCAAAGATAGGGCACTGGCCATCCTTTATCAGCGCGGCGGAGCTTTCCTGGTATCGTGAAGCACGAACGCAAGATCTGGCTCGCTGGAACGCGGCAGGTATCACTCATACTATCGATCTCTGTTTTAGTCTTCCGCGCGGTGGCAATCGTTCACCACTTGCTGCCTTTCTCTGTTTTTGGAACACCGCCACAAACACCTTTGATTTCCGATTTGGCCAAATGAGTATCACTTTGCTTGATATTCTTACCATCACCGGCCTACCCATTAATGGCGAGCCTTATCTGCATGGCCAATTCGACTCTGTCACTTTCACTTCGACCATGGCCTAACATGGTCGCAGCGCCCATAGTGGCTCCTATCCACGGTGGCTGTCTTATTACAGCCGGGAGCACAATGCGACCGGCGGAATCGCTTTCTTAGAATACTGGCTCTGTGAATTCATCTTCTGTACTTCCTCCTGTAAACCCACTAGTGCTTGGGCTCTTTTGGCAACGGCCCTCTATAACGGCCGCAGTGTCGGGCTCGGGCAACCTGTGTTGGGCGCCCTCTATCGCACTCTGTACCAGGCCACTATGCATCCTTTCGAGACCAGCGTCTCTGGCCCTTTTTGGATCCTCAACTTCTGGATCCAAACTTATTTCCCATATTTTCGTCGCGATGACATCCCGCTGCTTCCACCGGCCGACTAACTCCTGGGTCAATGGTTCAGCCACGAGGAAAAGTATTCATCTCCTCCTTACTTCGAGTGCTTTACATACCTGTACCTTCTGCATGAGATGCCCTACTGCTACCTAGTACTGGGCAGGAGATTCCCGGCTCCGCTTGAAAACGGATTCCTCCCTGGCGCTCCTCGCTACAGTGATCGCGCGCGCTTGGCTTTTCGCCGCGCGATCTCCTGTTCAGACATCAGAATTGCTGCCGAGGAACTTAGTTATGAGCTTTACGCTCCTAACCATTTCGCTCGCCAATTCGGCCTCTTCCAATTAGTGCCATTCCCGCTATATGATGCCTGGAACTACAACATCTCCTGGCGTAGATTTGGGCCCCCTTCTGGGCCTGTGGCGGTACAAAGCATGCTCGCGCTGGTTGATCTTCCCGATTGGGCTAAGGACATCGACGCTGTGGATGGAACTGAGGAAGGATATGAGGAATGGTGGGCAGAAGTTTCCGTTAATTGCTGGAGCCGGCGGGATGATGAACTCTTCGCGACCGTCTTTGGGGAACTGAAATGTCCCTATGCTGCTGACATTGAGCTACTTGATCGCTTCTCTGAAGATGCTGCACAATCTCTGCCTCCTCCTAGGCCGGCAATGGAACCGGTGCGAGCCTCCCGCCAAGCCCAGGCTGGTATCGTAATTCGCGAGCCCCCTCAAGATGTAAGTATCTTAGTTTATATTTTATTCCTTCTTTCACTCTTCCTTTTAACTCAAACTTTGCTGCACCAGGGAAATGTGCCACCTTCTGGCAGCCGCGCGGTTAATGCTTCCCCAGCCACTGGCCAGTCCGAAAAGCAAAAAACAGTAATAACGGAGCCTGAAGTAGAAGGTTCCTCTTCCGACGAGGATGACCCGCAAACGGTAAGAACTTTTTTGATTAAACAAACAATGCTTTCTTTCCAAGTCAAGTCTAATCCTTTCCCTTGAACTCTGCAGATCGCTGCTATCTTGGCCAGCAAGCGCAGTCGCTCTGACCCTCAAACTGATCCGTGGGCGGAAGATGAACCAATCGCTGACCGACTGGTAAGAAACTAAAAGTGCACATTGGAATCTTCTTTTTATTTTGTGCGACCATATAACAATCCTCGCTTGTAGGTTCGTCGTAGATCCTCAAGACAGACTGGGGAAGGCTCCTCAGCTGTCGGTGAAGGCACATCTGCTTCACAGGCCCAAGCGCCCACTGGTTCCAATAATCCTCCACCTCCTACCAGCATTGCGAGCAATATACAATTGGCCCTGATCCCAGTGCAGGTCATAGATGATAGCTCACCTGAAGTGGAAGAAAGACTGCCTCCTTCAGATGCACCTCGTGAGGAATCAGACACCACGCCTGTCCTGGCACCGATAGTACCTGACCCAACTTATGGTGAGGCGGTTCAAGAACCCGTGCCGATAGCAGTCCCTCGCGATCCTCCGGCTGCTGAGGTACGTTTCTTTTTAACAAGCATGATGTCCTGATTCTTGTCTCATTCTTTGGGCGTTCTCATGATTCCTCTTAAACCCAGAATCCTGGTCCTGTCGAGGAAATAGCTATCGTTGTGGAAGAACTTGGTGCTACTCCCGCTGACCCAGCTGGTGAAGATGTGGTCAACCAAAAGCCTGCCCCTGCTACTCCTAAAGAAGAAAGAGAGGTGAATGTTGAACCGGTGCTGGAAGCGGTTCCTGTTGTGGAGCCTCTTGAGGCTCCAGCTGCTGCTGGCCCAAATCCAATGCTTGTGCCTCCTTCCAGATTGGAAAGGCTAGCTCGCGTACTTGATGTGACTCCCCCCGGAGTTATAGATGAAGCCAGGGACGGACTTCACCGTCTTTTGAGTCCTGATATCCTGCTGCCTGGCCTGTCCGTGCGGGCCCTAGATTATTTGACGGTTCTTCGTCGCGAGCACGCCATCACTGAGGGCGAATTCATTGAGATAGACGAACTGCTACAGAATCTCCCCCAGCGGCTTAATGAAAGGGCAGCCACGACTGTACAAGCCAGGTAGGCCCAGGCCCACTATCAGGGCCTCAGTCAACAAATGGACTCTTCTCATGACTTTCTAGGAGATAGGGCTACCCTTGTTAGAGACTTGCGGATCACGCAAAATCATCTCCGGTCCCAAATCTAAGATCTTCAGGCCCAATTGACTGCTATGACGGCCCGTCTTGAGCATGAGGAACCCTTGCTGGAGCAACCCCTAGCGGCCTCTGAAATACTATCTCAAAACCTAGGTCAAGCTCGAGAGGTGGTCCGACAGGACGAGCGAGTCACTGTCGATGCCAGATTTCGCTTGGACCAGCATCTACTTCGCTTAACTCATGCAGGCCAAAAACTTTAGGCCCCTACTATTAGGCCCATTTTGTATGGACAATATTATTATTTATAATTCAAATATTTAGCCCACTTCGCTTGGCCCAAATATATATTCAAATTTTCAAACAGTTCAGCGTTTAATTTGCCTTTATTGCTATTGAAACTGTTTGAAAAGATAATCTCGAAATGGAGCGGTTACCTCCTTGAAGACTGCCCTGCTTCCCACGCGTTTTCAATTTCCTTCATTTCCGAGATTCTAGCATTCAATTGCATTGATACTCTTATTGATGGCGTCGAAAAGATTTCAACTGCCCATCACACGGTTGAGGCCACTGTGATTGGCCCTATAAATACCGGTACTTTGGAGAAGTAATAAACACAAGCAAATATGGCCTTCCCAGAGATAATTTCACAAGCCTTACTTCTCTTCCTTCAGTTTCTGAAATCTTCTTCTCACGATCTCACCCTTAGCCTCAAATTCCTAGGCCTTATGGCTTAATCTCAAAACCTGAGTAGGTCTTATGGCCTAATCTCAGGTCCAGTGGCATGTCTTTGGTCTCTGGAAATCCGGATGGGATTCACCGGTTTCAGTTAGACTGAAGAACATGCGGCGCTCCTAACGCGGCAGAACCAGATTCTGAGGGATCCCTCTCCTCAGGCTTCTCGCGTGGAGTAGGAGGGAGAAGGGCGGAAGGCCACTTTGAGGCCGATCGTTCTTCTTCCGCAGCCTACCTCCGGGGTCTGAGTGTCAGGCTTCTGTTTTTCCCCTAGAAGTAGATGTGGTTGTGAGTCGCGCTCTTTCTGAAGACCATCCCCATCGGAGGATAATCAACTGGAAGGGTTGCGATGGATTATTTCCTTCCCTCTTCCTCCGGTACAGATGACAGCAGCTGTGACTCAGATCGGAGGAGGGATGTGGGTGAAGAGAGGAAGAGCATGGGCCGTCACATCACATCCCCTTGTCGCCACAAGGTCCAGAAACTCATAGAAGATCTGCAATCCTTATGATTTTTTCAAGCCACTTTTGGCCTTATAATTGTGAATGTAACCGTTTCAATTTGTACTGCTTCTGGCCGCAAAGCCATCTTATGAATGAATGTTTCTGAGTATAGCTAAAAATATTGTTATAAAATAAGGCCTCATGTATGGGCCATCATGTATATTCTTAACACGCATTGTCAAGCAAGAAAAAGTTACAACAAAAACAAAAGCAGAAGTTGAGATTGTTAATCAAAAATAAGACCTCAACTAAGGCCTGAATGTATCAAAAATAAGACCTCAACTAAGGCCTGAATGTATAGTGTTGCCCTCCTAGTGTTCGTAGGCGAAGCAAACACATGAGACTAAGGCCACAGAACAAGGCCTAAATATATAGATGATGTGAGCCGATGAAGACTATGGTTGCCCCCCAGTCTGGGAAGAAGGTTGGTCCGGTGGATCCTCGAACTCCCAAACACTAGGGTAATATTTCTTTAGGAATCGTCCGTTGATGGGATTGCAATGGATTTCGCCATCGAAATCCTTGAGGTGAAAAGCCCCGCGTTCCAAAATGCGGTGAACAACAAAGAGTCCTTCCCATCATGAAGTCCATTTACCGCGACCGGTCAATTTCTCGCCAAAGGGTAAAACAGCTATCCAAATAAGGTCCCCCTCTTTGTAACTACGACCACGTGTCCTCTTATCATAGGCACGGGCGATACGCTGTTTTTCCATCACTAAATTATCCAAAGCCGCTAAGCGCTGCTCGCTCAGATCTTCGTGTTCTTGCCACATCGCCTGGACATAATCTTCACCAATCAAGTGATGCTGATCTTGTACGCATAAGGACTGAACGTTGATTTCTAAGGGTAAAACTGCATCATGGCCAAACATTAGTGCATAGGGTGTTGTAGCAGTGGGATTCCTCTTGGAGGTGCGGTAAGCCCATAGTGTCTCATACAACTTGTCGTGCCACTGTCGAGGGTTTTCAACCAGCATCTTCTTGAGCATGGTGATAATAATCTTGTTACTGGCCTCCGCTTGTCCGTTGGACTGAGCATAATATGGAGTGCTATGGATGAACTGGATGCCCAAGTCGTTGACAAGTCGCTCGACCTCACCTCCCATGAATGCTGCCCCCCTGTCCAAAACTAGCACTTCAGGGATATCGAACCTGCAGATGATGTTATGAAAAATAAATTGGCCAATGGTGGGACCTGAAGCCACTTTCAAAGGCTCAGCTTCGACCTATTTGGTGAAGAAATCAGTAGCCACGATGATGAACTTGTGTTGGAGAGAAGAGTGGGGGTGAATCATCCCAATCAAGTCCAGTGCCCAACCTCGTGCAGGCCAAGGTTTAATAATAGGTTGCATGGGAATATTGGGAATGTGCTGGACTGGACCGTGTGCCTGATAGTCTTGGCATCCTTTGGCGAAAGCGATACAGTCCTTCAAAATGCTGGGCCAATAATACCTATGTCTCCTGATGAGCCAACGCATCTTAGGTCCCGCTTGATGTGCTCCGCATATTCCTGTGTGTGCTTCGCGCATTAATCGTTTCGCTTCGTGGCCATAAACACATCGGAAGTCTATGCCATCCTCCCCGCGCCATCGCAGCTCGTCACTCCTGAGGAAGTAATTTAAGGCAAGAAAGCGAGTCTTCCTGTCTGCTGTAAGATCTGGTTGTTTGAGGTAATCGATCAACGGAATGCGCCAATCGAAGTCAATAGGCTCTAGGACTGCGACGACAGGATCATCAGGTGGGTCAACCCCGGGAGCCATGAAGGCAGTGTGAGGCGCTCGACTTTCAGAATGCTCTCGCGAACCCCGTACTTCAATGTAATGCCGGTAGCCAGTTGAACGAGTTCATTGGCCGCGAAATTGCGCTCGCGAGGGATGTACTCCAAATCCGCGTCATCAAACTGATCCAGAAGCTCAATGGCGCGATTCAAATATGGTACGAGCAAACAGCTTGCACACCTGTATTTCTCTTGAAGCTGATTTATCACAAGCAAAGAGTCGCCGCATACCTGAATATCTCTTACTTCCAATTCCAGTAAAACTTCTAGGCCGATAATAAGGGCTTCATACTCTGCTTGGTTGTTTGTACACTTAAACTCTAATTGGAAAGAATAAGAGAAACGATTGCCCGCTGGGTTCTCCAGAACAATTCCTGCCCCTGCTAATGTTTCAGTTCTTGAGCCATCAAAAAACAATACCCAGGGCTGCAAGGAGACTATGGCTTGATACCATATGGCGTACTCTAGAATGCGCGCCAAATCTGGTCGGGTGGTAGTTACTGTCGCTATCTCTAACTCCTTTACTGTGGGGATATCCAAGATAGGGTGATGTGCCAGAAAGTCTGCGATGGCCTGTCCTTTTACTGCTTTCTGGGGAACATATTGTAGCGAGAACTCGGACAGGGCCAATACCCACTTGCCAATGCGGCCTCTCAGAATAGGTCGCGATAGCATGTACTTGACCAGGTCGGTCTGAGCGATGATGCAAGTAGTAAAGGATAACATGTAGTGCCGCAACTTGCATGCTGAGAAGTACAATGTAAGACACAGCTTTTCCATTGGAGTATACCTGGTTTCGCAATCTGTAAGTGTCCTACTGAGGTAGAAAATGGCGTGCTCAACGCCTTCCTCATCATCCTGGGCGAGTAGGCTGCCAATGGAAGCCTCAGCTGCTGAAATATATAACTTCAAAGGAAATCCAGTTCTCAGGGAAACAAGCACTGGCGGACTCGCAAGGTAGGCCTTGATTCTGTTGAAAGCCTATTGATGTTTAGGCTCCCATACAAACTCAGTCTGACCTTGCAGTTTCAGCAATGGAGAGAAGGGCTGGATTTTACCTGCAGAGTTAGAGATGAAATGTCTCAGAAAGTTGATCTTACCCAGCAAACGCTGCAATTCCTTTTTCGTTCGTGGAGCGGTTGCATTGATGACTGCGCTTGCCTTGTCTTCAGGGACCTCAATCCCTCTCTGATGGACAATGAATCCCAAAAAATCTCCTGCTTGAACTCCAAAAACGCATTTAGCGGGATTCATTCTGAGCTTGTGTTGCCGCATGCGCTCGAATACCTTTCTGAGATCAGTGATGTGGTCTCCTCTCTTTTGAGACTTCACAACTACATCATCGATGTTGTACATACCACCTATATTACATACCGCCAAGCATGATCAACGACCTCTTAGGTGGGCCCCGCGACATGGCTAGTCCCGCCTACGACATGCATCCGGTAGTCCGACACCCGAGCTACCTCGCTATGGTGGAGGTCGGCCGGTACCTCATAGGGAGGCCACCCTCCCATGCTCTCCAAAAGGCTTCAAGAGAAGCATTATGTGTATTATTGTCCCACATCGGAAATGTAGAATAGAATGGGACTTCCTTTAGCTATATAAGGAAGTCCTCCCCTTCTTAGAGGGGGATGGATCCATGATCCCCACACCTGTATCATTACAAAGGTCACTTGACCTCACTCATAGTAAAATACCCAAGTGAACGTAGCCTTGCCCCAAGTGCAAGGTGAACCACTATACATCCGGTGTCATCTCTTTCTCTCTCCCCATCATGCTTCTTAGTTACCGTATTCTTCAGTAGAAACATTGGCGCTAGAAGGAGGGTACCCTATGTTTGGGTATGAACCTCCGACCTTGAAGACAAGCCATCCGGGTACCATGAGCCGTTCGGGTACATTAGTACATACGGGTACTTGAGTTAGCGGGCGGTACCCCCACCCCTAAGCCTCCGGTACTTTCACTCAACTCGCTCGACAGGCAAGACCCGGATCCTATCTGGACCCCGACCGGCATCGGTAGTTCCCGAACCCAATTGCAATCCCTGTACCGCTATCACCACTGAGAGCTACCATTAATCTTGTGAGTTCATACCAGCACCTCATCACCACCCGGTAACCAACAACCTAACCCGGTACCCATTCATCAACAATTCAAGTCATCATCATCGACAACCCCAGGATCCAGCCTGCAAACATACCGAGTCAGCAACCTGTCCGGCCAACGCAGCATCTCGACTCGCCCAAAGGCTCTAAGCAATTGTGAACATGACCTCGTCCTATGTGTCATCTCGGGTACTCACATACCCGTCCGGGACCTTCTGGATTCTCTTCTTCCCAGAGGTCATAGCCACTCAAGACCCCCTTCACCGAGGCCATCAGTTTCCAGCACCCTAATCATCATTCAGGACTCCGGGTCGCTCCCAGCACCACGAATTCCCCGACACCTACACTGACCGGTGATAAAGTAATCTGGGGTTCACATCCAAAACCAATTGGCAATGGATGGAGTGGCCCAAACCCTTATAAACCCATAGGCAAGGTCTCATTTTTCCCATGTGGGATGTATATATTCTCAACACGCCCCCGCACGTCTGGCGAATTTTCAAGCCATACACGTGGACAACTTTTTGGGTGACGTGAAGCCCGTGTGGCCGTTTGGCATGCACACGTGGGTAACCCGCTCTGATACCATGATAAAGTAATCTGGGGTTCACATCCAAAACCAATTGGCAATAGATGGAGTAGCCCAAACCTTTATAAACTCATAGGCAAGGTCCCATTTTTCCCATGTGAGATGTATATATTCTCAACAACCGGTACCCTCCTCCGCTCTCGGTGAGGTCATTACAACTACCGGTACCTCCTCCGCTCTCGGTGCCCTGAGCAGTTTCAAGCACGACTACTGTCAAAGTGCCATCTTTCCGGCACTTTGGGTAACTACACTCTTCCGGGACCTCCGTTACCTCTCCCCCACCGGGATCATCATCGTCTCAATCACAGTTACGGGCTGCAGTTTATCAAACTCCACCGAGAGCTTAGATTTGTTTTCTTCTCCGGCATCAGCTACCTCCTCCGCAGTAGTCTAATAGGAAGGGGGGGCTTCCTTGAACACCCATGCATCAACCTTCTCTCGGAACCGGCCAACGCACAACGACCTGTTCACTTTCATGAGTTCATGACCCCGGCGGCTTAGTTGACTGACTGGCTCGGTGAACAACCCTCCATGCAAAGCTAAGTTATCCCATTCACACTTAATTGAAATTTCAAGCATGCAATCCCTCATGTTTTCTCTTTATATGTGATCTGTTCAAATAAGTACCACGTATCAGTCAACTAGATATACATACACCTATATGGTTTCTTTGTCCATGGTACGGTTACACGTGCCCTATAACTTTCACCATGCATGCAAGGTGTCTCTCTCTGCCTATACGTGTAACGTGTTGCACAAGCACATTGGCTCATGATTGAGACTGTGCCCCACGGCCACCCAAGCCCCAGTTCAAACACATCTATCATACTTTATTTTTACGATTTCCCACAACTATGCATACTTACTGTTACGCTACCATTATCATAACGGATCCTTCTGCCTATTCCATCAAAGATTGAAAAAGTTTATCTGTGGAGATAGCTAGGCTCTAATGCATGTACATGCATTCAATTTAAGCATGCTCACAGCAGTACATACTTATTTAAAGGCATGATTACATGATTTCTATTACTATTGCATGATTTCTCAAACCTTATTATGCTTGATTACATAACCTTTTAATTACGGCATATATGTACTATTTCGAACAGTACATACTATGACTGCACAAATTACGTCATGCAATTTACGTGTGGTAGCCACATTAATTGGTTAGAGGCTTTGGTAAATTATCATAAATTTGCTGCACTCAAACTTTACACTCCTCATAATTATATATTTTTTACTAGCCACCCTGGGAGCTAACATCTATCTTCTATTTTGAAGAGTCTCGATCACTTGATCCGGCTATATCACTTACACATTCCAATGTGATGCTACTCTCCAAAATATACACCTATATTTGGACAACTACAGTTTTCTTACAATATTTGCATTACTCTCGGACGGCTCCAGATAAGTTCTCACTTATGCTCTTTAAATTTGAGCTAATATAAATGATTTACATGCTTCAAATAACGATTTCTATAATCTAAGCATGTCTACAATATTTGATAATTTCGATATCATATCTAATATGCCTATGTATTAGTGTCAAACGTTAATTTAATTGCTTATCAATTAAATTGCTACATATATACATATGACACTAGGCAAGTGTAACATGCGGCACTTAAAATCTCCGCCCTGAGCGAAGTACCCCAACAGGGTCACGAGGCACAAGCCACCATTCTACCCGGGGCCATGCCACCGGGTACTAGGGCCCAGAGCCACCGGACACCCCAACGGGGTTACAAGGCTCAATCTCTGATTCTACCCGGGGCCACGCCACCGGGTAAAAGAGGCCTACAGGCCCTCATTTAACCCCATTGGGTTAAGGAGGCCCAAGTCCTCACATGACCCCACCGGGCCACGCTGTCCAAGCCCTCATGCTACCCCATCGGGTGCGAGAGGCATCAAGCCCTCATGCTACCCCATCGGGTGCATGAGCCATCAAGCCCTCATTCTACCCTATCGGGTACTAGAGGCATCAAGCCCTCACGCTACCCTATCGGGTACTAGAGGCATCAAGCCCTCATGCCACCCCATCGGGTGCGAGAGGCATCAAGCCCTCACGCTGCCCTATCGGGTACTAGAGGCATCCGGCCCTCATGCTACCCCATTGGGTGCGAGAGGCATCAAGCCCTCATTCTACCCTATCGGGTACTAGAGGCATCAAGCCCTCACGCTACCCTATCGGGTACTAGAGGCATCAAGCCCACATGAGGCATCAAGCCCTCATTCTACCCTATCGGGTACTAGAGGCATCAAGCCCTCACGCTACCCTATCGGGTACTAGAGGCATCAAGCCCTCATGCCACCCCATCGGGTGCGAGAGGCATCAAGCCCTCACGCTACCCTATCGAGTACTAGAGGCATCCGGCCCTCATGCTACCCCCATTGGGTGCGAGAGGCATCAAGCCCTCATTCTACCCTATCGGGTACTAGAGGCATCAAGCCCTCACGCTACCCTATCGGGTACTAGAGGCATCAAGCCCTGATGCTACCCCATCGGGTGCGAGAGGCATCAAGCCCTCATTCTACCCTATCGGGTACTAGAGGCATCAAGCCCTCATGCTACCCCATCGGGTGCAAGAGGCATCAAGCCCTCATTCTACCCTTCTGGGTATCAGAGGCATCCAGCCCTCACGCTACCCTATCGGGTACTAGAGGCATCCGGCCCTCATGCTACCCCATCGGGTGCGAGAGGCATCAAGCCCTCACTCTACCCTATCGGGTACTAGAGGCATCAAGCCCTCACGCTACCCTATCGGGTACTAGAGGCATCTGGCCCTCATGCTACCCCATCGGGTGCGAGAGGCATCAAGCCCTCATTCTACCCTATCGGGTACTAGAGGCATCAAGCCCTCACGCTACCCTATCGGGTAATAGAGGCATCAAGCCCTCACGCTACCCTATCGGGTGCGAGAGGTATCAAGCCCTCATGCTACCCCATCGGGTGCGAGAGGCATCAAGCCCTCATTCTACCCTATCGGGTACTAGAGGCATCAAACCCTCATGCTACCCCATCGGGTGCAAGAGGCATCAAGCCCTCATTCTACCCTTCCGGGTATCAGAGGCATCCAGCCCTCACGCTACCCTATTGGGTACTAGAGGCATCAAGCCCTCATGCTACCCCATCGGGTGCGAGAGGCATCAAGCCCTCATTCTACCCTATCGGGTACTAGAGGCATCAAGCCCTCATGCTACCCCATCGGGTGCGAGAGGCATCAAGCCCTCATTCTACCCTTCCGGGTATCAGAGGCATCAAGCCCTCATGCTACCCCATCGGGTGCGAGAGGCATCAAGTCCTCATTCTACCCTGGCGGGTACTAGAGGCATCAAACCCTCATGCTACCCCATCGGGTGCGAGAGGCATCAAGCCCTCATTCTACCCTTCCGGGTATCAGAGGCATCAAGCCCTCATGCTACCCCATCGGGTGCGAGAGGCATCAAGCCCTCATTCTACCCTATCGGGTACTAGAGGCATCAAGCCCTCACGCTACCCTATCGGGTACTAGAGGCATCTGGCCCTCATGCTACCCCATCGGGTGCGAGAGGCATCAAGCCCTCATTCTACCCTATCGGGTACTAGAGGCATCAAGCCCTCACGCTACCCTATCGGGTACTAGAGGCATCAAGCCCTCATGCTACCCCATCGGGTGCGAGAGGCATCAAGCCCTCATTCTACCCTATCGGGTACTAGAGGCATCAAGCCCTCATGCTACCCCATCGGGTGCAAGAGGCATCAAGCCCTCATTCTACCCTTCCGGGTATCAGAGGCATCCAGCCCTCACGCTACCCTATTGGGTACTAGAGGCATCAAGCCCTCATGCTACCCCATCGGGTGCGAGAGGCATCAAGCCCTCATTCTACCCTATCGGGTACTAGAGGCATCAAGCCCTCATGCTACCCCATCGGGTGCGAGAGGCATCAAGCCCTCATTCTACCCTTCCGGGTATCAGAGGCATCAAGCCCTCATGCTACCCCATCGGGTGCGAGAGGCATCCAGCCCTCACGCTACCCTATTGGGTACTAGAGGCATCAAGCCCTCATGCTACCCCATCGGGTGCGAGAGGCATCAAGCCCTCATTCTACCCTTCCGGGTATCAGAGGCATCAAGCCCTCATGCTACCCCATCGGGTGCAAGAGGCATCAAGCCCTCATTCTACCCTTCCGGGTATCAGAGGCATCCAGCCCTCATGCTACCCCATCGGGTACGAGAGGCATCAAGTCCTCAACCTACCCTTCCAGGTATCAGAGGCTCAAGTCCTCAATCTACCCTTCTGGGTATCATAGACTCAACTCCTCATTCTACCCCATCGGGTACCATAGGCTCAAGCCCTTAGAAAACCCCACTTGGTACCGGAGGCGGGGTAAGCCAAGGTCCAATCCCTTGCTTCTGAGTCATCTCACCTCCCGAGCGTTCTGTACACTCGAGGGACTTATTCATACCACATATCACAAGTGGAGATAGTACCCGACTGGGACTATCATTGAGCTTCACGCTCATACTTTTTGTGCTACGGTCTATTAATGGAAATATTGAAATTTTTCACCTATTGTTGATCGCGACAATTAAATTTCTTTTACATCCCATTAATAAGACCATAGGACAAAAACTCCCACAACCTATCACCCGCTCAACATGAGCGAGCTCAACTCTTACGTTCCCGGTACACATGAGCCAAACAACCGGGTTATGGCTTATACGTTCGGGTCAAGTAAGTTAGAGTTCCTTCCTCTAACCCATACTTGGGGGACTATCATGGCCACGCCATAGTCTCGCTAGTATTGTCAATAGTTACTACAATACCGGAGCTCTATGCTCAAACTCACGGGCATCCTCGAGCGTAACCTAGGTACTAACTACGTGACTTGGGGGACTCGGCGAGTAACTACACTCCCGGTCCTAACATGTGTTCATCATATGCATACAACATTTACATATCATTATGTCTTACCGTGTTCATCACACATATCATGTCTTACCGTGTTCATCACACATATCATGTCTTACCGTGTTCATCACACATCTTTGCATCATGCATCACATAAACATTCATGCACCTCGATGCATTTGACTCAAATGTCACTTAGATTGCCCTAGCGCAATCAATATGTATTTTGTACACCCTTATCTTATTTGCAGGTACTAGCGTGATGAGGGCCCCGTGGCACCAACCTACCCGTAGAGTCCCTTCTTACTTACGGAGTTGGGGGACTAGTATGGGTTCAACGAGGTCATCACTCATACTTGGCGGCATCACATTTAAACTCCCCAACCAAGAAGCGCCTCTTACTCGGGGACTTGGGGGACTTGTACATACCACCTATATTACATACCACCAAGCATGATCAACGACCTCTTAGGTGGGCCCCGCGACATGGCTAGTCCCGCCTACGACGTGCATCCGGTAGTCCGACACCCGAGCTACCTCGCTATGGTGGAGGTCGGCCGGTACCTCATAGGGAGGCCACCTTCCCATGCTCTCCAAAAGGTTTCAAGAGAAGCATTATGTGTATTATTGTCCCACATCGGAAATGTAGAATAGAATGGGACTTCCTTTAGATATATAAGGAAGTCCTCCCCTTCTTAGAGGGGGATGGATCCATGATCCCCACACCTGTATCATTACAAAGGTCACTTGACCTCACTCATAGTAAAATACCCAAGTGGACGTAGCCTTGCCCTAAGTGCAAGGTGAACCTCTATACATCCGGTGTCATCTCTTTTTCTCTCCCCATCATGCTTCTTAGTTACCGTATTCTTCAGTAGAAACAGATGTAGACCTCTAAAATCTTCCCCAGGATATCATGGAAGATCAGGTTCATGGCTCTCTGATATGTTGCTCCAGCATTCTTCAGTCCAAAAGGCATAACCACATATTCAAAAACACCCGCGAACCCGGGACACTGGAATGCGGTCTTATGTCTGTCTTCTTCAGCGACCGGAATCTGGTGATACCCTACGGTTCCGTCCATGAAGGACAACAATTCGCGTCCTGCTACAGCGTCTACCAACATATCCGTGACCGGCATGGGGTAGACATCTTTAGGTGTAGCGATGTTCAGGTCTCTGTAGTCTACGCAGACCCTCATCTTGCCATTTTTCTTGCGAACAAGCACTATATTAGATAGCCACTGATTGTATTTGGCTACCTTGATAATGCCCGACTTGTGCATTTCTTTGACTTCCTCCTTGAAGAGGACTTAGGTCTCTGAATTCATTCTTTGTGGCTCTTGTTTCATAGGCCTCTTGTCAGGGAGTGTTGGCAATTGATGGCAAACCAAGTCCGGTGACAGGCCGAGCATGTCTTCATATTTCTACGCGAAGCAGTCTTTGAATTCATGTAATAAGTCAATGAGCCTCTGTTTCTCGTTAGGCTCTAAGTACGCGCTGATAACCACTTCCATAGGTTCATCTGCTGTTCGACCTTCTCGGTAGGATTTCTGACCTTAGGAGGTGTATCGTCCAGTGCTGCCGGAGAGAGCTGAATATCGACCTCATCTTCTTGTTCCTGATTAGAGAGTGTTTCATTAATGGCCTCTAAAGTCGCGACCCGATCGTAGGCCTCTTTTTCCACTAAGTATGATGAAAGTCTGTCATACAGCGAGTGGAAGGCCTCTATCCCTTCCTCTGGAAGGTCATAATCCATTAATTGCTTAAGGGTTTGAGCACAGCGTGGCCAGGCCTTTCCAAGCCTTCTTTTACTAGCGTAAGCCCCCACTGTGCCAATTCAGAGGCCGTCACTCCTGTGGGGCGACCTTTGTCATCGATGCCACTGACCTGCAATGGAGTGATAGGCTCCAAATAGTACTTGGCATCTACATAATTCGCGGAAACTGGGAATGGACGAGGATCCGCTTTAATCACCTCCGCTTTATCTGTCTCCCTGTTCCATATAACTAGTTCCTGATGGAGAGTTGACAGAACACAGTAACTCCGATGTATCCAGTCTCTGCCCAAAATAGCACTGTAGGCCGCATAACAATCTGTTACAAAGAAGGCATAAACTCCCTCAGCAGGGCCAACCTTGATGCGTAAGAACAGTAATCCCAGGGTCTTTGTTACAGCCCCGCGAAGTTCTTGAGCGTGAGGGACGTAGACTGGATTTTCTCTTTCTTGATTCCGAGCAAGTGCATGGTTCTGGTAGTGATGACGTTAACGGCAGCTCCGGTATCAACCATGATCTTGCTAACTTTGGTGCCGCCAACTTCTGCTATAATATATAGAGGTCTCATGTGTTGGACATAGCAGGCGTTGGTTTGGTGAAGCTCATGAAGAATTCTTTGCTGTGAGCATCCTCCGTTTCAAGAAACATAGCTTCTTCCACAGGTGTCGTGATTGCCGATGTGATCTGCAAGGGCTGCAAACTACTTTCCTCAGCTTCTATGCAATCCTGAGCGGCGACCGGCAGCTCATACCTCACGGGGAGTACGTAAACCATGTTGCAAGACGTGTCAGTCATATCTGTCTCCTCCATGTCATCTTCCAGATTAAGCTTGGGTTCGTTGACAGGGGTGTCAGTGTTGAATTGCTTAGCCAACTGGTCTACTAACGACTCCTCTGTAAGGCCTTTTACTTCACACAGCTTGTGTTCTTGTATCACGGGAGCCTGCTTGGGGGGGTCTGACTTTGGTTCCCTTGCTGTGCTTACCTCTAGGGGAGCGACCACTACACTCTGGACTCTTTTTGGTTTCCACTGTAAAGTATCGGTAGTCTTGTCCACTGTAAAGTATCGGTAGTCTTGTCCTTACACTGGGCTTAGATGCCCCTGTTGCTTGTTTCTGAAGGCTGCAGGGAGCCATTAATGGCTTCGCGGCTAGTGCCTCCATCTCCTTCTGATACTGCTGAGGTGATTTGACCAATTACAAAGGCTTGATCAGGCCCTGGTCAAGAGCCTCTAGCGCGCGCTTGGCTTCCCCATACCTGCGCTGCAACTTCCTCTTCCTGGAAGGGCTTATTTCCACTGCCTTCCCCTTTTCCCTAGTGTACCATTTTCCTTCTTTGATGGTGGCGGCTGGAGCAGGCGGGATATAGGGCTTGGTCATAATGTCCTTGCGCTTGTTCGTAGCCTTCTCCTCTTGTTTCTGATCAACCGCGGCCGCTCTCAGTTTCTTGAATAAATTGGAGTCCTTTGGGGATGGTGGTGACTCATTTTTCTCTTTTTCTCTTGGGCTAGAAGGCTGATAGTTTCGCAATGGCGAGGCCCATTTGATGGGCGGGAGAGAGCCAAAATGAAATGTCTGCTCGACCTCTTTATGCGACACTTGGATGCCACACTCTTCTTTGCATTGCGAGCATAGGACCACGAGTGAGGCTTTTCCAACTGGTTTAGCTTTCTTCTTTGCAGGGGTCTCATCCTCGGCAGCCCTTCCTTCCCGTCCCTTGGTATTCAAATCCAAGGTTGGTTTCCTCTGGTTCTGCTTGGCCCAATTCACATCGACCATATTGATCCCGGTGTCAGGAAAAGGGTTCAAGTCTATGAGCGCTGCTGCCGTTACTGGGGCTTCCACCTGCAAACTGCCATTATTAAACCATATCTGAATCTGGTCTTTGAGCTTCACACAGTCTGCGGTATTGTGATTCCACAGGTTGTGGAATTTGCAGTACTTCTTCCCTTTCAGCTGATCTGGTCGAGGAAAAGGTCCAAAGTCAGACTTCACCATCTTCGCGGCGATCATCTCATCTAGAATCTCATGTGCCTTATTGGCATCGTAAGTGTATGTCGCGAATTCAGGTTTGGTGAAGGCCATCGATTTGAGCTTGACAGGCTCCTTGGAAATTTTCAGTTGCTTCAGGGCTGGATTCTTCCTCCCGGTTAGTTCATAAGCAGCGATATCATTCTCCTCTTCCTCATCGTCATCTTGAACCACTTCTTCCATGTGATGATGGTAGTAAGGGTCATAAGTAGCCGGCCGGTAGCTCAGGGCCGCTACAGTGCGATGTTTTCCTGGTACATATGTCCTTTTGGACGCATTCTTCCTTGCGTCAGTTTCTCTGAGGAGATGTTCAAAGCTGCCTACCTCTGTGATGAGCTCTCCCATTGACTGGATCATGCTGCCATGTTGCTTCTTTCACTGACGAGGTTCCAAACCCTTGACCGCCAGTTTGACCAACTCTTTCTCGGGCAAGATGACATTCAGCTTGGCTTTCTGAATTTGGAAGCGCTGAAGATAGGCCATAGCAGACTCTGTAGGCTGTTGGGCCATCTGAGTGAGAGAAGCCAAGTCAACCTCAGGCTCAATGGCTCCAAAGGTTTCTCGGAATAGCTTTTCCATTGCGGGCCAATCCGCCACGATCCCTGGCCGAAGTTTGGAAAACCATCTAAAGGCAGCTCCCGAAAGAGAAGTGCCAAAGATCCTGCATTTGAGGATATCATCATTCTGGTATTGGCCGCATTGTACCCTAAACATGGTCAGATGGGTAGCCGCATTCTCGGTGTCTTCTCCTGAAAAAGTAGAAAATATGATATTTTTATAAACCTTGGGAAAAGGCGCGAGCATTACATGCGGCGGGAAAGGTCCCTCATAGACCCCATCCACTTGGGTCCTAGGATTAGCCAGCCTGATCATCTCCTCTACCTCTTCACGTCGTACATATTCTGGGCCCGGAGGCAGAGGAGGGGGTGTTGCCACAGTATGGCGAGTAGCCTGCAAGGGTATTGCTTGGTTTGGAGTCACTGTCCCTTCTCCTACATGCACAACGTGGGTGGTAGCTGGTTGCTGAAGGGTCACTGCTGGTATGGGCATCTCTTTTATCAGGGCTGTTATCTTAATCGGGTTACCAGCCTGGTCAATCCCATAATAGCTTCCTGGCAGTTCTTGGTACACGTTTTCTGCCCCGTCGCTGTCGTATTGAACGAATGTGGTAGAGTCGGACGAGGTTCCACCAACTTTTGATGCCTGATGCTTATGTCTGGTAGTCTGTTCGCCTGACGGGGTGACATTTTCTTTGCTGCCGCCGATAACCAAAGCTTGCTCTTTACTTTTCAGTTGCGTAGCAGTAACGGTTGTGGAAGGTGTAGTGGTATTGCTGTTAACCTTATCTCGCTGGTTAGGTGGCACGTACTTGCTTGAACCAGACGGCTGGCCAAGGGAACCAAGGATAGCATTAGGATCCCCTAAAGCTTTGTTCAATACTTCTCTTGCCTGGTTCAACTCGGCTCTCTGCATGGCCATCTCGGTTGCGAGGTTAGCGCCATCCTTGCGAAGACCTGCCATATCTGCAGCAATCTGCTTGGTTTTGTTCGTGATAGCCTCCATGATTTCTTTCTGGCACTGATTCTGCTCACTAGCGATACCTGCGGCATGAGTCCTCACTGCATTCTCTGATTGTGCGATTTGTTGCTTAGTATTCTTTGCATGTCGGGTAATGCACTGGTCAAGTTCGCGTATGAGCTGGTCTGTTTTTGCGGTTTCCCTTTCAAAATCAGCAGCTATCTTCTTGCGATGATTTTCAATATTCTCCATGATGATTGCGAACCTCACCTCGGAGGTCGCTCCCTCTGGGATAGACTTCGCAACGAAAGCCTCTATTTCCCTACTTCCCACTGTATTAGAGACAGCGGTAGTGATAACAGACTCACTGGCCTGATTAGTAGTGACACTCTGGCCCTCAGTAGCGGCCAGGTGATTCTCTTCCCGTTCAGTTGACATATCGGGTATTTGGCGAGAGAATCTTTGAGTCACTTGTTCTTCGGAAAGACCACGACAGTCTGCTCGAGGATGCGGTCTGTAACTGGAGGTCTTATGTCTTGAGCAGTTAGCGTAAACCTTTTGGTAAGGGTTTTTGCTCGACTTCCCAATGGCTACGTTCACGAAGAGACACTATTGTGGTCCCACTGGGAGTGCCAAAATGTTTGGCTCCAAAACCAGTCGGCGTGTAAACTGTCTCTTTTGAGCGTGTGATTGCGCGGGCGTGCCAGCACCGTGGGGTGCAGTCGTCGGGGGAGTCCCTTGACCTGACTTCTTCTTTAAGTGTTGTGGACAAGAAGAGCACTAACCTCGTCACAGGGTTATTCTCTAGCCTTTCGAGAAAAGACTTCTTGCCTTACGGATAAGGACTTTGGATGTGATCTCTTCGCGTCACCGAATCGATACTCAACGTGGTAGGCTGAGCAGAGCAATCACTGGGAAGTTTGGAGAAAGCACGGGTTTTGCCAAAGCGTGACTTTAGCTTCGCTGGGTTGCGAGGGCGTTACCCTTGCTTCACTGGTTGTATCGGTGGCAGTGGTACTAGCAGTCGGTCACCGGGTTTCAATGAGGTTGAAGGTTTGCTCCGGAGAGTCTTTGTAATCGCTGGGATTGATTGATTTGAGAGAGGTCCTCTTTTTGTCCTTGAAACCTAGTATTTATACCTAGGGTTTTGACCGTTCCTTGCTATAGAAGTATTATTGATTGAAGTTTCCTATTCAATCTCTACTACTTGACTCCAATAAGGTTTCATTTTCCTCATGGATTATGGAATGGGTGAAGCTGTAACCCAAACCCAAGTAGGCTTATTTTTGGGCCGCAGGTATCTGCCCGCTGTGCTAAATCCACTGAAGGATCTTGCCAAAATTACTTTTGGGCTCAAACAGTTTGTTCTATTTCTTTTGTTCAGTTTATTATATTTTTGCCCTACTGATTGTAATCGGGCGTCGCACCTTTCAGCAAGGAATGCGCGTATGGTTTCCAACTTTTATGTTTGGGTCAATGATATTTTAGATATCCTAATGAACAAAACATTGTATAAAGCTGAATGTAGATATGTGTATGACTGGTTTTTGAGTTCAAGCATTGAAACAAGTATAGAGACTATATTAAATCATATTTGGTCCTACTTTTTTTTTTTTTTTTTTGAATAAAAGTTTAGTGCGGCTGCCCTCAAACCTTGATTAATGAAACTGTCGAATACAAGGGGGGACATTGAGCCTAAATCCCTGATTACAATAAGCATCTAGAGTATTTTCTGAAATAAAATCAAAAATCTCTACAGGAGACTTATATTCTAACAAGCACCAACTAGCAAAGAGTGCACAATTAGCTACTCCATTTCCTTTAACATAGCAATGACACAGTGGAAAGATAACTCGATATGTAACTCGATTACAACATGGCATAATTACCAGCTTTAGCACAGCTTTCCTCCTATGTTGCCGCCGGAGAATAGATCCGGCGACACTTAGTCTCACCCTGCTACTAGGTGGTAGCGACCACTTGATGAAGCAATGGATTCGTCTCCTACCCAGAGTAGACAAGGCACTTTGAGTGCATACACAAGCACAAATCCCGACTAGTTCTACACAAAAAGTGTACGTACTTATTACTCGTAATAAGCGAAAATAAACTAAGCAAACAAAATAAATAACTATAAATAAAATAAAATTTGAGATAAGGCCCACTATATGAACCCAACCCATAACTCCAGCTCAAATCGGGCCCAAAGGCAGAATCCAAGCCCAAAGAACCAAATCAGCAAGTGGATCGTTTCCAATCCTCCCAGCCCAAGAAAGCTGCTGCATCGCGCCGCCACCAATCCTGCCTCCCCTCCACTGGCGCTAGGCCACCGTCATGTCACCGTCGTCCTCCGACCATCGAAGGGCCACGCCAACCATTACAATCCCCACCCAACAACAACAGGAAAAGGGAAGCTTGCCATTTGTCTCTGAATCCGGCGTCCAAGCACCACCGTCAAACAGCGCAACAAGCCTTTGATCCCTACCAACCAGCCTTCGATCTACTCCTGCCAGCCATAGAACCCAGCCTGCCAACCACTAACAGCCACCAAACGCCGATCTGACTCGTTCACACTCCGATCTCACTCCAATCCTAGCCCACCGCCACGGCGCCGCCACTCCCTTAAACCGAAAACGAAGAAGAAAAGCACCTCCCGATCCTAGCTCTCGAGCTTGAGACACGCCCTCGAAACATGACACCCGTCCGGCTGCACACATCATGCTTCGGCTAGGCCAGAAGCCATCACCAACGCCGCGGTGCAGCCGGACAGGAACGGAGGCAAACAACGGTGTTCTCTAGGTTTTCAGCGCGTGGAGCGCGTTCTCTAAAACTTGTCTAGTTGTTGTTTTATTTGGTCCTACTTATAATTTGGTAGAATTATGAAATTCAAATAAATGCAGTTATGAGGTATTATTTGATGTTCGGTTTGAAAATACAGTTAACATATGATGACAGTTTCTTGATGGAAGAAACTGACGTGAATGGCTAACTGCATGTCAGATATTCTGAAATAGTCCCATAACTGAAAGAGAAAAATAAACGTGGAATAAGGAGAAGAACCAAATGGACAACTCGAGTGGTTCAAGTAAGATTGTTGTTCACTTTCCTAGAATGTATTACACAAAAAGTTTAATTTCATGTATTCAATTTGAGATAGTCTACAATATTCACTGCGGGGAATTCACTACGGTGATTTGTTTACGATTATGATTTGCTGTAGTGATTTGTTCACATTTGTGTTTTCACTGCGGTGATTTGTTTATGATTATGATTTAGAATTTCTTACATGATAGTCCTCCATGACTATCTCGTATTGTAAACTCTAATGTATGTTGATTGTTTGTTATCAATGGTAATTCCACATTCTAAAAAAACAAATAAATAAAATATAAAAAAATAATAATAAGGTAATTAATTCCTAACAGACTAAAACATACAAATTCAAAACTCGGCAGTTCAAAATGTTGCACGCTATATACAGTACATAAGCAATGTAAGACAAACCTTATTCCCTCACGATAAGCTCTTCCCTGATATTCTCTATTCCTAAAGCTGGATGTTCCAGTCTAAGGCTATGTAGAAGACCATTTCGGCCCCGTTTGAGATTGCTTCGCTTTAAAAAAAAAATCAGCTTTTGTTTAAAATTTTAGATTTTATTGTGTTTGGTAAATAAATAAAAAGCAGCTTTAATTGAAAGTTATAGGTCACTGGCAGCAGATTTTAGAAGCAGCCCAGATATTGCTTTTAGAAGCAGTTGTGGATAAAAACACGTTCTGCAGTTGTTTTATGTACTGACAGCACTTTTAAAAATATTATTTACCAAATACGAAACTGTTTTAATTCACAGCTGATTATTTTCACAACACAGCAGCAGCAGTTTTTTTTTAAAACTCACAGCAATCCCAAACTAGCCCTTCTTCTTTTTCAGTAGAAATTCTGAAGCTTCTTCGGGTGATGAGTACATAAAATTAAAAAAATATAATGTGAGTGATATTTGCCATTTATGCAATAGTGTGTAACATAAAAACTACAATTTGAATTATTTTAGTTTCTAATATATCAAACCAAGATTTACTATTTCTCACTAGAAAACCTACTGTAAAACCCTTATAATAACTATTAGACTGTGTTTGGATGAGGGAAAAAATGATGGAATTTAATTGGAAATGAGGATTTCATAATTCCTAAAAGCCAATTCCCTCATCTCTCGCTTTGAGGGTTAGGGTTTTATCTTCCGCAACGAGGATAAAGCAGAGTCTTTGTGACGGATGTTTTGGGGGGTTCGTGTTATTGTCAAAGGCTATCTTGCGTTGTCTCGTAGTCTTTGTTCAATGGAGGAAGTTGTCGGAAGCTTTGCTAAGAAGCTTGCATTGGCTGAAACGGAGGTTGAGGTGATCTTTCCATCGGAGATAGTGGAGAAAGAGCCATGGTGGTGGTTCCTGGTTGCTGAATTGCTTTCTGCGAAGTCGTATAGGGTGGAGTCCCTGATGAGCACAATGAAAAGCTTGTGGATCCCTAAATCGGAACCACCGGATCGGACGAGAATAAGGGCTTGCCCTCTAGGAGGAGGAAAGAGGATTTTATTTTCGTTTAAATATGAAGTAGATCTGAAGAGGGCGTTGAGGGGTTGCCCGTGGTCCTTTGACAAATCTCTACTAGCGGTGGCTGTTACTGATGGCAAGGAAGATCCGCTGTCTGTCTCCTTGTCCATGCAGTTTTTCTGGATCAGGATTAGAGGATTGCCTCCTAGGTATCTCGAGGAGGAGATGATGGCAGGCGTGGGTAGGTGCATTGGCCAGACCTTTGGGCAGTTTGTCAGGGCGTTTAAGGGATGTGGCGTGAGTTGTCTAGGAAAATTCTTGAAAATTAGGGTTGGTGTGAATGTCGATATTCCGTTACTCAAATGGGTGATCTTTAAACCTCTGGGGTGGGCAGAGAATGCCAGATTTGATCTTGAATATGAGCGACTTCCACACTTCTGTTTCTTCTGTGGCTTGCTTTCTCATACTGGAGGAAAATGCCCTAGACGTGAGGCTGGGGAGTTAACGGAGCAGGCCTACGATTCACTCCTCAATGCCGAGAAGAAGGAGGAGTGGTTACTGGAACAGCTCCGATTGCGTTCTCAGGAGCAAGGGCTATCTGGTGGGGGTTGTAGGTTTGGGTTGAGGCCTCAGAAGAAAACTGGATGGATTATGACTGCGCCGGAATTATCAGTTGCTGGTTTCACTCGTACTAGGGCGGAGAGAGACGCCGACGTGTTGGAGCATGGGTCTGTTTCCGCTGGTGCAATGGAGGTGGATCTGGTGGCCTCTCAGGAGGATGAGCCGGCATAACCGTTAGCAAAGAAAAGGAAAACGGTGGCGCTGGGTGACCGGATTTCAGATACGACGGCGAATCATGATTCTGGGAATGTTTTGAGGGATGTGCCTGTGTTCATGGCGCCGAATGTGGAGTCTGCTTTAATTAATTTCCCTATTGGGGGGACTGAGATAGGGAAGACGCGTGAGGTTGGGGTGGAGTTGATTAATGTCTCTTGTCTAGATCCGGATCCCGTGCGTCCACCATCTGTGATTGAGCCTGTCATTGGGTCTTGTTTGAATTTTCCTAGGCGGGACTATGGGGTTTTGAATGTTAATGGGCTGAGTGGGTCTTCATCTGCGGCGAGGCCCAAGAGAACAAAAAAGAGTGTTTCTCATTTGGATGATAAGAAAGTCAGCGAGATTGGGCTAGAAGTGGTTAATGATTGTAGGCAGAAGTGTGGGGGCCAGCCCCATGCATCCCATGCATCTTCTGTACGTACTAACAAGGTGGCTAGGAAAGGGTATGTGATGAGTAAGGTGGGTGTGGGTTCAATTTCTCCGAAGAAGAGTAATGGGCGTACTCGTGAACGCTCATCCATGATGGGTCCGGTTTTGACCCATCACGAGCAATGAATGTTTTAAGTTGGAACTGCCAGGGGATTGGGAACCCTTGGACAGTGAAAGGGCTTAAAGGGTTGATTTCCCTAACTCATCCCAATTTAATTTTCTTATCAGAGACTAGATGTACGGTAGATGAAATGGTCGAGATTAAGGTGCAGATTGGGTGGCGGAATGCGTTCGCTGTCCCATGTAAATTTAAACAGAGAAAGAAGGGTAAGGGCGTAAGTAGAGCTGGTGGCTTGTGTATTCTGTGGAATGAGGATTTTTCGATTTCTTTATGAAGTTACTCTGACAATCATGTGGATGTTACTGTTGGTAGGCCGGAGGATCCGAAACGGTGGAGGTTTACGGGTATCTACGGGTTCCCCAAAGTGGAAGATCGACATAAGACTTGGGCGCTAATTAAAACCCTAGGACTACAATGCTCTCTACCTTGGGTGCTAGGGGGTGACTTTAACGAGATTTTACGGGTCGATGAGAAAGAAGGTGGCCCATTGTGGAGTGATCGTTAGATGGATGGTTTTCGGGGTGTAGTCGAGCTGTTGTCTTTAAAGGACATTGCTTTTCATGGGACTCGGTTTACTTGGAGGGGGAAACGTGGGGGGGAGGAGATTAGAATAAGGTTGGATCGTTGTTTGGCCTCCCCAAGTTAGACTGATCTTTTCCCTGTTTCTAGGGTTGTTCACCAACACCCAAACAAATCGGATCATCTTCCCATTGTGCTTGAGGTCCGAGATGCTAGACCGGTGAAGAAAAAAAAGAAAAAGAAAAAGCGGTTCCGTTTTGAAGAATTATGGCTGAGAGAGGAGGAGTGCAGTAGAATGGTGGAGTTGGGATGGAAGCATGATGAGGGGTCAGATCCTTTCAGTCTCGTTTGCAACAAAATTAAGCAAACTCGGCTGGTACTTATTGAATGGAGTGAAAAAAAGTTTGACTATTTGCATAAAGATATTGCTGCCCTACGGGAAAAATTATCTATCTTCTATGACTTCTCCCTGTCCTCACCTCCGGAGGAGGTGCGTTTGGAATTGGAAGCTAAGTTGAACGATCTACTTCAGAAAGAAAACGACTTCTGGAGACAAAGGTCCAAGGTTTTTTGGATGATTGATGGTGATATGAACACACGATTTTTTCACCAGCGTGCTACTAATCGTAGGAAGAAGAACAGAAGTAAGGGTCTTTTTAATGAGAATGGGGTGTGGTGTACTGCTGATAGTGAAATAGAGGCCATTGTTCTTAACTTCTACAGATCTCTTTTTACGACTTCTCAGCCCCGTAGCGTCCATGAGTTGGCTACTGTTCTCCCAAGATGTGTCTCAGATGATATGAATGTGGTGTTGGCGAGTGAGGTTACTGAGAGTGAGGTTTGGTGTGCTTTGAAACAAATGCATCCGGCCAAAGCACCTGGTCCGGACGGTTTTGCTCCGTGCTTTTATCAACACTTTTGGCATTTGGTGGGAGCAGACGTTACTAGGGCTGTGTGCCGCTTTCTGGAGTCTGATGTTATGATGAAGCAAATAAATGGTACGAATGTTACTTTGGTTCCCAAAGTTAAAGACGTAGAGAATATTTCTCAATTACGCCCTATTAGCTTATGCAATGTTCTTTACAAGCTTGGGTCTAAAGTTCTTGCCAACAGAATCAAGCCATTCTTGAATAAGATGATCTCCCCATTCCAAAGTGCATTCGTTCCCGGTAGGTTAATTTCCGACAACTCATTGGCAGCTTTTGAGATAGCTCACTTCTTGAAGAATCGAAGACGGGGGGACAATGGTTTTGGTGCATTGAAACTTGATATGAGCAAGGCCTATGACCGTGTTGAGTGGAGTTTTTTGAAGGCGGTATTGTTACAACTGGGGTTCAGCCCTATCTGGGTCAGTTGGGTAATGAGGTGTGTATCTACAGTGTCTTACTCCTTTATCGTCAACGGCTTACCCAGAGGTAAGGTGGTGCCCTCTAGAGGCCTACGGCAAGGGGATTCTATTTCACCATATCTTTTCTTATTCTGTGCGGAGGCCTTGTCCAGGTTGGTATTGAATGCAGAGGAGTCGGGTCAACTTCATGGTATCCGAATTTGTCCAGGTGCACCTTCCATATCACACCTTTTCTTCGCTGATGATTCATTTATTTTCTTCAAATCAGAACCAGAAGAGTGCTTTGTCTTGAAAGATATATTCAAGTGGTATGAAGAGGCTTCAGGTCAGATGATCAATTATCAGAAAAGCTCCGTGGCTTTTAGCAAGAATGTTGGGCGAGACAAGCAAGACGAACTCGCTGCAATCATGGGTGTCTTGCGAGTTGACAAGCACGACAAGTACCTGGGGTTACCTATTGAAATTAGCTATTCAAAGACTGAGGCGTTTGTTTTTTTAACGGAGAAGATTAGGAAGCAGATGAGCGGATGGAGAGAGAAGACTTTGAGTATTGCCGGTAAGGAAATTATGATTAAGGCTGTTGCACAATCTATTCCTACCTACATCATGAGCTGCTTTGAGCTACCAAAACACTTGTGTATGGAGATGCATAGTCTAATGGCCAAATTTTGGTGGGGGGATAAATTGGATGAAAAGAAGATTCATTGGCTTGCATGGGAGAGGTTTAGGGTTTCGCAATATGGTACTCTTCAATCAAGCTTTACTTGCTAAGCAGGGTTGGCGTCTCTTACAGAATCCTACTTCTCTAATTGCTTGTCTCTTTAAAGCTAAATACTTTCCAAATTGTGGTTTCTTAGATGCGAAGGTTCCGAATGGCTCTTCCTATGCTTGGCGGAGTATAATTCATGGAAGGGAGCTATTGAAGCTAGGGTTGCGCTACCAAGTGGGGGATGGAAGGAATATTGCAGTATGGTCTGACCCGTGGGTACCTCTCCCATATAGTTTTCGACCGTTCACTAGACCCCCTGAAGGCTTGGGTGACTTATGTGTTGCTGACCTTTTGGACCTGGATATGCACGAATGGGATATGGATTTGCTTAAGTCTCTCTTTTCCCCATCAGAGGTTGAGGTCATTGGGCGGATCCCTCTTAGTGTGCGTGAGTCGGAGGATAGACTTATTTGGCACTATGATAGGAAGGGCTGCTACACTGTTCGTAATGGGTACCATGTAGCGCGTACAGCTGCTGAACGTGAATCTAGGGCATCTAGCTCTAATGGCTCGTTTGGAGTCCATAGATCATATTGGAAGGGTATTTGGCATGCTTGCATTCCACCTAAGGTACGTTCTTTTATTTGGCGCGTTGTAAAAGGTATTTTGCCCACTAAGGTCTCTCTTGCTAGGCGTGTTGCCCTCCCCAATATGAAATGTGCGTTTTGTGCTAATGCAATAGAGGATGGTATTCACTTATTTAGAGATTGTGATGTCACTGGGGACCTTTGGCTTATTAGCTCAGTGGGTTTGACTATGAAACATGTTCCTGGAAGAAATTTGGAAGAATGGGTGCTCAATGTTTTGGATGTTTTGCATGGCGATCTACGTGAGGCTTTCTTCATGTACCTTTGGGTAATCTGGATGGAGAGGAACAATTGTGTTTGGAAGTCAGCATGCTTTAATGCATGCAACGTAGCACAATGGGTTCTCAATTTTTAACTGATTATAAGAAGCTTCATGTGGTGGGGTAGAAGAAGAAGACAAGAGTCAAGGCTAAATGGCTGCTGCCCCCACCTGGGCGCCTCAAGGTGAATGTAGATGGTCGTTACAGGCCAGAATTTGGAGATGGTGGAATTGGAGTTGTTGTCAGAGACGAGGTTGGTACTTGTATTGTAGCTATGGCGCGCTATTTCCCTCATGTTCTCTCTGCTGACCATATGGAGGCAGAGGCTTGTCGAGCCGGAGCTCTTTTGGCTATTATTCACCAAGATTGGGACACTTTCGATCTTGAGAGTGATTGCTCACTTGTGGTGGCTGCGCTACAACAAAGTGGGGATGATCTATCTGACATAGGGCGTATTATCGATGATTGTAAGTCATATTTGACAACTTTTCGCTGTATTCAGATTAGACATATTCCCCGTGAAGCAAATGGTGTAGCCCATTGATTGGCTCACCTTGCTAGTCTTAATTATCTTGATGATATTTGGTTAGAGGAGGCTCCTGTGATTATCCAGGATGTTCTCTACGAGGATTTATGTACTGGTGCTCGAGGTCAAGGTTTTATGTCCCCCTCTGTGCACACTAATATTATTAATATAATAAGTCAGGCGTGGGGCTGAGCCTCCCAGCTTGGCTGGGTTCCAAACCCCTTTAAAAAAAAAAAAAAAAAAAAAAAGCCAATTCCCTCATTTGGCATTATCAGATTGGAAATTTTAAATTTCTCTGTGGAAAAAAATAAAGGAATTCGTTATTTAAATTTCTTACTTCAATTTCCACCAAAATAGGTGTCATTTACGAATTCCTTTGCAGTATTCAATTTTTATTTCCAAAACAAGACTTTTTTCTATTTTATCTTTTTATTTGTTTTAAACTTTCTTAATTTATTACACATTTTAAATCCTAAATAGATGCAACCAAACAATAGAAATTGCAATTAATGGAATTTTATATTGATGGAGTTAAAGATTCCATCATTTATAAATTCCTACAGATTTTATAATTTTCTCATCCAAACGCACCGTTATGGGGACTAAGAAAAATTATTTTAGAGATGTTATTCAATATATCGATAAATGAATAATTTCTTAATTTATTGATAAAATAACTTGAGCATTTTTTTTTTGTTCATGTATTATTATTATTAATTTTATTAGGACCAAATACTAGTTACTGCATTGAATTTTTAAGGGTAAACTCATTTCAGTCTCTGCTCTTTTAAATTCTCTAGTATTATTTTAATTTTCTCGCTCAACGCGCTAGGGTTCAAGGAAAAGCTTGTCGCAGTCTTCTCTTGTTCTTGTCCAGCTGCGCTGCGGCGTGCGTCAGTTGCGGTCAGACGGGATATGGGCTCAGGGATTTGGCTTGGTGATCCGAGCACGGGGCGGAGTTGGTCCAAGCTTGTTGGATTTCGGTTTATGGCGGTGACTGTAAGGGGAGGGGGTGCGCGGCAGCAGAGGGTGTCCGGCTGTGGGGTGTCGGTCAGACTTTCGGATCTAGCTGTAGGGGTTGGGGAGGACGACGGTGGGTTTGACGACAGTGGGTGTCCAATTTCTGGTGTTTCTCGTAATCAGGGATTTGGGCACTCGAGTTTTGGGGTTGTGTTGGTTGAGGACGGCAGCTGCTGGTTCTCTGTCGGCGGCGTTTGTTCGACGGTGGCCGGGGTCCGAGAGCTACAGCGGAGCGCCGATCTGGGATATGGGAAGGTAGTGGTGGTGCTGCAGCAATTGTTTTGGGCTAGATCCAGTAACTAGGCCCTCTTTGCCCTAATCCGATTGTGGGCCTGTCCTAGGGCTAGTGGTTTTTGGGCCTGGGGCTTCATCTTCATCCTAGGTCCAATAAGGTTTATTTATTTCTTTAATGTTGTTTTTTATTTATGTTATTTAGTATGTTTGCGCTCTTTGCGAGTAAGTCTGGGTAGGCGACGAGTTCCTTGTTTCGTCAAATGGTCGCTATTGCCTAGTGGTAGGGTGAAGCTAAGTGTCGTCGGATTTATTCTCCGGCGGTAACATAGTAGGAAAGCTGGGATTATAGTAATTATACTACGTTGTAATCGGGTTACATATCAAGTTACCTTTCCGTTATGTCACCTCTATGTTAAAGCAAATGGAGTAGCCATTCGTGCACTCTTTGCTAGTTTGTGCTTGTTAGAATACATGTCTTCTGTAGAGATTCCTGATGTTGTTTCGGGATATACTCTAGATGCTTATTGTAATAAGGGGTTTAGGCTCCACGTCCCTCCTTGTATTCGACAGTTTCATTAATCAAGTCTTGAGGGCAGCCGCACCATCCCTTTATTAAAAAAAAAAACAAAAAAAAAAAAAAACATCAAAAACACCATTGCACTTGCACTTTTGATCCAATAAGTCAAATCCATTAATTTTTCGTGAATTGAATCCGTTAACTTGCTTACGTGGTTTACAAGTTCGAAGTTAGAACTCATGACAAATTTCATTCTAACACTATTTTGTTTGAGGGAAAATACAGTATTGCTCTCTTCAAGTCAGCAAATTGTAACTTGATCACTGATATATGAAAATTGTAACTTGATCACTCAAACTCAATCACTGATATTTACGAACTCACGTTTCTTTTAGAATCTGAGCACTAGCCAACTCAAATCAAAACATGGGTTGCTTCTTTTGGTTGCAATCAAGGGCTGAGCTAGAAATTTACAGTGGGTTACTTTTTAATATTTAATTTTTTTAATTAAAATTAAGCTATATAAATTAATGTTTTTCTAAAATTTGAGTTGGGCTATGTGTTGCTACGTCTTTGGTTGCAAATTATTACAACCTCACTACAAATGGGAGGTCTGTTTTGGCAATGGAATTGAGTATGGGTGTAGGGAGAAGATTCAGAAGATGACAGGGCAATTTGCCCACCGTCTGCGGGTGAAAAATTGTGTGCTATGGTATTTTGGGCTTATAGCATGTAACATACGATCAGCCGAACAATCATGATCAGCCATTCCATCTCCTCCGGCCGGAACAGTAGTGGCCGTATTAAGAGTTGGATCTAAAAGGTGAGTGATTCAGACCAAAAAATAAAAACGAAAGGGTTTGAACTGATGAAAGCAACAACGTTATACAGAACCTACTGTTGGCTCTGCGTTTAGCAACTCTTGACCGCTCGATTGATATCATGGCTTTCACGACAACTTTTTGGTCTCCACATGGGACATGGCCATTCGATTAATTAACCCGAGGCAGACTCGAAAAAACAGAGTCGGAACAATGAGGGAAGATGAAGACGACCCTCTGGCTCTGTTAATCCCACACCATCAAGAAGACGGTAATCTGATCGAACGTACTTGGTCGGAGTCAAAAAAGCTATGGCAAGTAGCTGCCCCATCCATCTTCAGCCGCCTCGCTATGTTCTCCGTCACCGTCGTCACCCAATCTTTCGCTGGCCACCTCAGTGATCTCGACCTCGCCGCTATCTCCATCGCCACCACCGTCATCATCGCCATTACTTTCGGTTTCATGGTAACGGAAAACCTTACTCTGTTTCGCTGCTTTTCAATATCTCAGTTTCCGATCTTTGATGGGTTTTTCTAGCTAGGCATGGCCAGCGCGCTCGAGACTCTGTGTGGTCAAGCCTACGGAGCTAAACAGTACCACATGCTGGGGACATATCTGCAGCGTTCTTGGGTAGTTCTATTTCTCTGCGCAGTGTTGCTTTTACCCCTATTTGTGTTTGCTACGCCATTGTTGAAACTCATGGGACAGTCCGAGGTCGTGGCCGAGCAGACTGGTTTAGTTGCCCTCTGGTTGATTCCATTTCACTTGAGCTTCCCATTTCAGCTGACACTGCAGAGATTCTTGCAGAGTCAGCGAAAGACTGGAGTGATTGCCTGGGTTTCTGGAGGGGTTTTGGCCCTCCATGTGTTTGTGAGTTGGGTTTTTGTGTATGAGTTGAGGATTGGGATTGTTGGAACTGCTCTTACTATTGGTTTTGCTTGGTGGCTATCGGTTTTGGGTTTGTTTGTGTGCACTGTTTGTGGTGGGTGTTCGGAAACATGGACTGGTTTTTCAGCTCAAGCTTTTGTTGGGCTCTGGGATTTCTTTAAGCTTTCTTTGGCTTCTGGGTTCATGCTCTTGTATGTGCTTGCCCTCTGTTTCTCTCCTTTGATTATGTTGTGATTATATTTTATTTAAAGATGTGCATTTTGTGTTGCAGATTGGAGAATTTTTATTTTAGAGTTTTGGTGATAGTGTCTGGATATATACACAATACCGAGATTGCTGTTGATGCCCTTTCCATCTGGTTAGTGTTACCAACTTTTTATTCTTTAGCCTGTCTCATTTCTTCAGGCTTTCTTCAAATTCCGCAAATTCTTTGATGGACAATACATACATGTATTATAGCATTCGTTTCTTCAAATTTCAATGATTCGTCTTTGCAGCATGAGTATCTATGCTTGGGAGTCCATGATTCCACTAGGATTTTTGGCAGCAGTTGGGTATGTGGTCACTGGTTGTACGTCTCTCTCTGAACTTAGAAATGAGCTAAAAGCTAGAAATGAATAAGATGGATCAGAATTATCATTCTCATTATAAAATTCTATACCACATAAATTCCTAGATAAGCACCAAATCATTGCATAAGTGCTTGAGCAGTGTTCCATATATTGCAATCAAAAATTTCCATTACTTATGGATATCACATTCTCATGTAAGAGTAATTAAAGGGACAGTTTTTTATGATTACCAGAACAGTTCAAATATATGAACTGCACAATCACAAGTTTCATTTACGGATGATTGAACAAGTTTAGAAATCTAATTTGTCATCCTTTATGATTAGTTGATATTTTCTTAATCCAGAGTGCGGGTAGCAAATTAACTTGGCGCAAGCAACGCAAAAGGTGCAAAATTTGCAACCACAGTTTCAGTCTTGACCTCCCTAGCAGTGGGACTTCTATTTTGTTTAATAATTATAGTCTTCCATGAGAAGCTTGCAATGATCTTTACCTCCAGCATTCCTGTTATTGCTATGGTCAATGATTTATCAGTCTTATTGGCATTCACTATTCTCCTCAGTTGCATTCAACCAGTGCTCTCAGGTAGGGAACTTAGAAGTAGAACAGCAAAATAGATATTTTCTCTAAGAAATGTTTGATCTCATGGAAACATTAACGGTCATATTGTGTTTAACAGGGGTAGCAATCGGATCTGGTCGGCAAGCAATAGTAGCTATTGTAAATATAGGTAGCTACTACCTGGTTGGCATGCCTGTTGGGGTTGTTTTAGGATGGTTGCTAGTGTTTGGTATCAAGGTATGTTCCTTCCGTTAATGCCACATCTCAATTCATATGTTCAAATACCATTGCTATGATATTATTGAAATGTACATTACTAAGCTGCAAAGTTCTATATAACTATATAAGCAAGCAACTTTTTGTGTTGTTCAAAATGGTAATAGTCTAATTTCTTGATTTTATGCTGTCCGGAACAAATAAGTAGGGTATGTGGGCTGGAATGATCTGTGGAATTGTGGTTCAAACCTTGATACTGATAATTATCACCATAAGATGTGATTGGGCAAAAGAGGTAATGGTGAAAATGTTTATCTTCTGAAAGATGATTGCTTTGTAGTTTCTATCACTATGTATCAACTTTTATGTGGTTAATTGTCATAACAGGCAGAGAGAGCTCGAATTCACATAACAAAGGATGCAGCTTCACCATTGATCTTTGCTCAATGATGATACCATATGCTCTGGTCTGTTTGACCTTTTCTGTTCAAAGTATGCGGGATTTTTTCTACTGATGCATGCCTAATTTGAATGAAGCAAGGATAATTCCGGTATATCTTGACTGAGATACTTTAATTCAGTTCCTCCAGTACCAGTTTATGAGGGCAATGCTACAGTGGTGATATAGTATATGATTTTGTTGTGAAAGAATGAAATCAGCTGTAGCCTTGTTATCTATGGTAGTCTTCTCTAGCCGGACGCTGATATGATGAAAGGGTTTACAAGATGACACAAATCTGGTGATATGATACACGAACATGACTGGTTGCAGCCTTGGAGGTGTCTGTTACGGTGTTACTTGTTGCTATTTGCTTCTGCTTCCTTTTGGGAGCTGGGTTGCTAGAATAGTAGAAATTCTCTTTTGCTTCATTGTTTGTATGATTGCTATTTAGCCGGTGGTCTGGTGGGCCTTATTGCCTTCCATTCTCTTCTGGCTGCTACATTGTTGCCTTGATTCTCAACCCTTTTTTTTTGGTTTAAGGTGGAAAATTGATTTTTCAATTATATGGTTTGAAAAATATAAGGGCAAGGATAATAACAGGAGTATGTCTCACTCACTTTACCAATATTCATCGACAAAGTTGTTCCAAACAAAGTGGATTAATCTATGAGCCGCACTGTTTACTTCATGATAATTATGTTAAATATGATTATAATTTAAAGTAGATAAATAGTCCCTTCAATCAGTCTATCCGACATTGTTTTATCCACTAAATTGAGTTTAGTTGGCAATCTTCGAGTGATAAAAAAAAAAATATAATAGACACAAAAACTGTTGAAGGATATCGACATTGAGTGTGCCTCTTCAAACTAGGGTTTAGTTCTAGAGTTGTAATAGGAGAGAAGGTTCTAGATTTCCTAATTATATTCGGATTCTATTTCCTTGTATGACAAGATTATGTATTTTGTAAATCCCTATATAAAGGGCTCCTATTATCAATAATAGAATACACACAATTCTCTCATCAATCTCTCTGCAAATCATATGTTCCTTAAACACGTTATCAGCACGAGCTCTAACCCTAGTCCTAAAAACTAAAAAGCTGCCGCAAACCTTAACACCCGAAATTTCTTTTCACCAAAAACTGCCGGAAGCTCGTAGCCCTTGCTAGCCATACCGTGCGCTACTCCTGCAGCCCTTGAGCACCCTTGTGCAGCCTACTGCCCTTGCAGCATCGTCGCACGCCTGTTGCCCCTGCAGCACAGCAGCACACTCGTTCCTGTGCAGATCAGCCTGTTTGCACGCCCTGAAACGTCTTGGGGACCTCAGATCAAAATCCTTCCTTCATCAAAGTTGTTCGTCTCTGCCTCTTCTATCTGACCTCCAAATTTCAGCCCTATTGGATTCGTTTTGAGACTTGTACACCATTCGAAGTGGGAGCTATTAAGAAGTGAATCTGCTCCAAATTTCAACAAGTAAGTTTTAAAGACTAAAGTTCCTGCTTTCTTGTCTTTTAAATTCCTTTATTTTCTGCAGGATTTGCAATATATGAACATGGGTTCGATTATTCAATAAGCGAAATTGTGGGGATTCACACTAAACGGACTAAGAGCGTTCGTAATCAATGAACTAAGAGTGTTCATAATCTTCGGACTAAGAGCGTGCGCAAGCATCGATTTTTGACCATATTAAACATCATTGTTTCGGTCTAATCCAAATATTCTTGGAAATTGATTTCTTGGTAGCATAGCTCGAAAATCTTATTATTTTAGTTTTCGTGGAAGTTTTTACTCCGAAACTAATCTATTCTCCTTTGTTTTCGAATGTCGAATGCAAACGTGCAAAAACTCGACTTCACTAAACCAGATTCAAATAACATTGGTTATCATCAATGGGTGAATAACGTCAAGAATCACCTCACTACTAGTGGGATTCTGTGAAGAGCACACAGAATAAAGATTAATTGAGAAAATCATCTCAACCTTCCCCGTCTCAGCGCTAATGATTGCCAAGCAATATAGGCTTGTGTGCAATGCTAGACGGATCACGAGGTTTCATCAACTTATGTCAGTTACTAAGTAAGCTGATAACATACTCGTGAAAAACTATAATTCAAAGGCTCGTTGGAACTAAGAGCATTCATGAGGCGAAGTATAAATTACGCATCTAAAGGAGGGCGCAAGGAGCGGAACCCTAAAAGTTAGGAGACAAAAAAATGGACGTGTGGGTCCATACAACCGCCCTACAAAGGAAGGAAAACCTCGAGATACGCGGACACGTGGCAACATTGGCCAACGTGGGAGAGACAAAACATGCGCCGTCAGTAGTGGTGGTGTCGTCACCAACGACCATGGAGGCACAAGGTGCATCTCAATTAATGGGTGAGGTAATGCTATAGATGGGGATCTTTAAAGCATTGGTTTAAGCACTAGAATGCGAGTGGAAAAACAAAGTTGTACAATACAAGTGTATAAAGATATGAGAGAGCATGAGGCTTATCTCGCAGCTGAAGGAGATGATGGAAATGACAATGACGTCAATCTCATCATTACAGACTTCAAATCTAGTGAGGAAAACAACCATGTTGATGCCACAGATTTTGATTAAATAGTCCATTTATTTTCCAAGAATTATGTAATGGCAATTATGCCTTAATCAATAAATGACAATTTTGTATTAACTCTTTCTCAAGTGGCGCATCCAATGAAGTATGATGTCTAGGAAAGTGATTGAGATTAGTGGTACTTAAGAGATCCTTGCTCCACCGACATCTCTCTCTACTTCCCTGGTCATATTTGATTGGAGTTACCAAACGGATTGAGTGACTACGATTTGTCTAAGTTTGATTTTTATTTTGGATTAGACTTTGGTTAAGAAACTTTGATGTAATCATTGGGTATTAATAAAGTGTCAATTCTTTTACTTAATGTCTTGGACATACCTTAATTTGAACTTTATTTGAAAGATATAAAAGCCAATGGTTTTCATGTGGAAACACATTGTGAGAATGGACAAGAGTTCCTTTGCATCACCTCTAATGACTACGGACATAAACGAGTATTAGAGAAACTTATATGTCGCTCTAGTGGGTTGTATGCAATCACTATTTGAGTCATTGAATCCAACCATGTCATGAGAGATGACTTATGGGATTCTGACACATATAGGCTTTGTCACGACCGTTTGGGACACCCAGGTCATGATATGATGATCCGTGATACTAAAGACTTCATACGGACATCTCTTCTTCAGAATGAAGAGAAGTGAGAATCAAAAGTTGATTCAAAGAGAGCATTGCACTGCCGCCATGCACCACCGGCCGGCCAACGCCGGCGCCGTGATCCCCCTGTGGCAAAATCATGGCTTTGACGCCATGTATGGAGACTTGGCTCCTCTCTCTACTTCTCAAAGTAAATTGTGACATTGTGGCTCAACCAAAAACTTCATTGGTTGATTATAAGGCCAATCTTTCGTTCTGTAGAGCCTGTTTTTTTTAGGATCAAGACCATCCTATGCAAAGGACACTAAAGAAATAATTTCATTCTTACATAGAATCCAAGGGGATTTTGTGGATCGATTCAACCAACTTGCGGACTGCTTAGATGTTTTATGGTGTTGGTTAATGTGCGGACATGCTGGTCACGTGTCGAGCTATCATCCACTCGTAATGCTGCTTATGATGAACTCCTAGCCCAGAATATATAGCTACGGGCTCACTACCCAGATCATCCCATTCAGTCAATTTGACTTGATAATGCTAGAAAGTTTACATCGAAAATTTTCAATGACTATTGCATATCATTGGGTATTGATATCAAGTATCATATTCCTATGTACACACCCAATTGGTCTAGTGGAAAAGCCACCATTAAAAGACTATGATGGTAGCTCGGACTTTGGTAATGCGCACAAATATTTCCGCTTGGGTTATGCAATATCGCATGCAGCTATGGTAATTCGTCTACGACTCATAGCTACTCAACTTTTATTTGCGTTACAGTTAGTGACTGGGTGCGAGTCTAATATCTCGTACTTATGCATATTTGAGTGTGCGATTTATGTGGCAATTGTGCCGCCACAGCGTATCAAAATAGGTCATTGCAACGAATGCATATATATATATATATATATATGTTGGATATAAATCTCCAACTATCCGTCTGCTATGTAGAACCCTTGACAGGCGATCTCTTTTTCGCTGGATTTGCGAATTGTCACTTTGATGAGACAGTCTTCCCGTCGTTAGGGGGAAATTAGAACGTCAATGTTCAACAGGAACGACAGGAATTGTCGTGGTCTGTCCCCACTATGTCTCATCTTGATCCCCTAAAAGTGATGAGATCACATATACCTTCTGCAAACATGTCTGCAAGGATTGATGTCCCCACAAGAGGACATGGTGACACCCAGAGGAGATGGGTACGGCACCACTACCATGGATGGTGGTATGGTGATGCCACAAATGTGGCATAATGGCGACATAGGCCATGGGTTCCGCTAGAGAGCGTTGGAGACCTATAGGTTCGATGGATTCTCGCCCTAGGAAGAGAGCGAGTTTGGCACAACTTGATCCATTGATCATTGATACTCAAAATACGTCTCATGAGAATATTCTGGATTGTGGTTATGTCCAAGAGACATCGTTGGGGGACGCCTCAATGTTAGAACCAATTCTTGAGAATATAGAGATCTCTATGAATTAAACTAGTATACATGAAGACGTGGAATTATTGAGACCAATGACATCGAACCTTACTCCGTTGAAGAATGCCAACGTAGAGAAAATTGGCCTAAATGGAAAGATACGATCCAGGTTGAATTGGATTCACAAACGAAGAGGAATGATTTCGAGCCTGAGATGCCAACACCTCCTAACATAAAACCTGTTGACATTAATAGGTCTTCATTAGATAGTGTGATGAGAAAAAGAGATGATAATCTCACCTTATGGCGCAAGGCTTCTCACAAAACACCCTAGAATCGAATACGAGAAGACATATTCTCTCGTAATGGATGTCATTGCACTCCACTACCTTGTCAGTTTGGTAGTTTCCGAATAACTGAACATGCAGCTTACGAATGTGGTCACTACGTATCTCTATGGGGATCTAGATATGGAATATAATGAAGGGTATTGTGTACTTCATTTACCCAAATCAAGTGGCTTTTGACCACGGAGCGCGTTTTGCAATGAGGGTGAAACGCTCACTAAAGTGACTACTTGATTGAGAAAGGATATGATAAACTATGCCTCTGCGTTTTCATGACAAGTTCTGGATTTGGAATTGTCACGGTTTATGTTGATAAACATAATTGGAACCCTTCAGAGTTAAGGGAAACCGCTGAACACCTGAAATCCGAGTTTGAGATGAAGGAACTTGGGAGAACACGGTTTTGTCTAGATTTAGAACTTGTATACCGTGTCAATAAATGCTTTGCATTTTGATAAAGCCAAAGATGCACTCTCATGGTCGTCAGTAGTCTTGACCCTATGAGGGATACGTTTCGTCCCAGGGATGATGACGAAGACGTGTTAATTGGCAGAAGTGTCTTACCTAAGTGCAATAGGCGCATTATTGTACTTAACACAATACAAGACCGGACACCTCATTTGTTATGAACTTGTTGGCTAGATGTAGCCCTGCGCCAATGCAACGCCATTGAACTGGTATAAAGACAATCTTTCGTTACTTAAAATGTACGATAGATATGGGCTTGTTCTATCCATGCAGAGAGAAAAGAATGATGGAAGAATGAGAATGAATCTCATTAGCCCAAGTAGCGCCGTGACCGGCAAAGCCGCCGCCACCAACGGTGGCCCGCGTCATCCTCCTCCCTTAATCAAAACCATGATGATGTTTTGATAGATTTTGCTGATGTAGGGTATCTCTCTGACCCTCACAAATGTCATTTCCAGACCGGTTATGTCTTTACCATGGGAAGCACAGCGATATCTTGGAGGTCTACAAAGTAGACCCTTGTTGCTACTTTCTCAAATCATGCAGAAATTATTGCTCTACATGAAGCCGTGCATGAATGCATATGGCTAAGGTCTGTAATTAGACACATTCGAGGAGCTTGTGGTTTGAAGTCTACCACAGATGAACCTACATGAATTTATAAATTGAGCAAATAAAATTAGGTTACATCAAGGGCAACAACACCAAGCATATATCGCCTAAGTTCTTTTACAATCAGCAACAACATTAATCACTTCTAAAGATTGAAGTGAATCAAATCTGATCAGAGGATAATGTAGCGGACTTATTCACTAAGTCGTTACCTAAATCCACCTTCGAGAAACATGTGAAGAGCCTCGGATTGATAAAATTATCCGAACTCCCATGATTGTAGCAATCAGGGGGAGAGGTCGACATCAGGGGGAGGAATGATGTCTACATGATCGATCTCGAAGAGTGAAGGACATGTTGTGCTCTTTTTGTCCTTCGACCAGAGTTATTTTTGTCCCACATAGTTTTTGTTACCTGGCAAGGTTTTTAACGAGGCAACGATCAAAGCGTCATCACCAAGTTTGAGCGGCACAAGGGGGAGTGTTGAAGGATATCGACATTGAGTGTGCCTCTTCAAACTAGGGTTTAGTTCTAAAGTTGTAATAGGAGAGAAGGTTCTAGATTTTCTATTTATATTCGGATTCTATTTCTTTGTATGACAAGATTATGTACTTTGTAAATCCCTATATAGAGGGCTCCTATTATCAATAATAGAATACACACAATTCTCTCATCAGTCTCTCTGCAAATCATATTTTCCTTAAACAAAAACTGCTTTGTCTTTTGGCTGCAATAGAAGTGCCATCTTCTCTAATTGCCTTTGTTTGTATGGTTCAAGAATGCATAGAATGTACTATGAGCAGCTTGTATTTGATAAAAAAAAAATTTGTCATAATTTTGAATCCTATTGCATCGTTCGAGGGAAAATGGAGATCTCCTATACATGCTCTCTTCTAAGGATTCAATTGTGTTATATGTAGAATGACATGTCGAAGCAGAATCAAGATATTTATAGCAATTAGGCAGCTTGGTTATTGCATGCATCCTATCTTTTGGTAGTATGCACCGAGTCTAACTAACATTCCTGGTCTCTGCCTAATTGTTTGATAGAGGACCAAGGAAAAAGGTAGCAGCTAAACAAGGCGAAAAAGATCAGAAGAAATTCCATTTGCAGGGTGCAGAATTTGACACATATGGAGGCTTGCAACGAACATTCAAACTTGTTTATATATATGTCCTTAATATTTAGTGACTTATAGAATGGAATGAAACTAGAATCTAGCTAGATTGACTCTCTCTAGGCAGCTGTGGCAGTGTTCCCTACTTCCCTTCCACTAATTCTAGTTCACTATAGCCCCATGATTTCAAGGTTTCCGTGTTGCTTCTTTCTTCCATATATGGTTGGATGCATTTATTTCTAAATTATTTAACCAACCAATATGATTTGTTTTCTTTTCATACTCATTCCATATAACTAAACATGTGAAAAAAAAAAAAAAAACTAGTATGGTGATAAATTATCGATTACTATAGTGTTTATTTTCACATAAAGAATCAAATCACTGATGAGCTGTAACTTGTTGATTTTTCAGAAATTCAACATTGTGGAGCGCACATATTCTAAAACTACTAGCATTTTGAGATCATAAAAATGGTAGGGAGGAGAGGGTTTTTAAAAAAAAAAAAAAAAAAATCAAAATGATGCAAGATTGCAAGCAATTGCACATCAAAGCACTCTATTTTAACCTATATTAAACAAAAAGGAGATGCGGATTCAATAGCATATAGCCGTTTGGAGCTAACATCATTTTTTCATCCCTGTCTGGCAGCGTGCTCTCTCGCCATCGTCGGACAGGCCTTGTCGGCCCCATGTGGGTCTAGAGTGAGTCGACTTCCTCGATCTACGTCTGTATCAGGGGGTCTTTGGTGGTGGTTTGCAGGGTGGGGCAGGGTGAAATCACGGTGGCTGTTGGGATTTGGTCTATTCCTCTCTGGTCTCATTGGCGGAAGGGTTTGGCGGTGCGACCTCGGAGGCTACTAGGTGGTGGAGTGCTTGTGGTAGTGCGTCGTCGCTGTTATTGGTTTATTCTGATCTGGGGTCGAGGCGGTTTGACAGAGGCAGCATGGATCCACTGCGCGAGGGTGATTCCAGCATGATGGTGGTAGCGGTCTGGCGTTTCAAGCGAGGCGGAGCATGTGGTGATCTGCCGGCACTGGCTGGTGATGGATTGGGCCAGGCTTGGCTGGCAGCGTGTATTTACCTTGCTTCCTATGCTGAAGTGTGGGCTAGGGCTCTTCTTTTGGGCCCGGCCTAGGCTGACTTGGTTTTTTGTTTTATTTTTAATTTTAGTTATGTTTGTTGGTTAGTGTTGTCGCGCCTTTGGTGCGTAATAAATCCCTGCATCTATTTTACAGGGCTAGTCGGGCTGAATGCCTGTGTGTGCACACAAAGTGCCTTGTCTGCTCTACGTAGGCGGCGAGTTCATTACTGCATTAAATGGTCGCTACCGCCTAGTGGACGGGTAAATCTAAGTGTCGTTGGATTTATCCTTCGGCGGCTAAATAGGAGGAAAATTGTGTTTATGGTAATTATGCTACATTCTAATCAAGTTACATATCGAGTTATATTTCTGTTATGTCAGAGCAAATAATGTAGCCAATAGTGCACTCTTTGCTAGTTGGTGCCTGGTTAAATACATTTATTTAGTAGAGAGTCTTGTTATGATTTCAGGACGTTCTCTAGATACTTATTGTTATAAGGGGTTTAGGCTCAATGTCCCCCCCCCCCTCTTGTATTCGACAGTTTCATTAATTGAGATTTGAGGGCAGCCGCACCAACCTTTTATTTAAAAAAAAAAAAAAAACCTATTTTATTGTTATTATAATTCACAAAATCACAGGAGTTGACCACTTAATAAACTACTCTTCTTGGTCTGTGCCGGAATTCCGGGCCCCGGAGAACTAACAATGACATTTTCAACTTGGAAGTAAACGACACACTGTAACAGTGACTACGCTGATCTATGATATATCTTGTGAAGCATGAACTGATATCGACATCTTTGATTATATGTACCACTAGCCAACAACATCATATTCTTATGTACTAACCTACAATTTTGAAACAAGTACTTAACTCACAATCCCAGCCTATGCATCCCATTCTAGACAATCCAAGTTCTTCTATGACATATCACGTAAACATCCTCCACCATGTGGTGAATATTTATAATTTGAGAATATAACATCAAATTTATGAAAACAAAATATATAAAGTAATATTTATTATGTCACGTTACGATGTCTAAATCAGACCATACATTCAGACAAAAAAACAAGACCATACATTTTGACAAAAAAAAAAATAAAAAATTCATATATCTGTTAAAGTAAAATTGAGATGGAATTGGTCTACTCATTTCATTTCATAGTCCTTTTATATAGGATAGAATTACAACGGAAATATCGATTACATTAATGATATTAAATGCTGATTGAGCTGTGATTGTAATTCCGTGATTCCCTCCTCGTAAGTTGCTTTGACGAAGGCACATAATGTGTTTTTCCTTTAACACTCCCCCTTGTGCCAAGTCAAAGATGAAATGGTGTATGAGTTGTTGTCTCACTAAAAACCTTGCCATGTAACAATAAAAACCCTGTGGGACAAAAAAATACACCTTGGTCGAAGGAAAAGAGCACAACGCACCTTCTACATTTGAGGATGACATGTGTGTGTTAGACTCCCCCTGACGTCTACATCTCCCCCTGATACTTGCATTAATCAAGGGAGTTTGGAAAGACTTCGCATTCCTATATTTTTCACATGTTTCTCAAATGTGGCCTTGGGCAATGATTTTGTGAACAAATCTGCCACATTCTCCTCAGACCTAATTACTTGATTCACTTGAATCTTGAGGAGAGTCTGTTGTTGCTGATTGTAGAACAACTTTGGCAATATGTGTTTTGTGTTATCACCCTTAATATAACCTAGCTTCATCTGTTCGATGCAAGCTGCATTGTCTTCATAAATGCAAGTAGGCTCTTCAGTGGTAGAACTCAAACCACTAGTCCCTCGAATATGTGTAATGATAGCTCTTAACCATATACACTCACGAACCACCTCATGTAGAGTAATAAACTCTGAGTGGTTCGAGGAGGTAGTCATAAGGGTTTGCTTGGTTGATCTCTAAGATATCGCCGTGTTCCCAATGGTAAATACATAACTAGTTTGGGAACGACCTTTATGTAGGTCAGAGAGGTAGCCAGCATAAGTAAAAACCGACTAAAATGTCATTTGGTGTTTTAGTGTCATGAGTGGTGCTTTCGCCACAACATTTCCTTTAGGGATTACAGTTCCATCTGCGGTCCCTCTTGTCTCTCTGTAGGGAAATAACAGTCCCAAGTCAATGGTTCCTTTTAGGTATCAGAAAATGTTCTTGATACCATTCCAGATTCCAGTGACGCTCCGTTGGCGCTAAGCTAAATCAAGCTAACAAGTTCACTGAGAATGTAATGTCTGATCGAGTACATTGGGCTAAGTACAATAATGCGCCTATTGCACTTAGATAAGGAATTTCAGCTCCTAACACTTCTTCGTCATCTTCCTTTGGACGAAATGGATCTTTCTTTGCATCTAAGCTTCGACCGATCATGGGAGTGCTAGCAGGATGTGCTTTGTTCATATTAAATTGCCTGACTTTTGGACATACGTAGACTGGTGGAATAGTATTCCACAAACTCGGTATTATAGTTCAAGGCCTAGACATAATCGAGTTTTCCCAAGATCCTTCATCTCAAATTCGGATTTCAAATAGCTCGCGGTTTCTCTTATATCATCAAGAGTACCTATTATGTTCATATCATCGACATATACTGCTACAATTGCAAATCCGAAACTTGTATTCTTTATGAATACGCAGGGGCATAATTCATTGTTCTTATATCTCTTCCCAATCAAGTAGTCACTTAGACGGGTATACCACATCCGCCTGGATTGTTTCAATTCGTAAAGTGAGCGTTTCAACCTAATTGCAAATGCACTCCGTGGTTTAGAGTCACTTGACTTGGGTAATGTAAGGCCATCAGGCACTTTCATATATATCTCTGAATCTAGATCCCCATAGAGATATGCAGTAACCACATCCATGAGCTGCATTTCCAGTCCTTCGGAAACTATTAAGCTAACTAAGTAGCGGAATGTTATAACGTCCATTAAGGGAGAGTATGTCTCCTCGTAGTCAATTCCAGGGCGTTATGAGAAACCTTGCACCACAAGGCGAGCCTTGTACCTCAGGACTTCATTCTTCTCATTACACTTTTTGACAAAGACTCATTTATGTCCTACAGGCTTTACACTTAGTGGGGTTAGCACTACCTGACCAAATACCTGTCGCTTTGTCAGATAATCTAATTCTGCCTGGATTGCTTCTTTCCATTTAGGCCAATCTGATCTTTGTTGACATTCTGCAACCGAGCATGGTTCGATATCATCGTGCTCTATGATTTCTTGAGCAACAGTGTATGTAAATTCATCATCAATGTGTATGGAAGATCTTTCTATCAACTCATACGCACTCTCATAATCCATTGAGATTTCTTTGTTCTTTGGAATTATTTCAAACATTGGAGCGTCCTCCCGTATTGATTCATGGACATAACTGTAATCAGAGACAATCTCATGAGAAGGATTCTTTACATTGATGATTAATGGATCATTTTGTGCCTTACTCACCCTCTTCTTCCTTGGGTGAGTGTCAATCGAACCAAGTGGCCTCCCCCTCTTCCTTTGGGGAGCCACAGCCTCAACCACACTTCCACTAAGTGTGGTTGCATTGCCTCTATATGCGGCATCGTGCCCCTTGTTGGGGACTTCTAACCTTGCAGGCACATTTGCAGCTGGTATATGTGATCTCGTCACTTTTGAGATATCAGTAAACGCATCAGGCATTGAATCTGCTATGTTCTGAAGATCGATTATTCTTTTCACTTCACTTTCACTTTGTGAAGTGTGGGGATCAAAATGAGACAGAGCAGGAACAAACCACGACAATTCCTGTCGTTCCCTTAGAAAATCCTTTTTCCTATCTCCCCCTAACGACGGGAAGACTGTCTCATCAAAGTGACAATCCGCAAATCTAGCGGTAAAGAGATCGTCTGTCAAGGGTTCCAAGTAGCGGATAAGTGTTGGGGATTCGTATCCAACATAAATACTTAATCGTCTCTGAAGACCCATTTTAGTGCGCTGTGGGGGCGCAATAGGCACATATACTGCGCAACCAAATATGCGTAAGTGTGAAATGTCAGGCTTATATCCAGTTACCAACTGGTACGCAGAAAAATGGTTGGCTAGCAGTGGGTCTGAAACGAATAAGTAAAGCTGCGTGCAATATTGCATAACCCCAGGCAGATATAGACAGGTTGGTGCGCATAACCAATGCCATAGCCACCATCTATAGCCTTTTAAAGGTGGCTTCTGCAAGACCATTTTGTGTATGCACATGGGGTACATGATGCTCTACATCGATTCTGATAGACATGCAATAATCATCAAATGCTTTTGATGTAAACTCTCCAGCGTTATCAAGTCTTATAGACTTGATAGGGGGATCAGGGTGGTGAGCCCTTAAACGGATAATCTGTGCTAGGAGTTTTGCAAATGCAACATTTCTTATGGACAATAAAGCGACATATGACCAGCGTGTCGAAGCATCCACCAGAACCATAAAGTACTTGAATGGTCCGCATTCTGGATGGATAGGTCCACAGATATCTCTTTGTATCCTTTGTAAGAATGGAATGTTTTTGTTTTGTATCTTTAGCATAGGAAGGTCTCAATCCTGTTTTTGCTAAAGAGCAGGCTTTGTGAAACGAGTGATGTGCCTTTGAAATAGTCAATGAGGCATAATGGGAGGGAGGTAGTGCTTTTGGTACGTCAGAAGACAGTGGCTGCATTGAAGCAGTACTAGGACTGACCCCTTGCAGTGTGACGGATTTTTGTCCCATTTTATTTTTCACTCGAAAGAAGGGATGTCCATATGAGTTCTTGAAAATACAGATCATCATGTCATGACCGGGGTGCCCTAGGCGGTCATGCCAAAGCATGTATGAGTCAGTGTCCCACATTTCATTGTTAGTGACAGTGTAGGATTCAATGATCCGAATCATAGTGAGGTACAATCCACTAGATTGACTCATAAGTTTCTCTAAAATGCATTTCCTTCCACATTTATTAGAGGTAATATAAAAGTATTCAGTTCCATTCTCACAGTATGTTTTTACATGATAACCGTTGGCATGAATATCTTTGAAACTTTAACAAGGTTCGATTAGCTCTTGGTGCATACAGGGCATATCTCATATTCTTTAGATTATTTCTATTTAGGTAGAATGATAATCTTTTCATTATAATAATTTTTCTCTAGATGTATTGCTTTACATCTTTATAGTGTTATTTCGAACCATGTAAATATGTGTAGTAAATAAATTTGAATAAATTCAGTGCTTCAGAATAAAATTCAAAATTTATTAATAAGCCAACAATAATCAAATCAAGGTTATGTTCATAAATCTAATTCATCAAACCATTATTGAAATAAACTTTAAGACCAAGTAGTAGTCTAATTAAAAATGAGGCATTATGCCTTCACAACTGTCTTTGAAAAATAAAATGAATAAAGCAGATCAGTCAAGATTGAGAGCATCCATTGACTTAGCAAGTTCCTCTTTGCCTTTGAAGTCTGCAATTGTAAGTTTGACGTCTAGGTCATGACCTCCTTCTTCCATATAGTGAGCCTCTTGTTCTCTAGACTCTCTATACCTCTTGTAATTGGCTGCTACTCTGTTATTTGCTTAGCATTTCTTGTACCAATGCCCAATGAATCCACACCTATAGCATGGTTCATTGTCAACTCTTTCCTTTTGCATCTTGTTTCCACAATCCCCATGTCCCTTTCCACGTGGTGCATTGTTGCCACGTGGGTAGGGATCAGCACGTCTAAACCCCCTTGCATTGGAGTTCTTTCCACCTTTCATTTTTCCATAATTAACCTCGGGAATTTTCTTTGTCGTAGTAGGCCTGGCATTGTTGTTCAAGAGATCCTCATTATGTCTCTTAGCCACTTGCAGTAGGCTGATCAGCTTATTGAAGGTTGTGATTCTTTTGTTGTCATACTCCAGCCTATACTGGTCCACTAGTATAAGCGCTGAAGTAAGAAAGGTGGAAAGAGTCTTGTAGATCATATCATCTTCTGTGATTTCCCTTCCACAGAAATTGAGATGTGCCTTTAGGCGCAACATGTCCTTGTTGAAGTCATTGACCCTTTTGTAGTCAAGCAAGCGGATTCCATTCCACTGAACGGCCAGTTCTGGGAGCAAAATGTCATGAATGTTCCCAAAACGTCCCTTAAGGGCATCCCACAGTTCTTTGGGTGTCTTCAACTGAAGGTACTCCCAGCGTAGGCTAGGATCAATGTCGCCTCAGAAACATTAAGGCATTTGCTTTCACCTTATTAGATGGTTCATCATCTTTGGGGTCAGTAATGGTGGCAGTGTAGTCTTTTGCCACAAAGGAAGTTTCTACATCGGAAACCCAACGGTAGTACTCAAGTCCTTCTGAGTCCAAGATGTCAAATTCAGGTCGAGTTGGATTAGCCATCTACATAAACAAGAGAGAAGATATAAATTACACAGTCATAAAGACATCCACGTAAATAATTTTCCAAAAATGTGAATTAGATTTCAAGACCAAGATTCGTAATGGTCACATTTTTTTCTTTCGATGGTATGTGAGAATGCTTTATCACAGTAAGTGTGTATAGATAATGCACATGAATTTTCATTATCATGGCAAAACGGAATTGATATGTTGCATTCTAAAATTAACCATATAAAACATAGCATATATAAAAATAAATTACATGGCATGCTCAAATTTCACATAGATACAACAAATTATATGCTACACATAATAATTAGTAATAATATATCATGAGTAAAAAATAAAATACTAACGATAGCATAATATAAAGGCATGCTTAGGAATAATTATATAGGTGTAAATAAAAATCACAAAACATGCTCAAAATTGCATAAATAATATATAACAAGATATATATGGCATGTTCAAAATAAAGTATAAACTATAGCATAATTAAAACATGCTTAAACATAATTATGTAAAACATTAATAACAAGACATGCTTAAAAGGATCAAAATTATCTAACTAAACATGCTCAAAAGTTCTAATTATAAATAATTAAATATATCGTAGTATGAAAATAAATAAAAGAGAACATACTTGGTTTCGATAAAATAAAACAATCCTAACACACGCGCGTGTTGATGCAGCGTGCGTAGCGATGTTTTTGAGCTTGAGAAAAACTGGGCCGCTTCATCTTTTTTTAGCAGTGGGCCACAAGGCCTTATTTTTTCTTCTTCATTTCTTTTTCTTTTTTTCTTTTCTGGGCCACAAGGCCTGTTTCTTTTTTTTTTTTTTTCTCTTTTTTATTCTGGGCGGCAAGGCCTGCTTCTTTGTTTTTTTTTTTTTTTGTTGGGCCGGGTCCTTTTCTTTGGGCCGGGTCACACCCTTTTTTTTTTTTTCTTCCTTTGCGTCTTCTTCTTCTTTCTTTACTCTATTCTTCCCCCTCCTAATTTGCAGATGGGTGGCTGGATATCGATCAGGCTTTGTCAGACCGTGGGTGAGTGTTGCAGCGAGGTTGGGTGGGCTGCGCGGACGCTAGGTGGGCGGCGTAGGTGCGGGGCCGTGCGTGCAAGTGCAGCAGCACTTGAGGCTGGGCTGAGGTCGGCTGGCCGGTGAGGATGGCAGGTGCTAAGCCAGGCGGGGAGGGCTGCTGCAGTGTGCTGGGATCTGCAAGGGTGCAGGGCTGGGTGAGCAAACGCAGTTAGCAGATGTGTTGAGCAGACGCGGGTGGGTAGATCAATTAGTTGGGTGCGGAGAGCAAATTGCTCTTGGCTGGGCGAGGAGGTCATGCGGGGTAGTGGGGCTGTTGGAGGCTGGGCGCGGTGGAGGAAGACAAGCTGGAGAGGGAGACGAAGGTGGGTCACGGTGGAGGCTACGGGGGAATTTTATTTTATTATTATTATATTTTTTTCTGTTGGTGGCGGTAGAAAAGGAGAAAAAGTTCCTTTTTTTTCTTCTAGGGTTTTAGTTTTTTTTTTTTTTTTTTTTTTTCGACAGAAAGAAACTAGAAAACTAGAAATTTTTTTTGGCTATTGGCTCTGAGTGTGCTGATAACATGTTAAAGTAAAATTGAGATGGAATTGGTCTACTCATTTCATTTCATAGTCCTTTTTCTTTTCTTTTTTTGAAACGGGGTTTGGAACCCAGCCTAACTGGGAGGCTTAGCCCCTCGCCCGACAATATTATTACTAATAGGATAAGAATCATCATACAGCGAGGGGGACATATTACCACGGAAATATCGATTACATTAATGATACTAAATGCTGATTGAGCTGTGATTGTAATTCCTTGATTCTCTCCTCGTCAGTTGCTTTGACGAAGGCACATAATGTGTTTTTCCTTTAACAATATCCACATAAACTAATCTTCATTTTTTTTATATTAAAGAATTAAAAAGAGAAAGAAAAAGAAGAACTAACATGAATATAATTAGAAACAAAACACAATCAAATATACTAGTCTGCAATCACATGCTCTACATGTGTACGAAAAAAATAATAATAGAAAAGTGAGTAGTTATTGTAGAAAAAATAGATTTAGTGGTAGTTATTGCAGAGAGAAAATAATGGGAGAGAAAAGTGGGGGTTGTGGAATCATTTCTTTTTAATTTTCTTAATAAAAATCTATTTTATAATTATCCTATTTATCCCCGTAATTTAATTTATTCTCAAAGTTTTTTTAATCTTTTAGATTTAAATCTGTCAAAATTTTCAGTTTTGGCTAACTAACCTCTTCTCTTAATAATAGTATAGATTAAATCTGTCAAAATTTTCAGTTTTGGCTAACAAAACTTCTTCTCTTAATAATAATATAGATATTGTAACAAGACCGATCACCGGGATATGAATAAAGGAACAAAACAGGACAAAATGACGACAACCATTATATTTTAAATGAAAGGATCATACCGATATAATAGCAGAACAATTAAAACTGAATTCTCTTTGACCCATTACCCAATCACATCTCTTTGGCCACATAGCCTCAGTCAACCAAAGGCTCACGGTTCCCTCTTTATCTTCTTCCTCCCTCATCTCAATTCATTATATGCCATCTATGGTTCTACGATCCCTCAAAGCCTCCCCTTTACCATTCTTGTTTCATCTTCATCATCATTAGACTAGTCTATTTAGAAGGTATTTTCTCAAATTTTACTCTCTTGATTTTAGGTTTTTTTTTTTTTGGTTGAATTTGGTGAATGGTTTCTATAGTCATGGACCCATACCAATTTTCTTGATGATTTTATGGTTGGACCCGTAGTTTTTTTTTCTCGATGATTTCATACCTGGTGTTCTAAGTAATCAATGTGGTGAATCCCAACATGTGATTTTATATTTCTTTCTCTGTTTCACCGTCAAAGCTTTTTATTAGTATTATGTTTTGAGGTGAAATTCAATTTATAATTGAGTTTGAAATATGATACTACAACCTTAAGATGGGTGAACCATCGTTACAAGAGCCGAATGAGAATGCTATAGAAGATGAGCCAAAACGTACTTCAGCTTGGTTAGGAATTTTAATCAATAGAGGAGGCTTATTATTTTTACTATGAGATATATGCAAATATTGTTGGTTTTAGTGTGAGAATGGATTCAACTAAGAGAAGTAAGGTGATCGGGAAGATTACTTGGAAGCAATTTTTATGTTCCAAGAAAAAACATATGAGACTTATGAGAACATAATAATGCATCACTCATCGACCACTGAAGAAAGGAATTGCGGAATAAAGCGTATGAGTTGTAAGGAAATGTTGAACATCGTCTTTAACAAAGCAAGTAAAAAATGGTGTATCATTGACTTTGAGGAGGCTCATATACATGAGCTTAGAACTCCTAAAAAGGTACATTTGTTACCATCGTACCTCAAGCTTACAAAGGTAAAGAAGTGTCTTACGGAAAAGCTAAGTAGTGTAAATATTTGAACAAGTCAGCAATTCAAAATAATGGAGAATGTGGCAAATGGTGTACAAAATGTTGGGATGTATTGCTAGATATTTGAGAAAGTTTCAAAGAGATTCAAGGAAAGAAGTGAAAGGACATGATGCAATTATGCTGCTTGAGGAAGTAGAGTCATAAAAAGAAAAGAATCCATCTTTTTATTTTGAAGTTGACTAATATGAAGAAAATATGATGAATCGTTACTGTTAGGCTGATCCTACTTAAAAAAAAATTATTTCTTTAACGATGTTGTCGTGTTCGATAGCACGTACAGCTGAAAGCACAAAGAAAAGATCTCCAGTCTATTGGTCATTTTTAGGACATGGACCCCAAATTAAAACTGACAGGACTGACCAGCTCACCTAAAAATCTCTCCCAAAGTTACCATAACACCAGCTCACCTAAAAATCTCTCCCAAAGTTACCATAACACCAGCTCACCTAAAAATCTCTCCCAAAGTTACCATAACACCAACCTTATTAGCCTTATTAAACAAACATATCTAAAAGTTTCATTTAAAATTTCTATCATTTTTCTTGATTATTTACAAAAATCGATATATCCTCGATATTTCAGTTGAAATTTCATTTTTCGGGACCATCGATATTTCCTCGAAACTCGATATTTTGGTAATTGCCTACACTATTTTATGGATATGACAAAAACCCTCTTTTTTTTTAAGAGCTCTCCTGAAGTAACACGTAAACAGAGTCCTTGTTCAACAGCTCACCACTTTGTCAAAGCAAAAACTCAGTTTGCCAACAGCAACTTGTTTTAGAAACATTTGGATCCTTCATTTCCGAAAATCAGAAGTTAACAAAATTAATATTTAATACTTTGACATTGACCAGCTCTCCTTGTTTTGCATGATCATCATCCTTTTCTAGTTTTCTGTCCCATATATAAACAAAGGTTGCAGATTCGCTTGGCTTTTAGCATGCCACTTCTCTCAGGTTAGACCAATAAGCTGAGGGAGAGAGCCAGCAGGCAAAGCAATCCGGCAAGTTTCATTAAGAGGCTAATTTCTCTAATGGACCACAGAAAGGATGAAAATGGTGCAGGTTCTGATCTTACCCTGTCCCTGATACCGGAATCTTCGCCACCCGAAAACGGCAGTTTTGGTTATGACGACAAAGAGGAAGGCAAGCTTTCCGTGAGGGTCTGGGTAGAGTCCAAGAAGCTATGGCAGATAGTGGGCCCCGCGATCTTCAGCCGTGTCGCCTCATACACCATGAATGTCATTACTCAGGCCTTCGCTGGCCACCTCGGTGAAGTCGAACTTGCTGCCATCTCCATTGCCAACACTGTCATCGTCGGCTTCAATTTCGGTCTCTTGGTACGTGAGTAATGATGTTCTTAATTAATAATATTATGTTGTTAGACTCTCGATCTCTGAATCAGCCTATGAAGTTTTGTTTGAACATAGGCGGATAATAACATAAACAAGTTGAATTTCTCATTAGAACTGTTTGAAAATACACTGTTGGATTGATAGTTTGGCAATTTAAACATGTCAGATATTATTACGTAATTGAATTGTTGTTTGAATAATGTATTGTTTGATTGATAGTCCGATAACATATGTTCTTTGTTTATCGCCATTGTTAGCTAGGAATGGCAAGCGCCTTAGAAACGCTATGTGGGCAAGCCTTTGGAGCCAGAAGATACCACATGCTTGGGATATATCTCCAGAGGTCATGGATTGTGTTGTTCCTCTGTTGCTTTGCTCTGTTGCCATTTTATATTTTCGCTTCACCGATTCTTAAACTCATGGGGCAAACGGATGAGGTGGCGGAGCAGTCGGGGCTGGTGGCTGTGTGGCTCATACCCTTGCACTTTAGCTTTGCATTCCAGTTTCCTATGCAGAGATTCTTGCAATGCCAGCTGAAGAACTCTATCATCGCTTGGGTATCGTTAGCGGGGTTGTTGGTTAATGTGTTCACAAGTTGGCTTCTAGTCTATGTGTTGGATTGTGGGGTTGTGGGTGCCGCTATTGCTTTGGATATCTCTTGGTGGTTTTTGGTCTTTGGGATGTACATATATATTGCTTGTGGTTGGTGCCCTCTCACATGGACTGGTTTTTCTATGGAAGCCTTCTCTGGGCTTTGGCAATTCATCAAACTCTCTGCAGCTGCTGGTGTTATGCTCTGGTGTGTTTATTTTTCTTCTCTCTGCATAGATAGTTTTTAATTTCTGGGTTGATATTGATCTTCAATATCCTTAATATTTAATGCAGCTTGGAGAACTGGTATTACAGAATACTGATATTGATGACTGGCTACTTGAGTGATGCAACTATTGCTGTGGATGCCTTATCAGTTTGGTATGTGATTAATTTCTAAGTACAAGTTTATCTTAAATTATTGCACTTTCCCACCGTGTTTGGTAATTTGGCTTTAATTTTTGCAGCATGACTATTAATGGTTGGGAGCTCATGATTCCTTTAGCCTTCTTTGCTGGGACAGGGTAAAGTTTCTTTTATTTCTACCTCATTTGGCTCCTTCTAACTTTCTCCTTTATAATAAAGTGGACAATTTGTCTTCTTTCTTTGTGTTGGATTGTAAGTGATACATTTATATTGGGATCCATCATGGGGATCCCTATATAATAAACCTCAGAAAAATCTCAGTAGTTAAATGAAGCTTCTGATACATGCATATAAAACTTTGCCAAAAGTACTAATTTTACATATTAAAAGGATGTCTGGTGTGTATGCATTTTAATTAGTTCTTGGAAATCGGAAGTAGCTAGAGAAGCGTCTATTGCAAGGCAACAATTTGTGTTAGAATCTTTCAGAAATATTAATTATAGTTGGCTTAACCTTAATAGTCCAGATTCTTGGTTGAGTTATAGATAGGATATAGAAGAAGTTGGTCAAAAAGTTCCAATCGATCATGTCTATGTAAAGAATATAGTGAACAAACTAACCATAGATAACAACTTTTAGTCGAAGCTGTATTTTCAGTTTTGGGAAAGCACTATTTGTGGCTGGATGCAGCCAAAATGATTAGAAATCATGTGAAAGCACTTATAGTTATGATTTATGAAAAAGCACATTTTTGGCTTTTCTACTTTCTTCTATAGCTAGTGTAAAATTTTGGTGGTGAACTCACAGAGTAAGGGTGGCAAATGAGTTGGGAGCTGGAAACTGGAAGGGGGCAAAATTTGCAACAAAGGTTGCTGTGACAGAGTCCACAGTGATCGGTGTCTTTTTCTGTGTACTTGTGATGATACTCAAAGACAAGATCGCATACATATTCACAACCAGCAGTGATGTCCTCGCAGCAGTCGATGATCTGTCTTACCTCTTGGCCATCACAATTTTACTTAACAGCGTTCAACCAGTTTTATCAGGTTCTTTTTTCACCCCATTCTTGTTATTTGAATCACATTTACTGATCGTTTTTCTAGCTTTTCTATCCGTCTCTCAAATAGAATGAGATGTAATTCAATAATGTGGTCAGTGAGTATGATTCATAATTTCAAATAGTCTTATTTATGTTATAGGCGTGTAACATGTATTTTTGAGATGTACATTATTATGGTCTTTGAGAACGAATAATTTTCTGGTCAAATCATTGACTTGTTTATGGGTTCACAATCCACAGGAGTAGCTGTGGGATCAGGATGGCAAGCATGGGTGGCATATATAAATCTCTTTTGCTACTACATTGTTGGGCTCCCACTTGGGTTTGTAATGGGGTGGGTCTTCAACTTAAGCATTGCGGTAAGTTTCATAGATGAATAAATACACCCACGTTTTTAATCAGTGCACCCAGTTCTGAGATGTCTTATATTGTGTTGGAATTGTTGTTCAAATTGATATGAAACAGGGTATTTGGGGTGGAATGATCTTTGGTGGAACTGCTATGCAGACACTGATATTGTCCATCATAACTGTAAGACGAGATTGGAAAAAGGAGGTACGTTCAAATTCAACGTAATATGATCTACTTCTTTTTCTCCATGTTTTGCTTTCCAATTTTCAAATCCCTCCATTTTCACTCTTTGGTGGTTTGAATTTTGAAGGCTGAGGATGCCAGCAAACGTGTGTCAAAGTGGTCGACGCCTAATCCAGAAGACAAGCCATCAGAACAGCTACTAGTAAATTAGCTGCAAGCTTGACAAGTTTTCAATGTGTTTCCTGCAACAATTCTGAGGTTACATTTTTTGTTATAGTTCTAAGTGTATTTATGTAGTGCAATAATTTTAATCCTCTATTCAAGGGAGTCATTCTAATAAGGACCACTATAATGAGTATTAGTTGAAGACTTTCTAATCAACGGTTTGGGTCTCCCAATTTTCAGTTACACATGAGTAGATCACTTTTGAAATATTTCTTCTAAATTGCTAATCATTAAGGTACCAAACTAGATCAAATCAATGGATGAACCAAATCTGTCAAACATGAACCCATTCATGTTCATAACTAATAAATCATGATTATAAATGCTTTAACAATTTTCAATTTGGTTGAAAAATTGCATAAATGATCTACAGATGAATATCTAAACATGTAACGGTTGATTTGCAGAAATGTGATCGAAAAGAGGGTCTCACACAAAAGTCCTCAATTAATCCTCATTTTAGTGGTCCTCATTAGAAGTTCTCCCCTCTATCCAATTGTTTGATGCATACACCTGCAATTGCATAACAAAAAAAAAAAGACAAGGGGATCTAGCAATTATTTTCTGGTCAATTTTGTTAAGAAGAAGAGAAATCCATTCAATAAATAATACAATTACAACCATGGGGATAATAATCGAGGCATCACTTGCTGAACGCAATGATCTATCCCTCACAAATGACTAAAACGGTTACAGTGAGCATGAGCCGAATGGGCCCAAACTCTAACCTCACTACTCGGCTTTTTTCATAAGCTATTGATGAAGAATCCCGAGAGCCTCTGATAACACATTATAGACAATTACTAGAAACATTATGTCCTCTTTCTCATCGTGTCCAAAAAGTACCAAACCACGTGCAATGATCGATTGTCGACATATTGACAATAAGAATAAACTGAAAATAATCCAACTCATTCCCAGGTATGACACCATGACGTTGACATTACAACTTGACCAAACCTTAACTCAAAAGAGTAAGGAACCAATCCTATACTACAAAAGAGTAGAGACTTATTAAAACTAAACCAAAATAATCTAAAGCCCTAGAGAAGAAGAAGAAGAAACTATCATGAACTGATCCTCTGGAGCCAACATTGAAAATCCAAGCACCCTTGTCACCAGGTTAGGAAAAGAATTGCTAGTTAACTCATTAGTTCTGAGTTGTTTTGATTTCCCCACCACTAACCAACCTCACCCCCTACATTATTCCTCTTCACCCCTAAGGTACCATCTTCTCAGCAAAATCATTAGCCTTTACTCCCATCATTGCCACCAAGAATTGAAGGCCCTATTTCAATCCTACCTGCAGATCCTCATTTACCATTGCCCACAGAAGGGATTGCAACACCAGAAACAATCTCAGCATTAGACGAGGTTGCAATACCATCTCCTATCATACCATCTCTATCATCACCACTAACACCACCACCACCACTAGAACCAACTCACCGTTCCGAGCGAGTTTGCCAACAGTCCATTCTTCTTAAGGATTTCCAATGTTTACCCGACTGTTTCCAATCTAATGTCTTCATTGGGTTCCACTTCTACAAAATGTAAAAGTACTCGTTACCCACTTTCTAATTTTCTAAACTCTCATAAAATATCTTCCGCTCACTGTTCTTTTTGTAGCCACTATTTTTCAAAATATAGATCTTACTTCTTTGGCCTAGGTTAAGACAAATCTTAAATGGCGTGAGGCGATGAACATGGAAATACAAGCCCTTGAGTAAAATCAAACTTGGACACTAACATCTTTGCTTGTTGGAAAGAAAACTATTGGTTGCAAATGGGTCTATAAAATCAAATAAAACTCTGATGGTTCAATTGAGCGCTACAAGGCACACCTTATGGCGAAAGGTTATACTAAAAAAGAAGGTCTGGTCTACAATGAGACTTTTTCTCCTACAAAAGAGTTAAGTCACTTTTAGGTGTTTACTTGTCATTGCAGCTATGTATCATTAGCCTCTTCATCAACTTGATGTTCAAAATACCTTCCTCCATGGTGATTTGGATGAAGAAGTTTACATGCTCCCACCTCCTGGATTTGGTTGACAGGGGGAGAATTTGGTGTGTCGACTAAATATATCATTATATAACTCAAAATAGGCATCCAAGAATTGGGTTGACAAATTTACCACTGCTCTCAAGATGCTGGTTTCAAACAATCTTCTGCATATTATTTACTAGTTCCACTAACTTCTCATTTAGAACCATCTTGATTTATGTGGATGACATTGTAATTACAGGAAAGGATCCTACAACTATCCAGTCTCCGAAGGATTTTCTTCACTAATGCTTTCGCATTAAAGATTTTGGCAATTTGAAATGTTTTTTTGCTGGCAAGTTCAGAGAAATGAATTTTTATCTCTTAAAGTCAGTATGCCTTGGATGTAATTGATGATGCAGGACTCCTTGGAGCACGTCCTGCTGCATTTCCTACAACACTTGAAACTTTCTCACACTAAAGGAGAATTGCTACATGATCCCTTATGTTACTAAAGATTAGTGACCCCTCATTTATCTTACAATAACAGGGCCTGACCTTATATTCTATGTCCATATATTAGGTTGTTTCATGCACCAACCAAGAAAGCCACACTTAGAAGATGCACTTCGGGTTCTACGTTATTTGAAGGGAACTCTAGGACAAGGACTTATTTTATGTGGACAATCCTCTTGAATTAAAGACATATTCTGATTCAGAATGGCTAGTTGTCTAACCACAAGAAGATCAGTCCCTGGGTAGTGCACATTTTTGGGGAATTCCTTAATTTCTGGGAAAAGAAAAAAGAGCAAAATACTATTGCATGATCAACCATAGAAGCAAAATATCAGTCAATGGCAGAAGCTAGTTGTGAGCTTGTTTAGCTACAATATATTTTGAGAGATCTTAGCAGTGATCGTTCAAGCCCATCAATATTGTATTGTGACAAATAATCAGTTCTATACATTGCAACAAATCCAGTATTTCATGAGAATACCAAGCATAGATTGTCATGTGGTGCAACAATACACAAAATCAGAGAAGATACAAACAGCTTATACAACACCTTCCTCACAACTGATTGCAGATATCATCACTAAATTAACCTTTGGGAAAAACTTCTATGAATATATTGTTTGGCAAGTTTTCACTTTATTCCTCTCCAACTTGAGGGCGAGTGGTGAGACATACAAGGAAACAAATGATTATCATTTTATTATTCTATCTCTAGAATAGAATTCTCTAGAGTAAGATAGTCTTTTCTTGAAAAATAATTCATTGTTCCTATATAATTGTATTCTCACAATGTAATCACAATTATCAATACAATAATATTATTCTTACCAAATTTACTAACTACCACTAAGAAATTTCTAGTACAATATTAAAATTCTAATAATTGGATTCCTTATATTTTCTTTTAGAGAATTATGGTTTATGTTTTCTTTCCCTAAAAATAGAAAGTTTCACACAAGTAGCAAACAAGAGAATTGTTTGATTTCTTCAGTTCAGCTAGGACCACAGTTCCTGAATTTCTATGCGAATCAAGGTATATGAATTGTTTCTCAAGATCGGTTATGGTTTATAGGGAAGAAAAATTCTTCACAACTTAAGATACGGGGTCTCCATTTATTTGTAGTGTTTGTTTCTTTCTCAAAGATACCAGTATAAGCTATTGGCTGACTATATAAATCTCTTTGAGGCATTTCATTAGAAGTCATTTTGTCATCACTTCAAAAAAAATATGATGGGCATCCTTTTGGGAGTTGTTTGCTTTCCACCAAAAGTTTTAAACACCAAACGTCCATTACAAGCCGACTCACATAGGACAAAAGCAAATGAAACTGTGAATGGGTGAAATCCCTAATCAAATCATCAACGGGGACCAGATGGGTGCAGGTTTCTCTTCTCAGCTTTATCCAATTGTTTTTCGTTTTAAGTATTGCAATGATTTACGTTCATCTATATTCCGCTCTCTTTTCGAATTCAATTATGCAGAAAAGGGCATAGCTTGTGGGTGATTGATTACATTTGGTTTTTCTGGTTTCCCTATCGAATTCCATTCCGGGGATTTATTATTCTAGTTGCATAGACTAGTTAACCTTTATTCAAATGCATAAACCAAGGCCCTTAATATTATTATTGTTATTATTATTCATCCATCATTTATGCTACATAGTTTGCCTTTCAACACGTACAATTTCAGCCATTGTTTACACCATACAACTACAAAGAGGCTTTTCAGGAAATCCAACACACCTCCAAATCAAGTTTTCAGGAACTGATCATTGAACACAGATTTTTCGGGAGCATAAGCCAATTAGATTACAATGAGAAACCAAATGTAACAATGTTCTAGGTAGCCTGCATTTCAATCAAGTTCCCTGTCATGAAATTCTGACCATATTTTACCAATGAACACATTGTGTTGGTTTAAATGGTGTTCGTCTTGTCATCTTAGGTTTACAATAATGAGTCTTCTGCATAAGACAATAGGTTGATTTTGTTGACCTTTTCACATGCTTTTCCACTAAATTAGTTTCCTATTTGCATTTGACTCTCACACAAATTAGATAGATATAAGTCACTGAAGTTCTTTATGTCTCCCTCATTAATAGGATACAAGCAAGAATTCCCCAGTGGAGTTGCTCAACCAAGTTTCACTCATCAAGGTTGAGGGCAGGATTGTTACATGTGAAGGGGATACCAATCCTGCACTTCACCCGATTGAATTCATATGCCTTGACCTTCATGAGCCGGCTATCTGCTACGTGCAGGATCACCACCACTAGAAACATGGCAGTGATAGTTCAACAAGTTCCCTTGGCAGTCCTTCTTTGAAACCATTTCTCAAGCAAGTTCAATTTGCAATGATAATACCTTTATGTGCTTCTTAATCAGTGGAATAAGTAGCTCATGATATGTCTTCTATAGACCGGAAAGCTTGATAAGTCACCATACTGTCACCTATTATCCAAGGTCACCTGGGACAAAGTGACTGGGGAAGTAACCAGGCAATTCTGCAATACTCTTGGCCAGTCTTACGAGAGCCCATTGAGCATGACTATAGCTGTTAGGGTTCAAGGGTTGCCACATGTTCTCAAGTTTATGAATGTAATGGTAGGGAAGAGAAATGAATGGCAGACTATGAAGCAATTGCTTATGCCAGTGAAGTTAGACCGTGAGTTTCAGTTCCATTCTATTTTTGTTTGTCTAGTTTCCAAGGAACAAGCAACTGGAGAAAATCCACCTATGTTGATGTCATCTGGACATGTGCTTTACAAGCAGTCTATTTCAAAGTTGTCAAAGAACGGCACAAAAACCTTCAAATGTCCTTACTGTCCTTCTGATATTGATTCCAGGACAGTGTAGGCATCTCTCTTTTTGCTGCATCTGTGGGGTTATTGACAGAGGAATTGACATGATATTTGAGTTTCAGTATAACAAGGTATTGCTTCCCCCTTGAGTACCTAGAATACCATCATGTTGGTATGATCAGCTTGCTAGTTACTTATGGAAAGAGCTATAAACTGATCTGTTCCTGTCACTTTGTTCTTTTCTTCTCTATATTGAATGAAGTAGCCTGAACTTTTCTTTTCAAGGACGAAGTCTTTTACAAGATACACTTTTTTCAATTGTAAAGAGAAGCAGGTGTTGCTCACACTTTCTAGCTGTCTAAATATCACTCGGTCCTTGGCTGCTTTAAACAATCTTAGGCTATGACTTCAATTTCAATTTTGTTTAGGTGGGGCACTCTGTATTCGATCTGACTTCTTTATGTTAGTTTGTGTGTTTCAATATGGCTAATTCTATCTACTCGGATCATTCTCTTATGACAAAGCAATCCAAGTATGGTCATGGCTCTAGTTGGGAATAAAGCAGATCCGGTACAGTCAAGGAAAGTTGCAGCAAAGGTAATTATCATTTTCTGTTTCTTTATCCTGCTTACTGGTTGAATGTTATCCAGCTCTTGATTGTTTGTGTCAAAAAATTTTTGATCTTGATTCATCAAGGATAAAACAATTTAATATGAAAATAATTCTATTGATATGCTTAGTTTCATTCTTTGCATGGTAATGTTTGTGTTTCTATTGATGTTGGACTATAGTTTACGGTCTCATTCTTATGGTAATTGTCCCTGCATCATGAATCTGATTTTGCCATGATCCTTTCCTTGTAATTGTGGCTTGAAGGAAAAATGTATCTAGTGTATGTTTTCTTTTATTTCCTTCTCTAGGTCAGTGATTTTGCCATTTTATTTTGCAGCAGCTGTACAAGCTTTGCATGGTTATGCAAATGGTTTCATCTATTCAAGATGTCTACAAGTATAATTAAGCTACACTATATTTGGCTTCATTTTGTCAAATAAGGACATTCATAAACACATTGGGTTTCTCCCAACCTACTATAAAATCCCTCTATAATCTTATACTCTTCAAATAGCTTCTATCATAATCAGACCCTCAAAATACATAGCCACAACTGAAATACACCATTTCAGGTTATTAGAAGAAGGGAAAAATTCACCAAAGGTGTCCGGACACTTCGGTGACTTTCAAAATGATACCTGAACTCTGAAAGTTATCAATGTGATACCTGAACTTTAGTTTTCGTATTATCGTCGTACCTGTGGCCAACTTCCGTCACTCCTCCGTCAACTGTGAGCACGTGCGGCCCACGTGAGACCCAAAATGAGGGCAAAATGTCTGATATGCCCTCTGTTTGTTTTATACCATCATCTACGCCCATTATTCCCTCCATAACACACGATTTGGACCAAATTTGTGGACTTCTTCCCTCCAAATTACATAAAATCCATTGACCATGCTAACAAATTTGACCAAGACCTGTTTCACATGAAATTGGTACAAAGAATGCAACTGACATAAAAGGAAATAAAATAGTGCCAAATGAAAGGCAACTCTGCTATCTTAACAAACACTCCATGTTCATAAAAAGCAGAAATTAAAAATGGCAAAGGCAATAACCAAATAGAAATTCATTGCCTCTTGAAACTGACAAATTGTTCCAGAAATTCAACAAAAGAGAGCAATTTCAAAAGTCATGTTCATTACATCATAACCCTACATGTTCCATACAAAAAGTAGATTAGTTCTTAAACACCCAACCCTTGCCTCAAAATCCTGCCCATTCAGATTCAGTTTGGCCCTTCTGTTGTGCCTTTTTTGCTGCAGGGTTTTGGCTACTCTGAGTTGGAGGTTCATGCATTGCTTGTGAACTAGAAGCCCCTCCATTTGCACCTTGGTTGCCCTCCATGGTCTTCAACTTCTTCCAACCCCTCCTAGACTTGATGATCTGATCCCTCAATCCGCTATTACCCTTTGAGGTTGGAACTTTTGGTGCCTACATATGAAAACATAACCATATCCATCACAACCAGAAATCCATAACCTTAATCTTAACCAACAAATCAGAACCTTAAACAGATGACAAGTTCACAACTATAGACAACCATATCCATCAATTGTCAACAAATCACAGTCATACATCCATTTGCTTCTTTTTTCATAAATCTGGTATCACACATCTATTTCAACTCAACAATCATAAATCCAAAATCATTCACCCATCAAACATTTACTGTAACAATACCACAACCAGCAAATTTCTACAAGAATCACACAAAAGAAAAAAATAACTGTTGGTGAGGAAAACACAAACCTGCTGCCTTCTTTGCCTCTTCCTAGTTTGCTGGCCTCCAATGGAACTCCCTTCACCCTACAATGAAAATTAAAACAAGTTAAATGTATGATTATAACCAACAACAAACCATCAATTCTGAATGCTTGGCCTGACTTACTGCTTGTTGAGCTGCTGCTGCTTTTTTGGCCTTAGTGATTGGGTAGCCCAACCTGTTATGGCCTTTCTTGAAGCACACCTGGCAAGTCATCTTGGTGTAGGTTCTAGGCATCCTTTTTTGGTTATCTGTTTGGTTAGGTGCTGGTGGAGGCAGCTTGTTGTCACCAGGTTCCTTGGTTCTCTTCATTTTTGGCCTTCCTGCTTGTTTCTTATATGGGGGAGGTGCAATTGGATACTCAACTTGTTCCCAATCATCCTCACCAGCAATAGGATGAATAATGGGATTATTTGCCTCCATATAAGAGGAAGGCATCAAGTAGTCATCACAAAAAAGTGCAGGTTCTGCTCCTTTGCTTCTAATAGCACAAATGGCATGAACACAAGGTATGCCACTTAATTGCCACCTCCTGCATGTACACGTGTGGAGCCTTAAGTCCACTGCATGCTTACTGCCATTTTCACCACCTCCAGTGATCTGGAACTCATGTTCACCACTGTGATATGCTCTATAACAAGAGGTCCTCTCTGCCACCTTATCCAAAATCTTTTTTATCCTAGGCCCAACCATATCATTAGTCCACTTTTGAACTCCAACCCTTCTGTTTGCCATCCTAACCATTAGGTCCATTCTTATGTTCTCTAACATGGTTAAGATGGGCTTATCCCTTGCTGGAAGAATTGCTGCATTGAATGACTCACACAAGTTGTTGAGCAATATATATCACACTTGCTATCAGATTTGAAGTATGCCCTGCTCCATTGCTCTGGATGCTTGTCTTGAAACCATTGCCATGCTTCTTGGTCCAATTGCTGCAGCTCATCCATGTGCTTGTTGAACCACACTCTGGTGCTGCTCCTTGCTGCATCCCATACAAGCTGTTTAAGCCCCTATCCTGGATGCTTGGCCTTGAAGTTATTGTACATATGCCGAACACAATGTCTGTGTTCAGCACCAGGAAACAATTCAGCTATGGCTATCCCCAAGCCCTTCTGTTTGTCAGTCAAAAAAGTGTAGGATGATTCTCTCTCTATTTTCAAATCCCACATCAAGTACTTTAGAAACCACCTCCATGTATCTGTGTTCTCCACTTCTGCTATAGCATAAGCTATAGGGAACATGCTATTATTGGCATCAATACCTACTGCACATAGAAGCTGCCCTGGGTGCTGACCCTTTATGTGACACCCATCCAACCCAATCAAGGGTCTGCAGCCTTCAATCCACCCCTTCTTGCAAGTAGCAAAACACACATACATCCTATGAAACCTTCTAACTTCCCCCACCATCTCAGTCTTAATCTCTATAGTAGAACCTGGGTTACTCCTCAACAACTCCTTCTTGTAACTTGCTAGCTTGTTGTACTGCTCCACATAATACCCTTCATTCATCCTTTTAGCTTTATTTTTTCCTCTTGAAATTGTCTGCACAGAAACATCCAAATTGAACTTCTTTTGAATGTGGTTCTGAATCCCCTTCCTAGACCAACCTTCATCCACTAATAGGTCTTCCTGTACCTCCTTAGCAATCCTATTATAGTTCAAATGGTGACTTTTATGAATATGTGAACAGTTGTGATCAGATCTGAGAGTCTTGATCACAAGTGTGCTTGGTCCAAGCTCTTGAATGCCACCAGCATACAACCAAAAATGACATCCCAACTGACATTTTACCTCAACCTTCTTAGGAGTGTTCTTTTGAAACCAAACACCCCTTCTATTCACCAAACCATACTCCCTAACTGCTTCCTTCAACTGCTCTGAGTTTGCAAAACATAACCCAACCAAAAACTTGGGGCTCTTCAGGTCTACCCTTCTTTTCCAAGATTTAAGTTTAATGCCTCTCCAAGAGTTTACAGGGAGTGGATTCCCTTCCTCGTCTTCTTCAGTTTCAGATCCTCTCAAGCTATCAAGCTCCTCTTCTGTTTCACCTCCATCATCACTGCATTCACCCCTATAGCCCATGTCTTCAAACTCTTCAACAGCTTCTGGATTGGACACATGTTCCTCAAACTGAGCATCATCTTCCTCATCGGCTTGGTCATAGTCACTGTCCACAAAGAAGTCAGAGCCATCTGAGCTTGATCCACTTTCTTCTACCTGCTCATATTCCTTTGCCCCATTGTTTCTCGTTCTGTACCTTGGCTCCTTTGTTTGTCTGCCCTTCTTCTTGGCAGCAGGTTTACCCTTCTTCCCCTTGGCTTGAGTGTCCGGTGCAACCTTCTTACCCTTCTCTGCCTCACTGAACCTCTTCTTTTTGCCTCCCCTACTGTCCTCTCCTCTTGGACCCTTCTTAGAACTAGCAGCCTGTTCAGTTGGTTCAGATTCCTTAACCCCAGCTTCTTCTTCAACTCTTGGTTCAAAAACTTCTTCTTCAACAATTGGTACAGCTTCTTCTTCAACTCTTGGTTCAGTAACTTCAGCTTCTTGCACAATTGGTTCAGTAACTTCTTCTTGCACAATTGGTTCAGTAACTTCTTCTTGCACAATTGGTTCAGTAACTTCTTCTTGCACAATTGGGTCCAATTGCTCTTTTGTTGGTGTTGTTGTTGCAGCGTTTTTAACAGTGCCTTCTACTTCCACAGCCCCTTGAACTGGTCCTCCTTCTTTTGTACTTTCTGCAGCCTTGTCTTCAGGCCTTCCCTTTGGCCTTGTTACACAATGTTTTTCACGAGGGTGAGGAATAAAAGCATTGTAAAAGCCACTAAATACCCCTGGACAACCATCCACATAGCCCCTATTACTATTTTGCCCCTGCCTCAGCTCACCTTGGATTCCCTCACCTTGTGAAGCAAACATGTCAGGCACCAGGTCACTAAGACCGGTAAAGGTGCCTTGACTTTGCTGCTGCACACCATCCCCTACTTCTTTATCACTATCTGAGTCCAACTTTATCACTTCAGGATGCCCTCCCATGTGCCTAACCCTCTGACCCCTTGCATTTACATCTGCACCCACTCCACCTCCAACATTTACTCCACCTACTCCACTCGGCCTATTTAGTTGACTTGCAAAGATGTTGCTACTTTGTTCCATCCTTACTCTCTCTGCTGCTGTCAACCTATTCAATGGGTTTTCCCAATCTGGGTCAGATGGCCTCAAGTCATCCTGTTCAGCCTCCTTTTTTCTCCTCATCCCACCACCAGTAATATACACACTGATTTGCCTTGTCTTTAGAGGAATGAGCTTGGTCATCTCAATTGCATCTGCATCATTCTTAATCGGCATCCATCCCTCATTGCAAGAAGTTCGAGGAATCTTGAAGTAGTATGAAATCGGTTTCTCTCTATACCCAAGATCCCAAGCTATGTTCCCAAACTCTGTCCATGCTATCTTATCTGGGTCTAAACCATCTAGCCATATCTTCCCACCATCTTTGTTAAACCTAGCCACCCTATACTTTTTGGTACCATCCGGCATCTTGTCAAAGTAACCACCATGGTGGATTTCCATGGTGTACAAGTCTTCTGGAACTGAAGATGAAACAAAAGAACAGTATAAACAACAAAAACCTTATCCAAAATCTACACAAGCTCAAAACCCAGAAAATGTAGAAAATGAAACAACAAAACCCAGAAATCCCAATTTTTTATTGAATACCCATAATCGAAACAATAAAAAATAATTCTGGCATTTCAGACCTAACTAATCCAATGTCAATCAACTAAGTGACAAACAAAAACTATTTTTCATATCATGGACCACTCCCGCTTGTCAATTAAAAATTCGGCCCCAAATCCCAAAACCCTAAAAAATTCATCTTAATCAAAACCCTAATCTGGTTTAACCTATTCTAAACCCAGATTTCCTGAAAACGATGTCTTTAACCATGTAAGACCAGATATTTGAAATCAAAGGATAGGAATGGGAACTCACTATTGTCGCGTCTGGGTCCAGATTCTCTGAAAAACCTCCACATCTTCGCCATTGATAACTTAACTTTTTGTCGGGAATCAAATCGAATCGAATTCTTTCTTGAGAGGTTGATTAACTTTTGTCGCCTTTTTGGTTTGAGAGCAAGAGTTTGGGACTGATTATGATCAGTCGTTTTCGATAACTGTAGTGTTTTCGAGGGAATTCAACTTTTAATCGATATTAGGGTTGGGTCCATGAAAATCTCTTTTTTGCCCTCATTCTGGGTCTCACGTGGGCCGCACGTGCTCACAGTTGACGGAGGAGTGACGGAAGTTGGCCACAGGTACGACGATAATACGAAAACTAAAGTTCAGGTATCACATTGATAACTTTCAGAGTTCAGGTATCATTTTGAAAGTCACCGAAGTGTCCGGACACCTTTGGTGAATTTTTCCCTTAGAAGAAAAGGAGCTCAAATCTTACTCTTTGATATTTCCACCTACACTCTTGTGCAACGACTACTTTATTCGAGATAACTTTAGTTTTCCATGGCCTTACATCACAAAAAGAAAAAAGAAATAAAATATAAGTTAGTCAAAGGAACTATAAATCTAAAACCACCCACCTAGACTGAACAAGTCCAATTATACAAAGAGTGGTGCTAGAGACAGCAAAATATTATACCAAATTTAAATCCCAAATGATGTGGCATTGCCACCTCATTCATAGTTATTTCCAACATGTAATTATGTCAATTAATTTTCATTTATATAGTTTCCATTATATATGCAATTACTTAATATTATATTAAATGAGAAAAATAATGTTTCCCTGCAATCCTAAAAATTGATCTTCAAATACTAGGGATATTCTCATATACCACATGTCATCATCATCCTCATCTCATGCACCAAAATTTTGAACTCAAGGGACGAAAAATCATCTAGGATTTGAATAAATAAAAGGTCTTGCGTATGAAAATCTAAAATAAAGAAGATGATTATGAATATAGCAACCACAAGGCATAAATTGGCTTTGTAAATCATAATCACAAGGGATTATGATGAAAAACTGTGAGTTAGCTCTTAATAAAAGATTAAGAAAGATACAAATCAATACAGAAGTTAATTTAACCAACTTGTTTTGAAATTTGAATCCACTGGATTGGTTCAAGAAATTAAAAGAGAGAACAACAAATTTACTTATTCTCTTTTTTTTTTTTACAATAGAACAAAGAATTTACTGATTGTGGATAGATGGCTGCGATATATGGAGGATGAGTTTTGCATTTTTTAAGGTTTATCAAGACATGAGTTTGCGTGCTTGTTAGATTGATTAACTTCACCGCATTTTCTTCTTCCGTTTTTTAATATCTTAGAGATAAATAAACTAATTTAAATACATATTCTAAATCTTTATTAATTAAGCCAATTCTGTAGAGAATGGTTAAATTTTTGAAGTACCTGTAATGCCCATAGTTTATTAATATGAAGAATAACATCATTTTCATCATGAGAGGGTGAAATTGATATTAGCCATAAAACTGAAAATAACTACCCACTATCCATTTATTTTCTTTTTTGTTTTTCAATCTTTATCTATTTTCATAAATTTTCAAAAATAAACGGCCAAATGGCACGCACAGAGTGCGTGTCAAGAGGCTAGTATATATAAAAAAAAATGACAGCTTGAATATTTTGAGGTTCATTAGGGCTGATGTGGTCAATGCCATATCATTTGGGATGGTTTTTTTGTATGGAATTTTGGGATCCAAAGCATCTTCCTTATACAAAACAGCAAGAAAAGTAAATTCAATTCAAGTTCAACAAAAACTGATAGTCAGATTGAAAACCAGAAATCATAGAACTTTTACCTGTACATACCTCCACTAGCATGGCTAGTTTGGTATGTCACCAAGTATAAGTAACCCTCTCTTAGTGGGCCCACGAGCCATGGTGGGACCCAACCGCGATATGCATCTCGTAACCCGACATCCAACTTACCCCGTGGTAGTCGGAAGCAACCGAGAACTCATCGGGAAGCTACCTTCCCGGCCTTGCCAAGATGCTTCACAACAAGCTTTTCTACACTAGAAATAGGACTTTGTGTCCCACATTGGAAAACAAGTGTAAGAGGGGAGGCTCCCTTACCTCCACCCACTTATTACAACATCTTGTAATCTTCTTCGGCGCCGCAAGGCCCAAACACATAGTAAAGCTTCAAGTGGATGTAGTCTCCTCCAAAGTAGGAGATGAACCACTATACTTCTCGTTCTCGTGTTAAGCTAACACTAACCTTTCTCTTCTAATGTTAACTAGACCCCCGCGGATTCTAACGTTAACATTGGCGCCGTCTGTGGGAAGCTTAACGGAGCTCAAAGAATTTTTTTTCTTTTCTTCTTTAGGTTATCAAAGTTACTCACTAGGTATCATCTTCTTTGATTAAGCACTATTCAATCTTCTTGGATTATCATCAGCTCCCAGTGGCTTCCTTCATTACATCGGGCAATGTCATCCATCCTTGGTGGCAACACACTTGACGGCAATAGAATTACTTGCCCAATCCCATCCTTAGCGGTAACAAAATTAAAAAATTAAAAAAAAATTTGGGTGCCTATTTACTCTGGACACCTAGGAATATGCTCTTGCTGCCAAATCTCTCCATTGATCATCAACGGCAAGAGGCCAACGTCAAGCCTAGGCCCAAGATAAGCAAACAAGGGTCTCGTCCCGCTAACTCTGCTCAACGAGCGACAAGAGCCTCCGTCACATCTGTCATCAATCACTGCCAACAGCACCAAGCTTGATCAACGCAAGAGTAAAAAAAAAAAAAATTGCAACAACAAACTTCTATTCCTTGTGGCCCGTCAACCAGTGCTCCGCCAAAGTGCCAAACACCATCCTCCAACAGCGACAGCCGCCATCAACTCACTCTTCTTGACGAAGCATCAACTCCTCTTCTTGACGTACCGCCAAGAGCCAGGCCTCCGCTAAAGAGTCCCTCTAAGAGCCTCCGCTAGGCAAAGCTCCCCTAGCCGCTAGCCAAACCTCCGCCAACCGCTAGCCAAACAAGTCTCCGCTAACCGCTAGGCAAGTCTCCGCCAACCGATAGGCAAAGCTTCCCCAACCGCTAGCCAAGCCTCCGCCAACCGCTAGGCAAAGCTTCCTCAACCGCTAGCTTTAATCCCTCTAATCATCACACACCACCAAAGTCTTTGATGCACTGCCAGGTCTTGCAATTAACAACCAGCGTCAAGCGCCAACAGCCAGCGTAGCGCAACGCACAGGCACCAGCAACCCCTTCAATGGTAGCGGTCACTCAGACACTCAATTGCATCGTTCAATTGCAGCAGCGCTCAACTTGATCACCTCATCACTGGCTTTCAATTCATCCAGAGGTGTACTCTGCGCACCTCCCAGATTTACTCTCTACACCCAACAATTCTCGTTCCTCCCTCTATGCTCTCAACCACGATCAGACATCCATCTTGGATTCTCTGCTATGTTCGAGTGCTGCCATATCTCTGATTTACGAAAAGCTAAGTCCTTTTCTCTATGAAGTCATGTTTATCTTTTGAAGTCTTCGCCATTCAAATATATACATGTTTGCTGACTTGCTGTGCATTCATACTTGTGTCTGCACCCAACTTATTGAAAACTTAAATTACATTTTCAAACGTGCTCTTAGCACTCCGTGGCATTCTCCCATCTTGACATATATGATATGGGTTTATGTTTAAAGCATGACTAGACATTTATTATAATTTATGATATACTGCACACTTCCAAAGGAGATAACCACTCAAACATTACTTGTCATTTTTCAATTATATGCATGATTTGCTACTTGTTTGCTTGAGCCCACCTACAGCACACATGTAACTGACTTGAATGTGCTCTATATGCATGGGGAAAGGATCCTCTCTTGAGCTACTAATCCACCTGAGCTGCCTTAGCTTTGAAGGAGATGAAGACATGTGGCAATACCAGATCTAATGGTTTATAATTCTCCTTTTTCACTTTCCTCTCCCTTTACGTTCACGGCCACCTGTTTTTGTATCCTTTGTCCTCTTGTTATCTTCTCTTCGTCCCTCCCTCCCCCCCCTCTCTCTCTCTCTCTCTCTCTCTCTCTCTCTCTCATTTTTTTTCTTTAGCTGATATCAAGCTGATCCCAGGCTAAGAACCAATTTTGGGCAACAAATCTTCCTTTGCAATTGTCAAATGAGAACAAACCCAGAACACTCTTTTCTCTCAAAACGGTCAAAAACTTAAGTAGTGTGATTATCACACCTCATAAAATCACAACCAAATCGCAAAAAAACCAAAAACCTTTACTCAGTAACAAGATCAAGAACAAAAGCCCAGCTAGGAATTTCAGCAGGGAAAGCTAGAGGGCTCCAATGCAAAGCCCTAAATCCTGAGGTTTTTGCAGCAATTAGGGACGAACAACACGCACCTCAAATGAATCAGCCACACCCATCAAATCATCAATCAATTTGGGTATTAATCTAATTATTTGAATGATTTCCAATGAAGGAAAAGGATAACATAGCAACTTGATTTATCATGTTGTTGAGCGATCAACCCACTACCCAAGTCATGAAAACTCTTCACTGTAACTTTGGGTTGTTGACTGTGATAGATTGATAGGGAAAAATATTTGAGCTTTGTATCAGAGAAGGGAAAGAACAGAAGAAAAGAAAAAATAAACTATAAGAGATATCGGCAGAGAACGAGAACGGAAGCAAGGAAGAAAACATCAGGAGAAGGGGGCAAAGATTTTTGGGGAGAAGACAAAACCTAAAGGAGGGAGAAATTCAGACCAAAAAAAAAGTGAGAGAAACATTTCAGTTGTAATGTAGACCATTAGATCTGATATTGCCACGTGTCTTCATCTCCTTCAAAGCTCAGGTAGCTCAGGTGGAAAAGTAGCTCAGGAGAGGATCCTCTCCCATATGCATGATGTCACCACCACAATAGTTGATTGCATATACATATCAGTTAAATCTCACATATATTTGATTGTTTCAAACATTCAATTATGGTTGCAATCAAGCATCAATACCAAATTCTACTTAACTCTTGTAAACACTCAGCGTTTCTCACTTGTCGTTGATAGCTGGTGAACATTTGAAACTACAATCATGCACATTTTATGCATATTTGGCTTACATGCCAGCAGGTTGACAATCACTCTCCATGAGTATATGCCTACTAACCACATGCTTATAATAATCATATGCTATGCTTAAATACCTTGTCTCAAATATGCTTCTCGGCATTAGAATTGCACTTTTGACATTCAGAATAGCAATGAACTTTGGTCCATGCCCAATCTAGTCAGTCTAGTTCAATGTTTATATTGATATATTCAAAGTGATTATTTGTGCATAAATCTCTATATATAGGCTCTAGGGCCTAGTACTTACATGATGACGTATTGAAAATGTTTCTTTAACATTCCATTGTCACTTTGAAATCCACATTAGATGCACACAATCAAATATGTCATTTGTTCTCAACTACAAGATTACTTGTACACTTTGCTTAAAATTTTATCTAAGTACATGTGCAAGCTACTAGTGTTGATTTACATACTCATGTACTAATCACTCATTTTGTTTCAAGGAGATCCAGTCTCGATCATTTAAATTACTTGCAAGGAGTACCTCGATGACGATACTCTTATCGATACTTGGACAACTTCAACATGGAGCGTCATGCTTGGACAACTCAACATGATTTCCCACTCCAACTCACTCCAAATTGGCATAAGATAAGTAACAATATCTCATTTTTAATTCTCTTGCACTTAGAGCTATTGCCATGTCAAGGTCACGCCTTGTATGTTTTGAAATAACTTTTAAAACATGCTTCCAACTTGTATCAATTTTAGTAGCACACCTACTATGCTTACATATTATTGCCATGCCTTAAATGTCTCTCTGATCTCTAAGCATGTTTACAACAATGCAAAAATGTTATTAGCAACTTCACTACAAGTACATGCTATACACATGCCATGCTTAAATCAATTTAATGTGACACTCACTTAAAACAAATTATGTCATGCTTCATACTATTCACCGAAAACTACTCCCAAAATTTTATATGGATACCTATTACACTTGCCGCTATCTATTATGCATGTTACATGGCCATAAGATCCACATATATTACTTGCTATGCTTATTTATTATTCTTCATACAATTAGCAAGATTTACATGTACTCTATATGTAAATATTTTGTCTAGCCTCTTGGCCACCATACTTTGTCAAACTCTCCCCTTAGGAAAGAGACCTAAACGGGTCTAGACTCCACGAGTCTATGGTCCACGACCAACCGCCAAACTGTAAGGCAACGCCTCATAATGACCATGACCGCTACGTGGCATTGCAGTCAAGGTTTTCTCCTTCGGGAAAGAGTAAAGGGATCAGTTAATGCTGCCCACAACAGCTATTGATCCAGCAGTTAACCCCCGATGCTTGGGTATCAAAGATTGGGTTGGTTACCTAACGCCTACTGCTTTAAACGCAGCTCCCCTCATCAAACAATTTTCCGACCATACGGAGGTCTATAGCCAGGAGTGGGGGACTCCCTGGAAGGCCTAGCAGGGGCCCACCCTAAAGGGCATAAGCGTTTGCTCCGACAATATTCTAGATGGACGAAGCACTTGCACTAATTATGCTCGTTATATGACACAAAGCTACGCTTTGGATCAACCTCGCAAGAAAATCCTCCTTAACTGGGGACTTCGGGGACTTGTACATAGAGCCCAGCATAATTAGCAACAGCTACGCTCATGCCTCAGGGCATCACCTTTGAGCTACCCGTTAATGCCTCATGGCATCCCCGAGCTCTAACGTTCTTGCCTTCTCGGCAACCCCAAGCTTCACGCTTTTGCCTTCTTCGCATCCCCGAGATTTCACGCTCATGCCTCATGGCATCCCCGAGCTTTCACACTCATGCCTTCTCGGCAGCCTCGAGCTTTCACGCTCATGCCTCATGGCATCCCTAAGCTTTCACGCTCATACCTCATGGCATCCCCGAGCTTTCACGCTCTTGGCTTCCCGGCAACCCTGAGTTTTCCCGCTCACGCCTTCTCTGCAACCCCGATCTTCACTCTCATGCCTTCCCGACAACCCCGGGCTTCACACTCACGCCTTCTCGGCAACCCCGAGTTTTATGCTCATGTCTTCTCGGCATATTACATGTTAGTGAAACATTGAATTCTTCTACCATTTGTCGTTTGCAACAATCGAATTCTTTTCAGGTTCCATTAAATACGAGTGAAAACCATACTAACACAAACGTTTGCATATTCATTGTTCATGAGTCACAAACTCTTGCCTTCACGGCACTCATGCAACTTACACCTACGGGCGTAACCTCGTCAACTTGACCTCGTTCATTTTCTTGCGCACATCATGCATTTATGCATCATATGCACTTCATATGCTCATTCTTGGTATGCTCACACAACCATGTACGTCATAACTGATCATACTCGATGCCATTCACATATATACATCGTTATGTATCATGCACCTCGTACAATCGCACATGCTAATACATATCGGCGCAACTCACATACGTTGCCTAATACAACAAGCATTCTACATGCGCATGCTTCTATCTTTGTTTTGCAAGTTAAAGAGTCTTTTCTTGCTTACAGAGTTCAGGGACTTGTTGGGGTTGGGCACCGCTTGGACGTCACTTCTGCTTGATGACATCATGTGTATAACTCCCCAACCAAGAAGCTTCTCTTACTTGGGGACTTCGAGGACTTGTACATACCTCCACTAGCATGGCTAGTTTGGTATGTCACCAAGCATAAGTAACCCTCTCTTAGTGGGCCCACGAGTCATGGTGGGACCCAACCGCGATATACATCTCGTAGCCCGACATCTAACCTACCCTATGATAGTTGGAAGCGGTTGAAACCTCACCAGGAAGCCACCTTCCGAGCCTTGCCAAGATGCTTCACAACAAGCTTTTCTACACTAGAACTGGGACTTTGAGTCCCACATTGGAAAACAAGTGTAAGAGGGGAGGCTCCCTTACTTATAAAAGGGACCTCCACCCACTTATTACAACATCTTGTAATCTTCTGGGGTCGCAAGGCCCAAACACATAGTAAAGCTTCAAGTGGATGTAGTCTCCCCCAAAGTGAGAGATGAACCACTATACTTCTCGTGTTAAGCTAACACTAACCTTTCTCTTCTAACGTTGACTAGACCCTAGCAGATTCTAACATTAACATTACTTGTATCCAATCAAGCACAAGAAGAGGAAGTTTGTGGTGCGTGCACGAATCGAGGGTGATTGCGTATAAGCAAATAAGGGAAAGAAGAATATGCAAAATGACCAGCAGTAGCACATCAAATAGAACAAATTAACTCACTTAAAGTCAACAATACAATATGTTCTAATGTCTTTCCATATTTGTTCCAAGGTATAAAGATCACAGACAAGTTTCAGAGCTAATTGATTCAATATGGGACTTTGCAAGTATCAAAAGGTGGTTTAAGCATCTACTCCATCTAGGAAGTAATAAATGAATGGAGTTTCAGTGAATGTGCTAAAATTCAGTTCATACAAAGTAAGTTAAAGATTATCACCTTCTCATACATCTTTATGGCTAGTGTGTTCGATGCTCTTACAAAAAGATCAACAAAGTAACCCTTATCACTGCCAAAGAAAGTTCTCATTAGTAGCATAACTATCAATCACTAGAAGCATCTACAACCCAGTAGGGGTTTTTATTGCCACTGACCTAAATATGTGATCCAACAAGTGAAAATGCAGTCACATATAAGACTTGCAGGAGTGCAACAAGTAGGGGTTTTTATTGCCCCTTTAAGGCCCTAACAATGGCTTCAGGAATTTCAATCGCCAATCTTCCTGCACATCAAATCAAAGTTCATATGGTAACCAGGTGAAACAAAAAATTCAGCATTGCAAGATGGAAAGCAAAGCAGCAAAGGTACATGTGCTTCCATGTTACTGGCACCAAGGTGAGGGTATAAGAGTGATGCATAGATAAGGGTACATGTGCTTCCATGTAAGCTCAGTATGAATGGTAATTGAAGGAAAATAAGCAAGAACGCAATATTGTATAGTATAGAACTTTTCCTACTGTAGATATTATTAACAATAACCACAATGCTTTCTATAAGCAAGATTAGCATGAAATAATTCATTTCAAGCCAATAAAAACTCATTCTTCCCTGTCCCAACAAGAAGAAACTGAAAGAAAAGAATGCTCAGAAAGCCAGTTCCAACCAAAGAGATACATGTTTTTAACATGATGCATATTCACAACTTGCTTTTCATACACTATTATACTTGAGGTGAAAAACAAATATATCCAAACTTCAAAACGGTATTTGTACACAAGAAAATAATGAGGCCTCTTTTGAAAAATTATAATATCCTTGACTTATGGAATACTAATTGAAGAAAAATAATCACATTTCAGCTTGCAAAGTAAAATTGACATTAAACATTCAAACAATACAAGCCAAAGGAAACTGAAAGTCACCATGATACTCCAAACTCTCAAATAACAGCTCAGATATGCTTTTTATATCAATTTACCAATAACAAACAATATTGAAAAGGTTTCACCTTCAAGACTTGGCTCAAAGTTGCATTTTTCATCCATAGATTTTGGTTTCCATGAAATAAGAAGACCGCACTTCAATTCAATGATCATTGAATACCTGTTGTGAACTTGGATTGCAACCTGCAAAGCATATAAGTAAAAGTGGAATTCAAAAGATGAAACTGGTACTCAAATGGAGCTACTTCGAAACAAAGAACCGGTTCGTTTCCAAACACGACCATGAAACTGGAAATTAAATAGGAAACCCAGCCCTAAACATGAAAGTCCATAATTAAGAATTATGGGTGAGGAATTAAAGGCTAACCTTGGGAGTTCAGCTCGTGCCTTGTGCTTTCCTGTCCCTTGCTACAAGATGGGAAAACTGAATCTCTAGCAGTATGGGTGTAGAAAAGATAGACATTCGGGGCTCTTGTATTTACAGTATTTTGATGTCTAAAGTTGTGAGATAATTTTTCCTCTTTCTTATTGAATCGATGAGAGGGAATATGAAAGTAGAGAGGGCGGGAATTTTAAACTGAACTGAAAATTTTGCCGCCATGAATTGAATTTCCTTCTCATAATTTTTATTTAAACGTTTGGTTTAAACTTAACTTAGAGCTATATAAGGAAATTTAATAACGATGAGTTACTTAATATTTTTATTTAAAAAAAAAAGGCTAGAAGGACTGCCCTTAACTGTATAGTTCTCAAAAAAGAATCTCATCGAGACATATAAAATTGGGGAAATCAACCATTAGATGAGAAGATTGGAATGTTTTATGATTGTTGTGAAATATTCAGTCAATTTAGTATTCGTTTCGACTTCAATCTCTTTGGTCAACCATAGTTACCATATAACCGTATATCTTATAAATCAAATTCCTTATAGGGTGTTAATGTTAGTGACCGAGGGGCCTAATTAACGTTTAGAGAGAGAGAGAGAGAGAGAGAGAGAGAGAGAGAGAGAGAGAGAGAGAGAGAGAGAGAGAGAGTAAATGAGACACGAGAAGTATAGTGGTTCTTATCCCGCCTTAGCGGGAGACTACGTCTACTTGAAATGTTTAACTATATGGGTTTAGGCCTTGCGGCCCAAAGGAATTACAAAGTGTGTAATGGGATGGAGTTTAAGTGGGAGGAGGGGTCCCTTTTATAGGTAAGGGAACCCCTCTGCTTTACATATTCTTCAATGTGGGATCTAAAAACCACTATTCTAGTCTAGAAAGCCATATTGTGAAGATAACTTGACAAGGCCGGGAAGGTGGCTTCCCGGCGAGGTATTGGCCTCTTCCGACTACCGTGGCATAGCTTGAACATCGGGCTATGGGATGCATGTCGTGGTTGGGTCCCACCATGACTTGTGGGCCCACAAAGAGGGTGTTACTTATGCTTGGTGATGTGGTAAATCCTCCATATTATTGGAGGAATGTACAAGTCCCCGAAGTCCGCAAGTAAGAAGAGCTTCTTGATTGGGGAGTTATGCACATGATGTCATCAAGCATAAGTAACGTCCGAGAGGTGCCTAGCTCCTACAAGTCCCTGAACTCAGTAAGCAAGAAGAGACTCGTTACCTGCACAACAAAGACAAAAGCACGCGTATGGAGAATGCTTGTTGTACTAGGCAACGAATGTGAGTTGCATTGATATGCGTTGGCATATACGAATGTACGAGGTGCATGATACATGTTGATGACGCCGATTATGATCGGTTATGACGTACAAACTCGAGAATGCGTATAGTTGTGTGAACATATCACGAATAAGCATATGAATTGCATATGATGCGCGTGGTGCTCGCAAGAAAACGAATGAGTCGGGTTGACGAGGTTACGCTCAGTGTAAGTTGCGTGAGTGCCATGAAGGCAAGAGTTTGTGACTCATGAAAAATGAATACGTGAACGCTTGCGTTTGTTTGGTTTTCGCTCATATTAATGGAACGGGAAAAGAATTCAATTTGTGATGGTAGAAGAATTCAATGTTTCATTAATGTGTATTATGTTGAGGGGATGTGAGTGTAAAGCTTGGGAATATCGGAAGGCAAGAGCGTGAAAGCTTGGGGTTCTGGGAAGGCGTGAGCGGGAAGCTCAGGGGTTGCCGGGAAGGCGTGAAAGTGGAGCTCGTGAGCAGGAAGCTCAGGGATGTCGGGTAGGTGTGAGCGTGGAGCTCGTGAGCGGGAAGCTCGAGGGTTGCCGGGAAGGCATGAGCGTGGAGCTCGTGAGCGGGAAACTCAGGGGTGCTGGGTAGGGGTGAGCGTGGAGCTTGGGGTGCTGGGAAGGAGTGAGAGTGGAGCTCGTGAGCGGGAAGCTCGGGGGTGCCGCTGAGGCAAGAGCGTGAAAGCTCGGGGATGCCGTTGAGGCAAGAGCGTGAAAGCTCGGCGGTGCCGCTGAGGCAAAAGCGTGAAATCTCGGGGATGCCGCTGAGGCAAGAGCATGAAAGCTAGGGGATGCCGCTGAGGTAAGAGCGTGAAAGCTCGGGGGTTGCCGCTGAGGCAAGAGCGTGAAAGCTCGGGGATGCCACTTAGGCAAGAGCGTGAAAGCTCGGGGGTTGCCGCTGAGGGAAGAGAGTGAAAGCTCGGCGATGCCGCTGAGGCAAGAGCGTGAAAGCTCAGGGGTTGTCGCTGAGGCAAGAGCGTGAAAGCTCGGCGGTGCCGCTGAGGCAAGAGCTTGAAAGCTCGGGGTTGCCGCTGAGGCAAGAGCGTGAAAGCTCAGGGATGCCGCTTAGGGGGGTGTATTGTATTTGGATTTATGTGGACTTTTTTTAAATGATAGACTTTTTTAAAAGTCCATGGACTCTATAAAAAGTTCATAGGCTTCTATTGATTTCTTAAAACCATTGACTTTTTAGCATAGACTTTTTACTGATTTATAAAAATCTACAGATTTTATATGAATGACTTCTATAGATTTCATAATATTTACAAAAAAAAAAAAACTAGTTTATGAGTCAGAGAATAGAATACAATGCATTAGCTATGTTAACTAATGTCCATTAGTGTAGAAATCAGAGAAGCTCAAATAATATTATGAAACAAACGTATAAGAAAATAAAGGAAAAACCTCCAAATGTAATGAACCAAAAGGTACCAAAAAAAAAATGTTTCATGCTAAAGAAGCAGATGTCTCTGAAACAATGATCTGATTTATCCTTCTCCTTCATTTTCACTTTCTTCATTGTTATTGTTTGGATTAATTTCAGTTTACCCCCCCCCCCCCCCGAGGTTTAGGGGTGTCATCATTTCACCCCCTCTACTTTCAATTTTGAATTTTTACCCCCTAAACTTTCAAATTTCAATCAGCCGTGTTCAATTTCTACTATTTCGTCCAAATTGGACGTTAAGTTTGACTTTTGAGGGCTAAAATGGTCATTTCAACATAAAAAATTTAAAAATAAAAATTTCTTCTGTTTTTTTTTTATTTTTTATTTTTAAATTTTTGTTTCTTCGTTTTTTTTTCCTTAAATTTTGTTTTTATTGTCTTCAACCTATACACCACAAGTTATAATAGGTTTATAAAAACAAAAAAAATACTCTAGGTAGTTGAAAACCGCTCCCTGGCCTACGATATTTGTGACATATCTTCGATAAATTGAAGAATTTAGGATATATCCCCAATAAAGTGAAGAAATATCTGTAAAAAATAATTTTACACTTTATCTGTAAATAAATATCTGTAAAAAATGATTTTACACATATATTTCTTCACTTTATTGGGGATATATCCTAAAATTCTTCAATTTATTGGAGATATCACAAATATCGTAGACCAAAAATGATTTTACACAGATATTTCTTCACTTTATTGGGGATATATCCTAAAATTCTTTAATTTATTGGAGATATCACAAATATCGTAGACCAAAAATGATTTTACACAGATATTTCTTCACTTTATTGGGGATATACATATATTTATTTTCAGATAAAGTGTAAAATTATTTTTTACAAATATTTCTTCACTTTATTGGGATATATCCTAAAATTCTTCACTTTAAATGAGATATATCACAACTATCGTGGACCAGCGAGAGGCTTTCAACCACCTAGAGTATTTTTTTTATTTTTATAAACCTATTATAACTTGTGGTGTATAGGTTGAAGACAAAAAAAAAAAAAAAAAAAAAGAATTTTTTTATTTTTTTATTGTTTTTATTTTTTTTATGTTGAAATGACCATTTTAGCCCTCAAAAGTCAAACTTAACGTCCAATTTGGACGGAATAGTAGAAATTGGACACGGCTGATTGAAATTGGAAAGTTTAGGGGGTAAAAATTCAAAATTGAAAGTAGAGGGGGTGAAATGATGACACCCCTAAACCTTAAGGGGGTAAACTGAAATTAATCCTTATTGTTTTCATTGTTGGCATTTGGTTGGGCATCTGTCCACATATGAGTAGCAATACTCATTCTCCATTCATTAGCATTTTCTCTCTGCTGATCTTGGGTTTGAAAATCATCCCATTCAAAATTATCTTCGTGATTGTCTATCGGATCTTCTTCTGGTTTGGGAGGAAATTCATCTGAATGGCATTCCTGTCGAAGAAAATTGTGCAATCCTGCAAGAGCCAAAACTAGCATCCAAAAGGTCACTCTCTCTTGATTCTCTCTTCTCCATTAAGCCACAAATTTTATCAAAACTTGTGACAATTTTACCAATGCCACTTGATAAGTTTTCTAGAACCTCAGCCTGACCAGTAGCCCCTTTTGAGCCACTATTATTTTCATAGTCAGTTCTACTCCGTTTTCCTTGAGTTCTGCTATGTGGTGGAGCTGGAGCATCTATACTGGTACCTTAGGAGGGTTGTTGTGAAAGAGAAGGCGAGTTTTCTTGGTGCGATGACTCATTTTCACTTTGTACGAACATGTTAGTATTTCGATCAAAAACTAATCCATCTATGCCACCAATTCCCCAAGATCCATTTTCCTCCGCTCCAAATGTTGTTGCATCTGTATCATCACATAGACTGATTGAGCCCATTCCAGTTGCAGTTCCATTTCCAACTGCAATTTTCAAGTTCTGACCGAAAGTGCCCATGCGTTGGATGTGACTAGTAGGTGTCAATATGATGATAAACATTTGAAATAATTATAAATCCAAATTAGAATAAACAAAAAGGCAATAAGCTCACCTTCAAATAATCTGCCCATACTTCATCATCAGCAGTGAATCTTTTTGTGATCGGATCCCACCCAAATCCAGAACTATGGCGCATAAGCTGAGAGTAATTGGTGTATTGTTTCTTAAACCATTTCACTCTGCTTTGGTAATGACTAAAAGTTATTTCATAACCAAGTTTTTCCTTAAGTTTAGGAAATATCTTCACCTCTACTGTTTGTTTGCTTATCACACCATTAATATCACGAAATCCAAGTTTGGCGCCTTCAACCATAAGTTGAAGCAAAACGTTGCTTTCTTTAGTGTTCTAAGTTTTGTAATCCTTTCTTTTACCATTCCCTTGTGAATCTCCCATCTATACGATTGTGTAGAAGTAATCATACATGCAACTTTTATCAATCAAAACATTATAATTCAAAGCAATGTATGTACAACTTTGAAGTATCAGAAGCCATGAAAAAATGAGTCTTCAATAATAATATATAAAAAATAAAAAAAAGAAGTATAGACAGGAAAAAAATTACAAGACCACTTATGTGTCCTCTATTTGTATCAATAAATTGTTGCTTCTTATGAATTAAGAAAAATATCTGTAGTTATATGTTCCTATAGTCCGATCTAAAAAATAAGAACGAAAACAAACCAGAGATTAGTTTCGAGTGGACCTGCAACTTATTTATCTTAGACTTGTCAACACCAGCCCGAAACAAAAAATTTCAAGCAAGGCTAGCAGGTTCTATATTGAAATTTACTGCAATTCACATGCTTAAAGTACTATCATTGTTGTCTAATGCGTAAAAGTGAGGGAGAGAGTGCTAGTCATGTTTTTGTGCACTGCACAACCACTCACTTAAGATATAGAGATTAATGATTAATAGAGACCTCACCTACTCTTTAGTTAATTCCCTTCCCTCACTCAGTAAGGGCTTAGGCTATGTAATTTAATATTTTAATTGATAGCAAAAGGCTGTTCTTTGATTAATGTTTCTTTTTCATAATTCATTCAATTACGCACTTGTTTAATCACACTTCTTTGTTTTCTATCAGTAGAATCACACACACTTTAGTTATAGAAAAGAAGGTCTGGCATGCACACAAACAAAAAAACCACACACACACACAAATACCATTAAGCTTATCTACCCAAACTTAAGAGCCACAAGGGCAAACCAATAGCAAATTAAACAAAGAGAACCAAGCCAATATAGGACGGCAACAAGTAATAAAAGAAACCAAAAACCTAGAGAGAAGAAGAAACAGACGCAGCAAACAACAGAAGAAAAGGAACTTCTTGCAAAATAGTCTAATAAGGATGACAATTGCAATAACAACAATAGCGCAAGACGCAGGACTATGATCAAACCGTAAAAGCATTAAGCATATACGTATCGACGACAAATTTAGGTTTTAGGGTTTTAGGAGGAGATGATAATATTTGGGTTATTAGGGTTCCAAGCATCACAATTGAAAAACAAAAAAATCAAATTCAACAACAACAATGAACATGTTAGGTATTAGAAGTTGATACCACAAAACATTAGAGAAAAGACAACAAAAAATTTAAGAAAGAGAGATGATGGAGGACCAACCTCTTCGCGCGTAGAGAGAAGAACTTTGATAGACTTTTCCACGCTCAAAATCTTTGCTCTGATGGCTAGAAAAATATTGGAGTTTGGTATTTATACTAAAGACTATAAAGTCCATAATTTTCCATGATTTTCCATGATTTTCTAATTCCATATGTATGAATGATATTTTGAATACCCCTAAACTTTTATTCATTTTTAAAAGTCCTAATTGAATGCCCGTAGACTTTGGTGAAATTCATAAAGATTTTTTAAAATCCTAATTGAATACACCCAGACTTTTATGGATTGTCAAAAGTCTGTATTGAATACACCCACACTTTTAAATTCCATAAACTTCTTTAAAAATGCGAGTAATTCCATATACAATACACCCCCCTTAGGCATGAACGGGTAGCTCAAAGGTGATGTCATGTGGCATGAGCGTAACCGTTGCTGATTATGCTAGGCTGTATGTACAAATCCTCGAAGTCTCCAGTCAAGGAGGGTTTTCTTGCGGGGTTGATGCCAAAGCGTGGCTTTGTACCTTATTGTTAGCATAATTAGTGCGAGTGCGTCGTCCATCTAGAATTGGTCGGAGCGAACGCTTTTGCCCTTTCGGGTGGGCCCCCGCTAGGCCCTCCGAGGAGTCCCCCACTCCTGGCTATAGACCTCTATATGGTCGGAAAATTGTTTGATGCGGGGAGCTGCGTATGAGTAGTGGGTGTTAGGTAGCAAACCTAATCTTTGATACCCAAGCGTCGAGGGTTAACCGCCGAATCAATGGTTGTCGTGGGCTGTGTTAACCGGTCCCTTTACTCTTTTCAGGAGGAGAAAAAACTTGACTGCAATGCCGCGTAGCGGTCATCTTCATTATGATCAGGAATTGCCTTACCGCTTGGCGGTTGGTCGTGGACCATAGACTCATGGAGTCTTTAGACCAGTTTAGGTCTCTTTTCCGTGGGGAGAGTTTGACAAAATATGGTGGCCAAGAGGCTAGACAAAATATTTACATATTGTGTACATGTAAATCTTGCTAATTGTACGAACAACAAATGAGCATGGCATAGTTTGTTTAACTAAGCGTTACATGTTTATTTAATTGAGTTGCAATTAAATAGAAGCATGGCATATGTGTATAGCATGTACTTGAAGTAAAGTTGCTAATAACATTTTGTGTTGGAAAAAAAATGCAAACAGTACCCGACCTTTAGCCCATTAGTAACTTTAGTACCTAACAAAAAAAATATATCACTTTGGTACCTGAAGTTTGGACCCCGACCCAATATTAGTACCCAAAACACTGTTGGTCATTACGGCGTTAGCCATGTGACAAACTTTGAGGGGTATTCTCGTCCCTTCACTCAATCTCTTCTTCTTCCTCTCACTTTCTTCGTCTTCTGCTTCCTCCCTACTCCCCTTGTTTCTCTCAATCTCTTCTTCTTTCTCAAGCTCAGATTTCCTATCCAGCCACCCACACCATGCCAATCAAATCTCGCCGCACAATCCACCATTCTCCGTCGCCGTCGCTAAACTTCACCCGAAACAAGGCTGAGAGAGAAAGAAAGAGGTTCGTACTTGGCGGCCATAGAAGGAGTTCGGGTCTGAAATCAGACGAGTTTGGGTCTGTGGTAGAGCCAGGTACTACCCATTGCTTCACCTTCATTCCCCAATTTCATCGTCCCTCTTTTCAACTCTTAATGCTTAATCTCCCATTGCAATTCGCAGCCCTTTGCTAGAAACATATGACGAATTTGTGGTGGAAGAGAAGGAAGAAGAAGACTTTTCTTGCTATTTTGAACAAATAGCTTCCTCTCCTCATCGCCGACGTCTTTCTAGGGTCAGATCGTCCAGCCGGCAACTCAAGAAAATGAATTGAAGTCGGAAAGCTTTGTGTTTTCGATTAATTCCGGTTGTTCTTTGATGAATTCCAATGACTGATTGGGATGCATGAGGTATAGAAATCACTCTCCTCTTCCCGCTTCACGCTCTACATGATGGGTATCACTGGTTTTTGAATTCGATCAAGTTTTGATTAACTGGGTTTTGGTTGGTTTCGGGGTCTGACACAAGTACCATCGCCGGTAGCTTTTCTGGCTTCGTCGCTTCACCGTTGACAGTATGTGAGGTATAAAACTTGATCTTCTTTTGATACTCTATGTGTTGATGTCCTTGGTTTCGATTTGTCATCGAGTTTTGATAAAGTTGTTGTTTGGGGTATTGTCGGCCGAGTTTCTGGTTTGTTTCTGACGTTGATTGGCATTCTGGAGGAAGAACTGCTTGGTGATGTTTATTTTAAGAATCTGTGTAGTGGAGTGCAAATCCGAGCGTGATTGGATGGTAGCAAGGTATTGGCTTCGAAGTTAGAAAGCTTCCTGTTCAGTGATCGTGTTCAAAACCAGACACAGTATCAATACCCATGATTAACACAGTGAAGGTAAATTTCGATTCTCACACTCCATGTGTATTGCGACTGTTCTTCTCGATGCAGAAGTGGAATGGGTTTGTGGATATATGATTATTGTTGGCTCTATTGTATTTTGATTGATTTTGCTGGAAAATGAGATTGGTATGTTGATTAACTACTATACTGAGAACCGAAAAATATGGAAATTGGGTTGTTGTTATAATCTTGGATTAAGTGCGTTACTAGAAATGTGATATTAGTTGAGTTTGGTCATGAATTAGAAAAAGATAATGAAGGAAAAACATGAGTGGGTGGCCTTGTATTCTGCGTTTTGATATTCATCAGTTGGGAGGAAGAAGAAGACGAAGAAAGCGAGAGGAAGAACAAGAGATTGAGTGAAGGGACGAGAATACCCCTCAAAGTTTGCCACATGGCTAACGCCGTAACGGCCAACAGTGTTTTAGGTACTAATATTGGGTCGGGGTCGGAACTTCAGGCACCAAAGTGATATTTTTTTTTTGTCAGGTACTAAAGTTACTAATGGACCAAAGGTCAGGTACTATTTGTATTTTTTTTCCCTTTTGTATTTGTTGTAAACATGCTAAGGTCATTGAGATCAATATTTAAAGCATGGAATTGCATGTAAGGCATAGCAAGTGGTTTTGGTAAATCTACGAAATGTTGTAGGCATGCTTAAAAGTAGTAAAAGCATGTAAAGACATGACAATGGCTCTAATTGCAAGAGCGTAAAAGATAAGATATATTTACTTATCTTATGTCGATTTGGAGTGAGTTGGGGTTGATATTAATATAAGTACTCAAATCATGTTGGAGTTGTCCAAGCATGACGCTCCATTGCTCCGGCGGTGCATCTTAGTAGAAGGATGATGATTTCGTTTAAATGGAGGGGTGATTGATGATTATATCTCCTTGTGACAAAATAGGTGATTAGTACACGAGTATGTAAAATCAACACTAGTAGCATGTATATTTTGCATATGTACTTTGATAAAATTTTAAGCAAAGTGTTAATGTTTAAAGTTCAGCGGTAGCTAAACCTTTGTTAACGCTGGTCCGACAGGCGGACCTCTATGATATTCTCAGAGTTTCTGCTACCTGTCAAGTAAAATACAGAGGGCGTCAGAGGGAGACCGCGCTGGGCGGTCTTCTCTTCTCCAATGCCTAAGTTAGTCAATGTATTTATGTTGATAAAGTAACAGTAGGTAAGTATTAAATGCGTAATCAATGAGGAGAGAATAGAGAACCTTTTATAGGTGAAGAAGGAGCTGATCTTCTTCATGTTTTCAATGTGGGACTGACATGCTTCAGTCCCCAGCTTCTGATGCTGTCTTGGCGCTGCGTGTGGCTGCCCGTCAGCTGTGATCTGGGGGTAAGCCGAGGCTCAGGCGGTAGCCTGCTTGGATGTGTTCCCGTAGGTCACTCCATTGGCGGGAGTTGGTACCGCTAGCGGTAGCATGAGCGTGGCTCGTTGTAGCTAATTATGCTTGTAAATGCCTATGTAAGTACAAGTCCCCTAAGTCCCCAGTCAAGGAGGGCAATCTTGGTTGGGGAGTTGCCTAGCGGTTCGAAGCGTTGCTTTCGCCAGTCTTGCAAAAGCATAATTAGCGTCAGTGCGCTGTCAACCATGGACTTACTGAGCAAAAGCTTTATACACTTCCGGGTAGGCCCCTGCTAGGCCCCCTAGGGAATCCCCCACTCCCCGGCTAATATAGACCTCCGTTTGGCCGGTGTATTGTTTGTTGAGGGGAGTTGCGCTGAGAAGAGGGTGTTGGGTAGCGAACCTAATCTTTGATACCCAAGTGGCGGGGGTCAACATGCTTGATCAGGGTCATCGAAGGCTGTTGATGCATCCCCCCTACCTGTCCAGGAGGACCATGTTTTAAATGCAACGCCGCGTTGCGTTCGTTGTCAAAGTGAGGCATTGCCTCAGGAATCGCCGTTAGTGGAAGTCCCTTCGCTGATGATAAGTGCCCTGCAATGTCGCGAGGACTTGCCTAGCGGTAGCCTGGTGCATGGCATTGCGGTCAGCTGTGACGGTCTTCCCAGGTGTTGAGGGAGAAGTCTCGCTAGTGGAGTTGTCCTTATCGGAGACTAGCTCGCTTGGAAGATGAAAAGTGAGAAGTTCTACTAGCGGAGTTGCGCTTAGCGGAGACTATCTTGCTTGCAAGATGGAAAGAGAGAAGTTCAGCTAGCGGAGACTATCTCGCTTGCAAGATGGAAAGAGAAGTTTCACTAGTGGAGTTGCGCTTAGCGGAGACTATCTCGCTTGCAAGATGGAAAGGGAGAAGTTTCGCTAAAGGAGTTGCGCTTAGCGGAGACTATGTCGCTTACAGGATGGAAAGAGAGAAGTTCCGCTAGTGGAGTTGCGCTTAGCGGAGACTATCTCGCTTGCAAGATGGAAAGAGAGAAGTTCCGCTAGCAGAGTTGCTCTTAGCGGAGACTATCTCACTTGCAAGATGGAAAGAGAAGTTCCGCTAGCGGAGTTGCGCTTAGCGGAGACTATCTCTCTTGCAAGATGGAAAGAGAAGTTCCGCTAGTGGAGTTGCGCTTAGCGGAGACTATTTCGCTTGCAAGATGGAAAGAGAGAAGTTTCACTAGTGGAGTTGCGCTTAGCGGAGACTATCTCGCTTGCAAGATGGAAAGAGAAGTTCCGCTAGCGGAGTTGCGCTTAGCGGAGACTATCTCGCTTGCAAGATGGAAAGGGAGAAGTTCCGCTAGTGGAGTTGCGCTTAGCGGAGACTATTTCACTTGCAAGATGGAAAGAGAGAAGTTCTGCTAGCGGAGTTGCGCTTAGCGGAGACTATCTCGCTAAGTGCTTCAATGATTGACGATTTTCCTTTTCGATGGTTACCTTGGACAGACGGCTCGTGTGATGGTGCCTGACACGTGGCCTACATGTATTGGATTAGCGTGTGCGATAACGTCTCTTCAGCACGCCCGTCATCTCGTCATTAATGTGAGTAATTATTGATTTTGTAACCGAGGCATTGCCTCGGTTAATCCGGAGAGTAAGTGCGTTTATGGGGCACGTGTACGGTTGTGGTGCGATGTTGTTTTTTCAGCGGACGGCGTAGATTAGTTTGATGTTGACATAAAAGAGAGGGAAACCTTGTGTTTTGGCACTTTGCACCTTGAACTAGTATCGTCGTCTTCAAGCTTGGTTTTTTTTTGTGTTCTGAGAAGATTGCTATGATTCAGTGAAGTTGTCGATCTCTGAAGCGCGGTGATCTTCTGCAGTGAAGAGAAGCGCCTTCGGTCGCACCAAAGTCTTCACCTTTGAGGTTGGTACTCAGAACCCCATCCCTGTTTTACTGGATTTATGTGTTTGCTTTTGTCAGTTTCTGGGCTTTTGGATTTGGGGTACTATCTCTTCCTCCCTGGTGTGCTCTGAGGGTGTGAAGCGAGTTTTGGGGATGGGTTTTGGTGTTGGATAGAGAGTTGGGGTTTAGGGATTTGCTGGATGGTCGAATCTGGGTCGAGTATATGGGTGCGTTTTGTTTTGGTATTTTCTGGGCAATTGCTCTTGATGCTCCTGGATGTAACTGATAAAGGGATAGCTTAGATCTTGTGCGAACTAACTGGTTTGTTTAGGGTTGTGGGATGGCTAGCGTCGTAGATATCTCGAGTGGTGTGGATTCCGAGTCTGACGAGTCGCTCAACGTGGCGGATAGGGTGTTTATTGATTCGTTGCGTCCGTCTGCCCCTGCAGGAACCTGGTCCGAACCGCTAGACATTGCATCGCTACAGACCATACCCTGGGAAGTTTCCATGGGTCGTGCTGGTCGTCTTGAGAGTTCTAGGGCAGGAGAGGATGCCGCTACTGGCAAAAGGCAGGAGGATAGGCTGTCGAGTAATAGCGCTGCTAGCGGCTCCGCTGATGGGGTGAGAGAGACTGGCGGGGAAGAGGTTGAGTCAGCCTGGGTTCTCCGCGATGGTACAGCGGTTGACGAGGCGGGAGGGCCGATGACTGTGGCCACTGTCGACAGTGTGAAGCGGGTGTTCCGCCTGCCAGGCGTTGTGAAGCTGCGACCGCCACTGAAGGAAGAGAGAGCGTCGGTCCTGCCAGCCGGTCACGCCGCCGTACATGAGGCGATCTTCCGCCAGGGAGTGACATTCCCGCTACTGCCAAATATCCAGATTTTGGTTTGCGAATTTGGCCTCTCTTTTGGGCAGATTTGTCCTAATATATGGCGGTTGCTGATGGCGCTCAACTCGCTATGGTGCCTGTCCGGTTGCGAGGGTCCAACAGTGGTAGAGGTGCTGCACTTCTACGAGTTGGTGTACGTGAAGCGCCAAGGATGGGCGGGCAAGTGAATCTGAGTCGCCGCCAGGGGGCGCCCAAGCTAATAGAGAATTTGAAGGATTCCATGTCACCTTGGCGGGGGACCTTCTGTGTTGCCACCACCGGATGGGAATATCAGGCGGGGTCCAACAATGGAGAGCCGACCTTCAGGATTAGGTCGGAATTCCAACCTATCAGAGGTTGTCGGTCTGCCGCATTTTAGAGTTGATTTTTGTTGCGTAATAATTCCCTGTTGTAATGACCACTTCGTTGTTTTTTTTTTTTTTTTGTAGCGGGCCTGCGCTATAGCCTGACGAGAGAAGAAGAGTGCCGCTTGGCAAGGATCCGCGTCTGCTGGCAGAACCGCAATTTGCTAGATCTCTGCCTACTTACCGGCTGGGAGCTGTTGGTTGATCAGCAGTTGACACAAGCCCTTGGTAATTATCTTCTGTTGATGTGTGCCTTAGTTCGATTGTCGTCAAGCTAACCCGTTGTTTTTGTACAGGCTCTCCGCCGGGTAACAAGCCAACCGCGAGGCGTTCGAAAAAGCCATGGACCTTGCCGAGATCAACAACTTCTTGGAGAGCATGTACGCCTCTGGGCTAGAGGCCCAACAGACTATCGCCGACCCTCAGACATTGGCGCTGAGCCCATCTGAGGTTCCCCTGGTGTTGTCGATGCCGCATCACTCACACCTCGGCCCCGACGGCTCGCCCTTGGTGTAGGCAGGAGCTGGCGGAAGCAATGTCCCTGCTGCGCCAGTGCAGCAGAAAGAAAGGGTGCCCACCATTAGGCGTGGGTGGCAGAAGGATAGGGTGGCGCCCACAAAGGAGCCAGTGACTATTGTGGGGCTGGAGCTGCAGATTAGAGCTCTCCCCGTCGCCGTTGGTGTGACACGAGTGGTATGCCAAGGGAAGCGGCGACAATGTTAATGTTTAAAGTTCAGCGGCGACAATGTTAATGCTTAAAGTTCAGATGGCGTCAATGTTAATGTTTAAAGTTCAGCGGTAGTTAAACCCACTACAATAGAAAACCTCATTTACGAGGAACTTATTCCTCGCTGAAAACCGACATTTCGTCGCTGTAGTATTTCTACGAGGAAATTTTTTTCATCTTCAATTCGTCAGAGAATGCTCGTCAAGAAAAGCTTCAGCGACGAAAAAATAATTTCCTCGCCAAACTCTTTTCACGATGAAATTAATTTGTCTCGTTGTTATTCTTTAGCGACATTTTTTTTCCTCACCCAAACTCATATTTTTTTCTCGTTTAAAAAGTTTGAGGATTAGAAAATAGTCGTTAAATATATTTTCCGACAAACAAAATTTCGTCGCTAAATTAATTATTTTCTTGCTAATGATAATTAATAATTTGAAAACTATAAATAATAAAAGAATTAAACTCCGGTTTTTGGGACGGAAATCTTTTCGTTGTTATAAATAGCTTTGGGCGAGGAAGTTTTTCCTTGCTATAAGCTGTTTTCAGCGAGGAAATTTCTTTCATCGTAACATGTATCCTTCAGCAAGAAAAAATTTTCTCGCTAAAGATACTCAACAATGAGGAAAGCTTTTTTTCATCGGTATAAGATCTAAAGTCTATAGTGGGGAAATATTCTTTTTGTTGCTGTTGTCTACTTATTACAATAGGACCTGTTGGCGATGCATATCAATTATTTTATTTTACAAAGAGGATTCTGATTCAAGACTAGTTAAACATTCAACAAAATAATAAAGGAAATAAAAGCACATAACAGGGATTTTGGAACAAAAGAAACTTATATTGCAGCAAACATGGTTTACATATGGTCTAGAGTACACAACTCTCTTGGTAGTTCATTATTCTTAGACTTGAAGGAAACGATCCAAACCTATATTTCAATGGCAAAAGTACATTGTGGACCAAATTTGCAACAATTTGATCTTTGTCAAGGAAAAGAATGCTGAAGTTGGATACAGTAGCTACATCTTTACTCTTGTCAAATTTGCAGGTACCACGATCAGTCCCACTGTTTTTAAGGGTAGTCCTTCTCTTGCTCCAAACCACCAGCCTTGACTTAGTCCACCAGTACAGCCTGAGTCACACGAACCGTACCAGTAAAGCCTGAGTCACATGAACTGTATTCTTCTGGATCACACTGGAAAATGTACAGGCTCATAAGACAATGCCATGCCATCATAACAATCAAGTCAACTATAGTGCATCATCAATCCATTAGAGATAAGAAAGCAACCAAGTGCCTAAACAAACACAGCTTCTACCACCAGTACTGAAAACTTTGCAGATATTATAAAATGAATGTATGTGAATCCTACTTGAAATCCCAATACACATTAAAAAAAAAGAAAAAAGCACCCAAGTCCTAACTAACAGGATTATGAGGAGACTCATATTTTAAGCAGGAAAAGGATATACAAAAAACCATCTCAATCAACATTATGCTTTCTGTTTGATCTTCGTATGCAGAGTGCAGATAAAAACTTCAAAAAAGTAAGTAATTCCAACCAACTTGAAATCTGTAATGTCAAAATGTACACTCACTCAATCATCTGGAAAAGTTCAATATCTTGAAGTAAAGATACATCATAGATCTACTTAATATTCCATTAGCAACATACTAATATATACATGACGGAGATTCAGATTCTACTACTGTCGAATTAGCTAGGCTTAAAGCCTTAAACTCAGTTAAGAAATTAGCTAAAGCTTCAGCCTTTAGGTTCCGCGGATAAAAAGTTCAATTCTCCTGTAGGTTCAGCGGATAAAAAGTTCAATACTTTTAAGGATAAACATATATAAGATGCTGCTGCTCACTGAGACTCACAAGCTCCCCTGTTGTCAAATAATGATCTCCTTCCAGTGCAAGCTCCCCTTATCTACAAGAATACAAGCAATAAATTATCCTAGTATGTGATTCTTGTTTTTTCAATCAATGTGAATTGCTTCAAATATCTGAACACACAAGTCAACGACAATACAAAAATTTCAGTGGGTATTAATCGAAGTTTGTTTCTATTTGATATTTGGTAGTGTTACACACACACACACACATATGATATGTTCTAAAATAATTCATTTTGATGATTAGATACCTGGTAATTAATACGATATGTTCCAAGATAATTTGATGCCATATAGATTATGAACTGTCAGTGGTATAAGAAATCATGTAACCAAAACAGGAAAAAGAAAAAAAAAATACTCCAACCTATGTGTTCTGTTTAGCAATGTAAGAAACGTCTGAATTGAAGACTTTAAGTAATGTCAAATACCTTGGCTTTCACTTTGGTTTATTAATTAGTTACCCATAAAACAATATAAAATACATTGGCTATTTTATTTTTACAAAAATATCATAAAATATTAATTATTGTATTGTTACAATATATAGTACAATGACGGGTTTCTACTAATTTCAACACATTAAAAAAAAAACTATTAGAACTTTCGCCAATGAAACAATAAGTTTCTCCCAAAATATATATTCAATTAATAAAAAAATTATTCATGGTAAAAGTTTACTTTTTGTGATGACTTTTAGCGAGGAAGACTTAGTTCGTCACTATTAAACTTGGCAGGTTCGAGAAAACTTTCTGCCAAAACTTTAGTGACAAGTTATTTAGTTCCTCGCTAATCGCATTTTTTTGTGAGTAAATTTTTCTTCGCTAAATATTAATTGGATATATTAATTTTTAGCTAGGAAACTATAATTTTGTCGTCGTTGAATTTGGCGAGTTTTACACAATTTTCCGCCAAATTAATAACAAGGAAAGTGTTATTTCCTAGCCAATCACTTCTTTTAATGAGGAAATGGTTCCTCGTAGAACACAGACTTTTAGCGAAGAAATTCTAGTTTTGAAGCTATTGAATTTGGCGGGTCTTATACAATTTTCTGCCAAACTAATAATGATAAAAGTGTCATTTCCTCGCTAATCGCTTCTTTTAACGAGAAAATGGTTCCTCATAGAACACGGACACTACACCAATTTCGGAATCAGACAACACATATCAGACGACAGCAAACATTTTAACTATCGTCTGATTTAATCAGACGACAGCAAGAAATATTGTGTCGTCTGAGTTTTCGAATTAGACAACAGTTTTTTCTTGGCTCTTGTGCAATATCATTTCAGACAATGGTTTATTTTTTTGATGTTGTCTGAATGAATTAATTTAGACAACAGTTATTATGTGATGTTGTCCAAGGTTCATTTATACAATGGTTGATTTTTGCTGTTGTCTGATTATTTTCAGTCACACAACTGTTATTAGGTGTCTGTTGTCTGATATCTTGTAAGTCAATGGCTACTGAAAGATGTTGTTTGATTTAAGTTGTTCAGACAATGGTTTTTAATTTGTCTGTTGTTACATGAGTTTCAGACAATGCATTTTATTTGATGTCGTCTGAGTTTTAGATTTTTTTTTTGGATACAATGAATAGCTGACTTTAGTTAGGGTTTGACTTATACTTTTAACACTTATACTCTTTCAACTCGTTCCCTCTCCATTCCATCGAGCAAAACACCCAGTCCGCCTCCAGCTGAAAATCACTCTCTCTCACTCTCACCCTAGCCTTTCTCATTTTCTCCTTCTTCCTCTTTCAGCCGCACATGCCTCTTTCTCTCTGCTCTCTCTCTTCGTCTCACCTTCTCTCTGTCACGCCGGAAAGCTCGACTTCCGGTCGTCGACTTTTGACACCTCCACCACCAAAAGATAGCCCAAGCGATGAAGAATAAAACCCCAACCACCCCTCCATCGATCGAGATCATCGGACCAAGGGAAAACGAAGGTTGCGTTGGATCCAAGGGAAGCAACCACACGTCCCCACAGTCCCAACCAGAGACAAGAGAGAAGAGAAAGAGAGAAGGGCCTAAGAGACTAGAATTAAGCAATTCGCACCAAAACCACGAGATCGAGCTGGTGCTAAATCCAGGTACAACTTTCTCCTTGATTCAGTTTGCGAATCAGGTTCTAGATCTTCTGAATCAGATTTCATATTGATGCTACGTTCCAATCGAATTGAAACCTAATTTGTTGTGATTTTGAGCACGAAGCTCAGCTTAAGTTATGGTTGTCTGCTATTTCTGTGCATTTTTATGAATGAACAAGTCGAGTGTTTATGCAAATGTAATGGTGTTTGTGTTGAAGGTGGAGAAAGCAGAGTTTAATGGTGATTGAGACGTGGCCGCGGTGATTCTGGGGAGTCACAGTGGGGAGCAAGAACGGAGTGGATCGGATGGACAAGGACAAGAGCCGTACCGATCTGCTCGCTGCTGGCCGTAAAAAGGTACATACACATTGGCTCATAGCACACTAGCTTTCGTAATTTGGCTGCTGTGTTAGCAAATAGAGCTCAAGGGTTTAATTCATTTGCCACACACTTGAACTGTAACTTGTCGAGTATATTTGTTATTAGGTATAATTTAGATAGATTGGGAAATCCTGTAATGCCTATAGGTGTTTTCTTTCATTTTGTTAACTGTTATAGCAAGTGAATTACAGTCTCATATACAAGGTATCCCACTGCCAATATACTATCTTATCTCTGTATCTATCCCTGCTTATTTTTTCATTTGTATGACTTATTACTATACTGTGCACGACTAGTTTTCTTTTGGCTATATAGTTTCAAGTTGGACCATGAGATAATAGTTTTCTTGATATTTATATTTGTGATTTGAGTCACCATCTTAGTAATAGTTTGAGAACTTGCCAGTTGACTTCTAATTGATGGTTGTTGTGATGTTGACATTCTTTAGGTCAGACCTGGTGCCTGCCTATGTTCGACTTCTTCGCGATAATGAGGCTGAGGTGCGGATTGCTGCTGCAGGAAAAGTAACCAAGTTTTGCCGAATTTTGGACCCAGAACTTGCCGTTCAGCAAATCCTACCATTTGTTAAGGTACACATCTTAACTTATATTTTATTTTAAATAGTTTGTTTGATTAGTCTTGATGCAGTTCTGATGTGTGACTTTAGCTTTATAACTTATAAAGTTTGCTTGCTATAGGAATTGTCAACAGATTCATCCCAGCACGTTCGCTCTGCATTGGCTTCAGTGATAATGGGAATGGCACCAGTTTTAGGAAAGGCAAGAATCTTCTGTTGACTTTTCTATATAATTCATAAAACTAACCATGCTCTCCTGATCCTTATATTAATTCATTTTCTGTTGGTGGTTGCAGGATGCAACCATAGAGCAACTGCTGCCTATTTTCCTTTCTCTTCTCAAAGATGAGTTTCCAGATGTCCGGCTGAACATTATTAGCAAGCTTGATCAAGTTGAGCCGTTCTTGGTAATTTACCTGGTGCAGGGAATTGGAATTGATCTGCTGTCCCAGTCTCTACTGCCAGCAATTGTGGAACTGGCAGAGGATAGACATTGGAGGGTTCGGCTTGCGATAATAGAATATATCCCTTCATTGGCAAGTCAGTTGGGTGTGGGGTTTTTCGATGATAAGCTTGGTTCTCTTTGCATGCAGTGGTTAAATGATAAGGTTTGTGCAGCCTTTGAGATTGATAAATAATTTTTTGACATCTCATGCTTATTGCTTTCAGAAAGCCAAGAAGAAGAAGAAAAAGAACTTGATGCTTCTGCTTTTTGTTCTTTCTATTTCATCATCAGAAAGAATTTTGTTACCTTATATTTACTTTTACTTGTCTAGAAGTAAAAACATGGGAATCTTATCTGGTGGTTAACAACTTCCTCTGGTTTTAAAATTTTGAAATGGCAGTAATCTGTCATGCAGTATAGGCTGGGAAACCTCTTTTTTGAAATTTACTGACAAAATTGTTGTTGATGGTAGGTTTACTCAATACGTGATGCAGCTGCTAATAATGTGAAGCGCCTTGCAGAAGAATTTGTTCCTGATTGGGCCATGCAGCATATAGTCCCACAGGTTTCTATTCTTTTCTTATTTTAGATTGGACTAAAATGTATCTATGACTAGGTTTGTAGTTTTATAGCACTAAGGTCTAGTTAGGTACCTTTAGGCTGAGTCATTTGTTACTCTTGTTTAAATCTGGCAATCTGTTGACAGGTTTTGGAAATGATTAACAACCCTCACTATTTGTATCGGATGACCATTCTACATGCAATTTCCCTACTTGCCCCTGTTATGGGATCAGAAATTACTTGTTCCAAACTTCTACCGGTGGTTATCACTGCATCAAAAGATAGGTAAATATTACTAGCTATGACACTTAATTTTTCTCTTTGCCTGATTTAACTTAGCTGTGTTAGCAAATAGAGCTCAAGGGTTTAATTCATTTGCCACACACTTGAACTGTAACTTGTCGAGTATATTTGTTATTAGGTATAGTTTAGAACTTTAGATAGATTGGGAAATCCTGTAATGCCTATAGGTGTTTTCTTTCATTTTGTTAACTGTTATAGAAACGACTAGAGAGAGACAAATGATCGATCTGATTTTTAATATTTGGTCCCTGTACATTTATCATCAGCTTCAATAATAGCAGTTGGTGGGTCAATTATGTTTTTATAAATTTGGGCATGGAGTGGAGATAAGTTTGTTGTTGCTTCCATATTAATTAGATCATGAAGGAATAATTATTGCTTGAATCCCTTGCAGGTATTGCGTTCCGGATATTTGGATACTATCCGGAGGCAAAGGAAGTGATTGTCATAAGGCTGCAATTACAGGAGACATGTAAGTCCTGCTGTCCTCCTTTTTCTGTTAATTTGGAGATGTCTAGTGGTACTGTGGCAGTAGATTTGACCAAGTTCTTATTGTTTTCGTCATTATGATTTATCTAATATTCTGTCAATCATTTACCAGTCTCTGAATTCTCAAAAATGATATCCTCTTGTTTGTTTTGCAGAGTGGGAGACCCATTCAAAGACACAGCTAGACCTTCACTTCATGTCCTTATTAAAATGCTTGCTACAAAAATGTTGGTCATGGCTCCTGTCTTTCTTTGAGTAGTTTATAACAATTCCGGGTTTTCCAGTTTGTCAGTCATGAGTGCACGTAAACTATTTGATTGACTTGTGTCAATCTACTTTTTATAAGAGCTTTAGTATTTGATCATGATGCTCTCAATACCTTGACAATTTATTAATTGCATCTACTTTTCTTTCCTTGCAGTGATTTTGCTTACAACTATCTTAGTGGTACAACACCAAAGGAATAGGCTTCAAGCTTGCAGTGATTTTGCTTACAACTATATCTTGAGAGATCGAGCAAATTGTATTCTTTTTTATTATCATGTAAAGCTCATGAAACTTGAAAGCTTGTTAAGCTAATGAAAAAGATATAGGCACTTGGACAAGGTTAATTCCTGTGTAAATGTTGGGACGAATACTGGAATGAAATGGTTTTTGGAATCAAGGATATGTTGTTCAATTGTGTATATCTTCTTTTCTATCTCAGACAATTCAATACCAATCGCAAACCATTGTCTAACAAACGAACTTAAAGAAAAAAGAAAGAAAAAACTGTTGTCTGAAGCAATAACATACAATAGCTTTAATAGTTTTCTTGTTGTCTTGTTCAAAGTCAGACAATAGTATTCAATTACATTGCTGATCTACAAGCTTCATTCAGACAACAGTTTTTGTACAAATCAATGTTCTCTAAATATTCATTACACGTCAACATTCTTCCAGGGTCTGCCAACTGAAATTACTTTGCACAAGAGTTCTGGTACAAATTGCTGTTGTTCTTTGTGGTGTTCAGACAACAGACTGGGTAGTAGCTGCTGTTGTACTAAATTTTATCAGACGACAGTTTTCTGGTATTGTCTGATTCATGTATCAGACGGCATTGAGATAGACAACAGCAAACCTTATACTCAGACGACAGTGAAAAACTGTCGTCTGATTGAAAAATTGGTGTAGTGGGACTTTTAACAAGGAAACCATTGTTTTGTCACCGTTGAATTTGGCGGGTCTTATACAATTTTCCACCAAACTAATAATGAGAAAAGTGTTATTTCCTCGCTAATTACTTCTTTTAACGAGGAAATGGTTCCTCGTAGAACACAGACTTTTAGCGAGGAAACCATAGTTTTGTCGCCATTGAATTTGGCGGGTCTTACACAATTTTCCGCCAAAAAAATAACGATGAAAACTTTAATTCCTCGCTAAATATCGTTTTAGCCACGAAAAAATTCGTCACCCAAGTCTCATATTTCCTCACTAATAACATGACGCTTTTGGAGACCAACTTATGATCACCTTTAGTGATGAACTGAAATATTCGTCGTAGAAAGTGATATACAATGAGGAAAATATATTTCTCGTTGAAAACCTAGTAGTATTTAGTGAGGAACCCAAATATTCCTCGTAAAAAGTAACATACACTGAGGAAAATAAATTCCTTGCAAAAAACTTGGTCGCTAAAAAGACTTTCTGTTGTAGTGACCTTTGTTAACGCTGGTCCGACGGGCAGACCTCTACCTATGATATTCTCAGAGTTTCCGCTACCTGTCAAGTGAAATATAGAGGGCATCAGAGGGAGACCGCGCTGGGCGGTCTTCTCTTCTCCTATGTCTAAGTTAGTCAATGTATTTATGTTGACAAGGTAACAGTAGGTAAGTATTAAATGCGTAATCAATGAGGAGAGAAGAGAGAACCTTTTATAGGTGAAGAAGGAGCTTATCTTCTTTATGTTTTCAATGTGGGACTGACATGCTTCAGTCCCCAGCTTCTGGAGCTTCTGCTGTTGTCTTGGCGCGGCGCGTGGCGGCGCGTCAGCGGTGATCTGGGGGCAAGCCGGGGCTCAGGCGATGGCCTGCTTGGTTGTGTTCTTGTAGGTCACTCCTTTGGCGGGAGTTGGTACAGCTAGCGGTAGCATGAGCGTGGCTCATTATAGCTAATTATGCTTGCAAATGCCTATGTAAGTACATAAAGTGTATATGCAAAATTGTAGTTGGCAACAAATGACATATTTGATTGTATGCCTCTAGTGTGGATTTGAAAGTGATAGTGAAATGTCAAAGAAGCATTGTACTAGACTGACTAGATTGGGTATGGACCAAAGTTCATGCTATTTTGAAATGTCAGAGTGCCATTCTAGTGGGATGTAGAGCCATATATGCAAGATTGAGGTGATCTAAGCATAGTGCACATATGTGGGCTTTAGGATAAAGTTTGCAATTTAATTAAACGTGGATATGCTCTACATGCACATTAGTTTGAAATTTGGACCCAGCCACGTATGCTTGGTTGACTTCCCCAGCTAGTTCGTTTGTGGGCATGCTCTGTTTAATCAAGTTGGAACACAACTATATATATATGCATAATTCATGCGCTTCTGCCACATGCATAATTTGGTCAAGAAGTTCCGACATATGTTTATTCATTTTGATAATTAGCTCAACAGTAAAGGTGTATGTGTCCATAGTTGATGGAAACGGCACATGCGGCCAATAATACAAACATATATATATATATATATATAAAGTGTACATGTGGATAGGTGTCCCATGCGGCAAGTGTATGTGCGCATAACTTATGACAGAAAGCAGAAGCACGTGGTGGTTGAACAGTAAGGAGAAGATTATATATGGAGGAAAACTTAGCTTGCCGTAGAGAGCGAATCCCTATATGGCTGGGTACAGTAAGGATAGCCCAGATAGCTCTGGCCTCTTGGCTGAATGCTCGGCGGTTGTGGATCGAGCGGTGGGGGTTTGATTGATGTTGGTGGTGGCTGGTGTTGATGAAGAAGATGCTCGCTGGTTGATCATGGGTGGCCAGATCAATTGCAAGTTTGCTATCTTCTAGCCAACAGTGTACTGGTTTGACCGCTGAGGTTTGAACTTCAAGTTTGAAAACTTCCGATGCTTGTACAATGAAGTAACATAACTTGCGGTGTACCGGAATGGGGATACTTGGCAAGTGATGTTTGAAGCTTGCGGTGCTTTGGCCGGCGGTAGGGGTTAGCGGAGGCTTTGGCTAGCAGTGGTGTTTGGCCAGCGGAGCTCTTAGTCAGTGGTAGTTTGAGTCAGCGGTGGTTGGGTCAGCGGTGCCTGGGTCAGCGCAGCCTTGGGAAATAAACGGAGCTTTGACATCAGCGAACACCGTGATGCTCTGTCAAGGCTTCGCAGCGGTGCATCAAAGTTGTGCTTTGCTTGGCGGATCACATTTGCTGCAGTGGTTTGTCTGGGTGTCTAGAGTAATTTTGCAGAAGACTTGGCGACGTGTTCCCGTTGATCCTCTTGGTGGCGTGTTCTCATCTAAGAGGATTAACGGGGTGGGAACTCACCGGTCTTGATGGAGTGGAAGGAAGCGAACCGTGCAGGCGGTTCGTCAAGATTGTTGGAGCTAGTGATGCCCGTTGGCGGAGCCTTTTCTTAGCGAAGGTTGTCAGCGGAGGTGCTAGGGAGGTTGCTGCCGGTTGGTGGAGTGGAGCAGAGGTTGGATAGCGGAGGTGTGCCACTGACGCTGATGATGCTGGCACTGATGATGATTGAAGAATGGTCATGGGTGCCCAGAGAAGTTTTCTGGGTATCCAGAGTGAATCAACACTTTTTGGTAGTGCCGCGTTGACTTTGCTTACCAGGGTTGACCAACACTCATCAGCGTTGACTAGCTTTGTTCGGCGTTGACCGCTCATGATCAGCGTTGACCAAACCTAACCGGCCCTAATGGGCGTTGACTAACCCTAATCTGATGTTGACCGAGCGTTGACTCGACTCTTAAGGGTCAAAGTTCATGGTACGTGACGAAGCCTTTGTGTTGGCTTCCCACAGACGGTGCCTGTAGACACCTCTCACTATGCATGGATAGTTTGCTACCTCACCAAGCATAAACAACACCCTCATGGGATCCAACCGCTACTTGCATCTTGTAGCCCTATGTTCAAGCTACGCCACGGTATCTGGAAGTGGCAAATACGTCGCCAAGAAGCCACCTTCCCGGCCTTGCCAAGTTGCCCTCACAACATAGCTTTTCTATACTAGAATAGTGATATTTGAGTCCCACATCGGAAACCATGTAAAAGAGATGGCTTCCTTCACCTATAAAAGGAATGCCTCCTCCCACAACTCAATCCATCCCATTACACACTTTGTAATCCCCTTTGGGCCGCAAGGCCCAAACACACATAGTACAATATTCAAGTGCACGTAGTCTCCCGCTAAGGAGGAGACGAACCACTATACTTCTCGTCTGTGTCTCTCTCTATCTCTATTTATAGTTAATTAGATCCCCACAGATCCAAACATTAACATTGGCGCCTGATGTGCTCATATTTTCCTATATTTCTATGCCTCTTAATCTTGATATTTTTGTTTAGTTCTCCTTATTTATGATTCATTTACATGTTTTAGTGTTTTTGTAGGTTTGTTTCATAGAGAGAAGAAAAGAAGCCAAAATGAGCTAACTAGGATTGAAAGACGCCCAGGTCCCAGAATCTGTCTGTGCAGAATACCCAACTTCCCCGAATTACTGGGTATTACTCAGATCGAATCAGATAATGAGCCTTATATCATTGGAAAGTTACGGATGTCTACTTTCTGTAGAATTTTACGGATCTCAATTTCGATACTTCTGGAGAAAGTTATAATTATTTGAGTGAAGATAGGTCAGACAGGAAATCTGCTCGGAAATTTACAACCATTCGTGGAGAACTCAAGTTCTGTGGCACAAGTTCGTCAATCTTAATGTTTCAAGGAAGTTAATTCAGATGAAGATTCAATAATGAACTTATTCCTACTTCTATAAGAGATATTTAAAGGTTTTCCCATTCCAAATGAAGAAAGGAATCTAAACCCAAGTTTTACAAGGAAACATGAAGCCAAAGATGAGCAGAAATCTTCCATATATAAGGGAGCACGAATTTACATGAGAAGAGAGAGTCTCGGGAGCACAATGTAGACTCCTAAGGAGCGGAGACGACTCATCCATCTTCCCTTCTTTTCCCTTTCCATTTTTTTTATGTTTTTCCTCTGTTTTATCTAGTTATATTTTGCTAAACCTTTTTCTAGGGTTAAGATGATGCCCTATCATAATTGTTTATGTACTTTGATGATTTATTGATGGATTTGTAGTTTCTTTATGATAAATTCTTATTCACTATTTGAATTGATGCTTTATGTTTAAGTTCTTTGATTGATCACCTTAGGGCTTTGCATCTAGTAATTAGAAGATGAATTTGAGGCATACCTGCAATATAATTCAAATTAGCTTCTTGTGATTAAGAGTTGTGAATTACATTATTGTCGTACCTGAAGTAATGATTTGCATGATTCTCTTGTTTTATATAACGTAATGAGTCCTATGTGTTAAATTTATGTCGTACCTGGATAAACTGCATGTTAGGATATACGACCTCTGCCGTACCCGGAGTGAATCATACACTTAAGGAAAACTATGGTATAAGTGTCGTACCTGGACTTAGAAACGGGAATTGTCATCAAAAGAAATAAAAGAATTTGTTAATTGCATCGAAACATAAATAGGATTGTTAGTGGTTGATTTTGAAACCCTAGGTTTTATCATTATTTGTTTGTTTCTTTAATTCTCAAATTATTTGTTTATTGGAAAATCCAAAAATCAATATCTTCCTTTGCTTGATTGTTTGTGATTTTGTGTTTGGATTAATTAGGTTAGGATTTAAATTGATTATCAATCCTCAGTTGGAATGACCTCGTACTTGCACATTATACTAACGACGATTCATGCGCTTGCGAGTTTTAATTAAAATTTCACAACAGCGCCGTCTGTGGGAAGCCAACAAAAGGCTTCATCACCTACCACGAACTTTCACCCGAAAGTGTCAAGTCAACGCTCGTTCAACATCAAATTAGGGCTGGTCAACGCCCATCGGGGCCGGTCAACACCCATCATGGCTGGTTAACGCCCATTGAGGCCGGTCAACAAAATTTTGAGCTGGTCAACGCCAACTCAAGAAAAGTCAATGCTTACCTACACCCAAAAAAAAAAATTAAAAAAAAATAATAAAAAATTGGCGCTAACTTATTCTGGGCACCCAAGCCCAAGCTTCAATCATCAGCGCCTCCGCTGAGCTCCAAGCTCCAAGCTCCACTCTGCCGAGAACCACAGCTAGCGAAAACTCCGCTCCACCGAGCTTCTTCTGCTGGTCAAGCCCCGCCAGCCACAACTTCTGCCAACCAAGGCTGCCTGCTCTGGCCATTACCGCGGGACAAAGCACTCCGCCGGCAAGCCTCCACCGGCAACGCTCCGGCAACCGCTGAACAAGGCTCCGTCCTCTCACTTGACTCACAAGGCCACAAGCTCCGCTAGCATTCTCCGCTAGTTGTCGATACAAACAAAAACCACCACAGCTGGCCAGCGCGCCGCTGATCATGCTCTGCCGACCAAGCTCCTCTAAACCAAGCCTCCGCTCGGCATCTCCGCCGGGTAAGCACCGCTGGCCATGCTCCACTAAGCTTCATCGCTATCGAGATTCACCGCTAAATTTCACCACTGGACAAGGGCGCCGCCAGCCAAAAGCTCCGCCATCTATGATCCGCTGATGCCTCCAAGCTGCCTCGGTTGGAAGGGCCCCACTGAGCAACGCCTCCGCTGAGCACCACCTCCACTGATCAACAGATCCACTGAACTGCTGGCCACAGCTCTACTGACCCTCTAGCCAAGCTTCCGCCAAGCAGCTACAGAGCTTGCTCGTCTTCCTTGCTTCTCCGCCCGAGATTCAACTGGGCTATTCTCATACTCTTCTCCAAATATGCATGAGTTTCCAACTCTTTTGATGCAGCTGCACGTCTAAGCTTTTGGCCAAAAGAACGAGAATTAAGCATCAGCGACAAAGCGCCACCGCCAATGACGAAGTCCGTTGACGGACACTCCAAATCTGATTTGGACACCCATGATCAACTTATGCATCACTCAGATCCAACCATCTCGGATGTTCTAGATGTTGAGAAGTCGATCCAAATCGAACCACCAGGCTGCCTCTGTCAAAACACCGAAATGCAGATCATTCTCGCACCGCTCTTCAACCATGGCTTCGAGCTCCAGCGGTCAAACATGCTAGATCACGAGCTAAGTCACTTCTTCTTATTTAATCCAAGTATCACGTGGCCATGGTTTGCACCATATAGCAAGTTTATCAAACCAAAGCATGACTAAATTATGAGGCCCACTTGTGTATAAAGTAGAGATGCAGCACAGGCTATCTACTGACCATCTGAGACTCTAGGCACATGCAACCATGTTTTAATTAAGTGTTGAAATTGCTAGGTGTAATCATCTGACCATAACACGTGCTGTGTCTTAATTAAGTGTTGGAATTGCTACATTCATATGCAAACACACACATAAACATATATGTATCGCATGCTTTCATTGGATGCATGTCCATCTGTTTGGGAATGGGGCAAGGGCTTATCACTTATTAATAGCATAATACACCTTAACGGCTTGATGCTTGGTCCATCTATGCAAGGGCCACATATATCCATGCATTATTCATGTCCGCCATGCATAATTTGCTAGCTGTACCCATAACTTGTCCCATATACTACTACAAGCCATAATTGGCTGCATGCCATGCAAATAAACAATTATACATACAACCTTTTTCATTTTGTCATGCATGACACATTAATGCTTAAATGGGATATGTTCGTCATCGTCAGCAAGCATGTCTATTGCTTATATATGCCCTTAGTTGGCACATGACTATCCTGCCACGGGCATGTACGTTTGTTAAACATAGCCACTATATCATGCATACAGATTGTGCTACGCACACAACCACTATATCAGCTACAACATCAGTACATTGGTTATACACTTCGCTTACTTGGTACATATATTTGTCTATATATCTTATCATAGTATATATGCAAGATGCTAGTGTTGATTATACATACTCATGTACTAATCACATATTTTGTTTCAAGGAGACATAATCACCGATCACCTCTCCAATTAGTAAAATCATCATCTTTCTACAAAGGAATTTCGCCGGAGTAATGGAGCGTCATGCTTGGACAACTCCAACATGATTTGGGTATTTACAATGATTCCAATTCCACCTCGCTCCAAATGGGCATAAGATAAGTAACTATATCTTATCTGTTACGCTCTTACAATTCGAGCTATTGCCATGTCTTTACATGTCTCCATAACCCTTACACATGCCTACAAAATGTTATTAGCAACTTTACTACAAGTACATGCTACACACATACATGCTTAAATTCACTTTCATGTGACATGCATCTAGAAGCTTGTGACACTTACGACTTAATTAAACATGCTCGGATTACAACTCGCTTGGGTATCGAGTATGGCCACGACTTGCACTTGGGCCACACCCCGCATGCTCGCATAGCGCCTACACACTCAACTACACCCAACTTGCTCGATCATGTCCAACATGCTTTACTTAAGCCCCAAGTTCACAAACGCTTCATACTATGTCACCGGGACTACTCCCACAATTTTCTTTGGACACCCATTACACTTGTCACTATCTATTATGTATGTTATATGGCCATAAGATCCACATATACAAATACCAATATTTTACATGTTCATACACATTAATGGAATATTGAATTCTTCTACCATTTGTCGCTTGCAACAAATCGAATTCTTTTCACGTTCCATTAATACGAGCGGTAACCAATACAACACAGCATTCTACATATGCGCGTTTTTCGTCTCATTGTGCAGGTTAGACGAGTCCCTTCTTGCTTAAAGGAGTTTGGGGACTTGTAGGGGCTAGGCGCCTCTCGGACATTGTTTATGCTTGATGACTTCATGATTATAACTCCCCAACCAAGAAGCTCCTCTTACTCAGGGACTTCGGGGACTTGTAGACACCTCTCACTATGCATGGATAGTTTGCTACCTCACCAAGCATAAACAACACCCTCATGGGATCCAACCGCTACTTGCATCTTGTAGCCCTATGTTCAAGCTACTCCACAGTATTCGAAAGTGGCAAATACGTCGCCGGGAAGTCACCTTCCCGACCTTGCCAAGTTGCCCTCACTACATAGCTTTTCTATACTAGAATAGTGGTATTTGAGTCCCACATCGGAAACCATGTAAAAGAGATAGCTTCCTTCACCTACAAAATGAATGCCTCCTCCCACAACTCAATCCATCCCATTACACACTTTGTAATCCCCTTTGGGCCACAAGGCCCAAACACACATCGTACAATATTCAAGTGGACGTAGTATCCCGCTAAGGCGGAGACGAACCACTATACTTCTCGTGTGTGTGTGTCTCTCTCTCTATTTATCGTTAATTAGATCCCCACAGATCCAAACATTAACAGCGCCAATGTTAATGTTAGTGACTGAGGGGCCTAATTAACGTTTAGAGAGAGAGAGAGAGAGAGAGAGAGAGAATAAATGAGACACAAGAAGTATAATGGTTTGTCTCCCGCCTTAGCTGGAGACTACGTCCACTTAAAATGTTTAACTATATGGGTTTGGGCCTTGCGGCCCAAAGGGATTATAAAGTGTGTAATGGGATGGATTGAGTTGTGGGAGGAGGCATTCCTTTTATAGGTGAAGGAAGCTATCTCCTTTACATATTCTTCAACGTGGGATCTAAAAACCACTATTCTAGTCTAGAAAGCCATATTGTGAAGACAACTTGACAAGGCAGGGAAGGTGGCTTCCCGGCGAGGTATTGGCCGCTTCCGACTACCGTGGCGTAGCTTGGACATCGGGCTATGGGATGCATGTCGCGGTTGGGTCCCACCATGGCTTGTGGGCCCACAAAGAGGGTGTTACTTATGCTTGGTGATGTGGTAAATCCTCCATATTATTGGAGGTATGTACATGGGGCAACTGCATCAATACATATGAAATGGAAAAACCAACCGTTGGATTAAAGTACTAGAATATTTTATGCATGTTGTCCAAAATTTAGCCAATTTCATCATAGTTTCAATTTTGATCCACTTAGTCAACCGAACTGACATATATAATCTCTATGTTGACTGATGACATAATGACCACGAACAGTGCCAATTTTTTCACAAGACATATATAACTAGGATTGTTGAGATCTGGTATAATATGTGGTATTGTTGATTGAATTCTTCATCTTCTCAAATTAGATTACCAACACAACAGCTCTCTTCCTTCCTCCTTCGCTTTCCACACTCCCAACACTCCGCCGCCATGTCATCATTCTCCGATCATCGCATCTCTTCTGCCGTGTCTCGGTCCTCCACCGCCACAAACTCGTTTTTCGAGATCCAATTCAAATACTGGAATCAAAAGCCAAAGAACAATAATCCAATTTGAATATCTGAATCACGATCACAATTCTAGCATCACTTTTTTTTATAATCAATGTTCAATAGATCGATCATCTTCTGCATTCTTTAGCATTTATGGAGTTTAGGCTTGAGGAACAGAAGAGGACTGGTAGTTGGGTACCTATTTAGCGGCGGTGGGTATGGATATATGGGTATTAACCATTTTCGTTGCTGGGTGGGTATGGGTAATGCAGGTAATGCCAACCCCAATGAAGATCTGGGATCTTCTTAAAAATATTTATATAATAATAATAATAAAAAAAAAAAAATAATAATAATAATAATAATAATAATGATGATGATGATGATGGAAAAAAATGCAAACAGTACCTGACTTTTAGCCCATTAGTAACTTTCATACCTCAACTTAAAAAAAATATCACTTTAGTATCTGAAGTTCGGACCCCGACCCAACATTAGTACCTAAAACACTGTTAAACACTGTTGGCCGTTAAGGCGTCAAATTTGTGACATATATTCAAGGGCAATTTTGTCATTTCATGTTTTCTTTTGCATTTTTTTCTCTCTCTATTATTGGACTCTTCTTTTTCCATTGGGTCTCTCATTTTCTTCTTCTGATCTGTTCTTGGGCCCCGACCTTCTTCACACTGATTTACAAATTGTCTCACTCTGTAATCGTATAATTACATGATCTGATTCTGCTGATGAAGCTAGCAAACAAGTAGAGGGAATTCACAATTTAACAACTAGCAATTGTAGCTTTTAAGTTCTTAACTAAGCCTGAGAAATTAATGCCTATTGGAGATAACTGTGATAGCTTCTATGTACTTCTGTGATGGCTTCTTCACATCCTCGCTCTGGTTTACTCTGTTTATCTTATTGAGTGGGATCACAACCTTGTAGTGGACTCTGATGAGTTGTCCATTTGGATTTGGCGATGATGACAATTTGATTGGCTTATCACTGCATAAGGCAATCTTATGTGTGGAGATGAAGAGGAGGCCTGCAATAAGACCTGTTGTGGTTGATAGATAATAGTGAGAAGTCTTCAAAAGCTTCTCTCTTGCTGCTTTATCATTATTACTAAAAAAATGCCTGAACACCTTCTTCGATGTTTCATAGTGAATAGATCATCAAGAGCTCTTGGATTCGACATTTAATTCCATAATTGAACATCCCAAAATGCTATTACAACTTAAATCGCAAACTATCATGATTTCATATTCAAATTTGAAGACAAATTGGGACTACCTCGAAAGCTATAGCAATTTGCTCTCCATTGGCAGTAACATGGTTTGATAAATCTGGCCTTGTGGCAACGAAGCCAAACCGCGCCGGCAATACACGCCGCCCTTGCGCCGCGTGTCCCTTATGCTTCTTCATGTGCTGCGGCGAGTAGGCGCCAACGCCGCCATCGGAGTTCTCCTCCCTCTCCATCGTCTTCGCAAACTCCAACAGCGTACCGCGTACCACTCCATGCCCTCGTCGCCACGTCAATCTCCGGCAATCTAAATGAAATTATCTGATGCCTCATCTTCACCGAAAACAGGGCTCTTCATCATCTCCCCTACTGACATACTCTCTGCTTCTTCAAATATGGTGGTACTTGTTACATCTATGACAGAGCTATTAGCATGATCCATCTCAGTCTCGAAAACATCCTTCACCTGAGCAGACGTGTATTTTCTAGAGAAGGCGCCTCTATGATCCCTGGCAAGCATCAGAACTTTTTTTCAGCATCCCAACTTATCCAGATTATCTACAGAATCACTAAAATACATTAGGTATTCGAAATCAACGAGAAACAGGGAGAATTGGGAGGAAGAAGAAGACGAAGAAAGTGTGAGGAAAATGAAGAATAAGAAGAGATATAGTGGAGGGTCGAGTATACCCCTCAAAGTTTGCCACCTGGCAAACACCGTAACGACCAATAGTGTTTTAGGTACTAATGTTAGGTCAAGGTCCGAACTTCAGGTACCAAAGTGATATTTTTTGAAGTTGAGGTATGAAAGTTACTAATGAGCCAAAGGTCAGATACTGTTTGCAGTTTTTTCCCTAATAATAATGAAGATCTGGGATTGATACCCAGAAGATGAAGATGAAGCTATGCGTCAAATTTTTTTTTTCTTTTTAATTTTCTTTTTTTAATCATAAATTTAATTCTTTCTTTTTTTTGGACAAAAAAAAAAAAACAAACAAACAGTACCTGACCTTTGGCCCATTAGTAACTTTCATACCTGACAAAAAAAAATATCACTTTGGTATCTGAAGTTCGGACCCGACCCAACATTAGTACCTAGAGCCGTTAACTCAGTAACGGCGTCTGACAGGTGGCATATATTGAAGGGTAATTTCGTCCTTTCATATTTAATTCATTATTTTTTTTTCTACCTTATAAGCTTGCTAAATTGATTTTTTTTTCTCTTGCTGCCTTCTAATTCTATACTCTCCTCTGCTGAGCTCAAATTAGACGTTCTATCAGGGAATTCAAGCTTTGAATTTGGTGGTCGAATTGAGGATTATGAAGTTTGTTGACATGCTTGTGCTTAAGTCGTCGAATCAAGTTCTCAAGATCACAAACAAATTCCTCTAGGCTTCGAATTCTCTTTGGAGCTTCATCTAAGTTTCTAGATGCTTGCTCTACTGTAGCAATGGCACCTACCATGCTTGAAACTATTTGTGTTGCAGAAGAAATGGCTTGCAAAGCATCCATTACTAAAAGCACAATGTTGGACAAGTATTGACCAATTCAATACACATTCTCACAAAATTCAAATTGATCTCTGGGATATTGACCTCAGTCCCAATGGATCGCTGAAATGGGATATAGGCATATATAAGAGAAACACCATATTGGATTGATCAAATGTAACTGTTGATATCTTGAATATCAGCGAGCTATTCTGAGGAGCCATACCCATTAGAACCTGGATTGGGTTTGGTCTTGCTGCCACAGCAACCCATTTTCCAATCAAGATTAATGGAGGAAACCCAGCTTGGGATATCAAACAAAATTCCAATGCAACAACTCAATCAACTCATACGCAGATCTCTCTTTGACTTGTCGCTCAACCGCGACGTCTGTGACGGCTATAGCAACATGGGGGTTGCGCCACCCGATGGTGGTTCGTATCAAACTGGAGACTCTAATTCCAGTAACTCGGCTGTTTTGGCATTCAACTCTGGTCGAGAAAGAGCAAGGATCAGCCTTTCTGGGCCAGTCTTTGCTTCTGATTCCTAAAGACGACCGGAGGTTCTTCTTCATCATATTCAATGGAGGTTCTTCTTCTTGTTGTTGTTCTTCTAATTCAACTCAGGGATTGGTTTTTTCTCTACCAAAGAATAAATTTAAGCAAGAAATAAGAAACACCCAGACACTAAGTTCAAGTCTTTATGAACAAGAAACTCTTCTCTGCTGTGACCGTACCAAATCCATACCTCCCGGAATCCGTAACCTCCGATGGGTTCACAGCCTCACTGCAGCTGCCACCGCCTAACGATTACAAACTCTCCAATCAGGTACTGATTCCGTCACCACAACGGCGCGGTGGAAATGTCGGACTGGATATGGGCGGCACAGAAGGAGCCGGAGGTGGTGAAGCTTGTTGGAGAGGTCAAGATTGAGAGAATCGGATAAACTGAAATTTGAAGCATGAGAGCTTGAGAGGTGAAACTGAGTTTGAACTTTGAAGACGAGAAATAGGGAGAGTTGGGAGGAAGAAGAAGATGAATAGAGCGTGAGGAAGAAGAAGAACATATTTAGTGAAGGGACGGGAATGCTCCTCAAAGTTTGCCGCCTACAAAACGCCGTAACGGCCAACAGTGTTTCAGGTACTAAAGTTGGGTCGGGGTTCAAACTTTAGGTACCAAAGTGATTTTTTATTTTTTGTCAGGTACTAAAGTTATTAATGGGCTAAAGGTCAGGTACTGTTTTCATTTTTTTCCTTTTTTTTTTTTATCAGAATCATAAACTTGGTTTTGATTTGAAAATTAAATAGAAAAACATTTTTCAATAGAAATAAAGTTATATGTGTATTCTATCCAAAAAAAAAAAACTTACAATAATTATATGGGTATGGGTACCCACGGATGTACACTTTGTTATCTCAAATTTGTCCACCATTGTTCTAAGGGAAAATCGTCCGTACAGTACCTGACTTTTTCCCTATTCTAAACTTTCGTACCTCACGTTAAGAAAATATCATAATGGTACTTGAGATTTTGACCCCAACTGAAGATTGGTACCTAGAGTCGTTAGCTTCGTTACAAAAACTGACGGCTGACATATTTTGATCATTAAATGACCAATTTACCCTTTTGTTTTAGTTTTCTTTATTTTTTTTCATAAAATTAAAAAAAAAAAATCTATTAGTTTCAAACTATTTTTAGTTTTGAAAATTTATTTAAATTTTTGGTTTGTCAAATTTTATCTTTCATGCCGTAAGATTAAACTAGACGTCGTTACGAGTTCGTAAGAATTATTGGAGGATTTTTCGAACACCCGAGCTATTTTTAATGATTTTTGAAATTTGGTAATATCCAGAAATATAATTAAAAATAGAATTTTCAAGTCGGCTACATCTAGACCGTTGATTTCAAATGACAGAAGATCTTGACCGTTGAAGGAACCTATAGATAGAGACCCAGACCGGGTCCGTGCCCACCCGAATTGCCGCAACAGTGATCCGACAGTTTCTCCATTTTCTGACCAGTTACTGACATCGGACTGGCCTAGTTTTCTTCGTCTCGGTGTCGCTGTCATCCCTATGCTTTTAGTTTTGTCAAATGATGTCCGATGACAGAGAATAGAAGGAGAGAAGGTGGCGGCTTGTCTGGCAGGTTTTTCCGATTATGGCCACATCGTGTCTCTCACCCATACCAGAAGCTTCCTCTCGATGTGGCCGACCTATTCATGGTATTTGTTCATTCAGATGATGAGCCAAGAGAGAGAATCGAGGAGAAGAACTTTCTGAGTTTTCCGGCAAGTTTGCTCTGTTTTCCGACGAAGTTTGGTTTCGACTCAGGTATCAAACTTGCTCCCCTTGTCGAACTCTACCTCGCTATATACTTGAATTTCAGTTTGGAGGAGATTTGCAGAAATTGGAATTTTGAGGTATTACGGTCACTACGGGTTTGCTGGGTTTGAAGGGGTTTCAATGGGAACGAGGGAGAGCGCGAGAGAGAGAGGAACAGTAGGGAGAGACAAAACAATAGAAAAAACTATTTAGATAAAAAAAATAAGGGATTAAGATATGAAAAGATGAAAATATCCTTTAGCTATTAGCTTCCGTAACGGAGCTAACGGCACGAGGTACCATTCTTCTGTCAAGGTCAAAATCTCAGGTACTGTTCTGATATTATCTGAACGTGAGGTACTGAAGTTTAGAATGGGAAAAAAGTCAAGTACCGTACAGACAATTTTCCCTTGTTCTAAATAAAGGGAAAATGGTCCGTACGGTACCCCGCCTTTGGCTCCTTATAACTTTTGGTACCTGACAAAAAAAATATATCAATACGGTACCTGAAGTTCTTGGCCCGACAAAAGATCGGTACTTATCGCCGTTAGTTCCGTTACGGAAGTTGTCAAGTGACAATTTTTGAAGGGTATTTTTGTCATTTCATGCCTTTTTTTTATTTTATTTTATATATATATATATATATATATATATCTCTCTCTCCCTCCTCCTCTCGCCTTGTTCTTATGCACATTTGGTCAAACACATGCCAAAAATCGCAACAGCAAGGTGTGTGATCCCAACCTTGGTTTCAGACCCAAATCTGGAGCTTGAGGGGAAGCAGATCCGTTACAGATCGCCTTCGTCCGCCGAACCCCTCGAGTCTCAGACCAATTCTCCGCCCTCCGATCTCAGGGAGCTCTGACTCCCTCTCCGACAAGCTCTACAAGTACCGCAGCCTCCTCCTTTCAGTTAGATACAATTTTTTTTTCTTTTCTCAAAGGGATAACAGCTATCCAGGCACCCAAAACCTCCTAAAACAGCGCCTATTTTTGTAAAAGAATGAAATTTTGATTTGGGAAGAGATCTGCATTTTTGGTTTTGATTTTCATGTTAGGTTTACATGCATCTTGATTTGAAATTTGTTCAGATTTGGTTTTTCTGCATCTTGGTTGAATCTAGAGAACTCATGTCAACCAAATTAGTACACCCAAATACGTAAAAGCGATGGATAACAGAGGATGCATATGGGGCAATTGTGAATTGAAGATTAGACTGAGAAGTTGCATATTTTGGCACTAATGGTTCTGCCAATTAATTTAGATTTTCTGGGTTTGCCGTGAGCATGATCTTGGCTCCATTAGCGATCTCAGACTCCCTCCATTAGAGACCGTTGGAGATAAGCTTTTGGCCGCGAGGGAGGACATTGGTGAAAGGTTGAAGAAGGACCTTCAGATTCTACCCATGCCCAACACCCCTCTTGTTTTTCAGTCTCTCTCATCTTCTTCTGGCCACGTTGATCGGTGGAGGATCCATAACCAAGAGCTGAGAAGAAGAGGAGCTCTGAGAAGAAGAGAAGATTCTAAAAGAAGTTAAAAGACAGGTGTTTAGCTATAGGGAAGCCACGTCAAGCATGGTTAGGAATGGCTGACCACAAGTATTGTCCAATCGAGACATGACTGGAATTAGTGAGGATTAAGACATAAAATGACAAAAATACCCTTCAAAAATTGTCACTTGACAACTTCCGTAACGGAACTAACGGCGATAAGTACCGATCTTCGGTCGGGCCAAGAACTTCAGGTACCGTATTGATATTTTTTTTTTTGTCAGGTACCAAAAGTTATAAGGAACCAAAGGCGGGGTACCGTACGGACCATTTTCCCCTAAATAAATCACAATAGTGACATAAATTTAAAATGACAAAAAAAAAAAGTTCAAAAAAAATTATAAAATTAAGTTATCTAAGTGGATGTACCCTATTAATTATTTTTTTAGATTTATTTGAAACTTCCGATAATCGTAATAAAGAGTTTCGTCGTCCAAAAAACTTCACAAAATTACTAAAGACTTGTTGGGACGCATATTTTATTATCGAGTTCTCAAATTAGACATTCTGATTTAAGAAATTTCCAAAAATATGTCCCAAGCTCAATTATCTTTTAATTTTTTGAAAAAATGAAGTTCTATAATTTCAAACTTCATATCATAATAAATATCTTAGGTGTCCGAAAAATTTCTTGAAAATTCCCTCAAACTCATTGCATCACGTAATTTATTTTCAAACCTTTAAATTTGAGATTTCTCCTCAATAAAAATCTTTAATTTTATATTTCCCTAAGGGAAGCTATACTAGGAGGAGATAAACGTCCATAAACTTTTACATTAGTTTATATAGCCCACACCCATGAGAGTGTGAGACTGATAGATCGAAAAAATAAATTGCAAAGGACCGGTTATAAGCATATTAGTTTTATGTGGTATTAGGATATAGAGTTGAACTAGTAGATCGATACCCAAACGACGACGAAAGTAGTTGACATTTTGATAGTAACCATATCTTCTTACCATGATAACATCCAACGGTCAATTTTGATAAATTATATTTCCTCCACCATGTTGCTCATGAAATGAATAATTTTGTAATGCACCTTATAAACAAGTAAAGACCACATTACTAGGCATATAAGGATTTTGTGCGATCTAAAATTTCATAAATGGAAATGGAAATCGATAAATTTACCATTACTCATCTATTTGTAGTGTGTTAATAGGTACTGTGTAAAAAAATTAGCCCAGTCCGTCGTCAATTCGACATCAAACAAAGCGGTAAACTCTTTAGACACTTATAATTCCCTAAGGAGAGCTATACTGAAGCAGATGAACTTCCAAAAACTCTTACATTAGTTTATACAGCCCATACCCACCAGAGTGTGAAAGCTGACAAATCGAAAAAATAAATTGCGAATGACAGGTTATGAGCATATTAGTTTTATGTGGTATTTAGGGTTTAAAGTTGACCTAGTAGATCTACACCCATAACACGACAAAAATGGCTAAAATTTTAATCATGACTGTATCTTCTTATCAACATAACATCCAAGGTCAAATTTGATAAATTATATTTCCTCCACCATGTTGCTCATGGAAGGAATAATTTTGTAATACACTTGATAAACAAGTTAGAGCACATTACTGGGCCTATAAGGATTTTGTACAATCCAAAAATTTGTGACTGGAAATAGAATATTTGACATTACTCATCTATTTATAGCGTATTAGTAGGTACTGTGTTAAAAAATTAATCCGATCCGCCGTCATTTCGACATCAAACGAAGCGATCAACACACTTATACTTCCCTAAGGGGAGCTATACCAGGAAGAGATAAACTTTCAGGAATTTTTACATTCGTTTATATAGCCCATACCATGAGAGTGTGAGAGTTGACAGATCTAAAAAATAAATTGCAAAGGACCGTTTATGAGCATATTTGTTTTATGTGGTATTTAGGGTATAGAGTTGACCTAGTAGATTGATACCCAAATAGCGACAAAATAACTAAAATTTTGATCATGATCATATCTTCTTATCATGATAACATTCAATGGTCGATTTGGATAAATTATATTTTCACCACCACATTGCTCATGGAAGGTATACTTTTGTAATGCACCTAATAAACAAGTTATACCACGTTACTAGGCATATGAGGATTTTTTGCAATCAAAACAAGTTATACCACGTTACCACGTTACTAGGCGTAACAGGAAATCTATAAATTTGACAGTACCCATGTATTTATAGCGTATTAATATGTACTGTGTAAAAAAATTAACCCGGTCCGCCGTCATTTTGACATCAAACAAAGCGGTCAACCCTTTATACACTTATAATTTCCTAAGAGGAGCTACACCAAGAGCATATGAACTTCCATAAATTTTTACATTAGTTTATATAGCCCGTACCCATGAGAGTGTGAAAGCGGACAGATCGAAAAAATAAATTGCAAAGGACCGATTATGAGCATATTTGTTTTATGTGGTATTTATGGTTTAGAGTTGACCTAGTAGATCGATATCCAAATGACGACAAAAATAGCTAAAATTTTTACCATGACCATATCTTCTTATCATGATAACATCCAACAGTCGATTTGGATAAATTATATTTTCACCACCATGTTGCTCATGGAACGAGCAATTTTGTAATACACTAATAGACAAAGTTACACCACATTACTAGGCATATGAGGATTTTGTGCAATCCAAATATTTGTAACAGAAAATAGATAAATTTGACATTACCCATCTATTTATAGCGTATTAAATTGGTACTGTGTAAAAAAAATAACCCGATCCGCGGTCATTTCGACATCAAACAAAGTGGTCAACCTTTTATACACTTATAATTCCCTAAGGGGAGCTATACTAGGAGTAGATGAACTTCCAGAACTTTTTATATTAGTTTATATAGCCCATACCCACGAGAGTGTAAAAGCTAGCAGATCAAAAAAATAAATTGCGAATGACCGGTTATGCTCATATTAGTTTTATGTGATATTTAGGGTTTAGAGTTGACCTAGTAGATCGATACCCAAACGATGACAAAAATAGCTAAAATTTTTACCATGACCATATCTTCTTATCATGATCACATCCAACGGTCGATTTGGATAAATTATATTTTCATCACCATGTTGCTCATGGAAGGAGCAATTTTGTAATACACTACTAAACAAGCTACACCACATTACTAAGCATATAAGGATTTTGTGCAATCCAAAAATTCGTGACTGGAAATCGATAAATTTGACATTACTCATCTATTTATAGTGTATTATTAGGTACTGTGTAAAAAAATTAACCCAATCTGCCAACAATGCGACATCAAACAAAGCGGAGCGGCCAACTCTTTATACACTTATACTTCCCAAAGGGAAGCTATAGTAGGAGGAGATAAAATTTCAGAAATTTTTATATTAGTTCATATAGCCCATACCCACGAGAGTTTGAGAGCTGACATATCTAAAAAATAAATTGGGAAGGACCAGTTAGGAGAATATTTGTTTTATGTGGTATTTATGGTTTAGAGTTGGCCTAGTAGATCGATACCCAAACAATGACAAAAATAGCTGAAATCTTGACCATGACCATATCTTCTTATCATGATAACATCCAACAGTCAATTTGGATAAATTATATTTCCACCACCATGTGGCTCATGGAATGAGCAACTTTGTAATACACTAATAAACAAGTTGTACCACATTACCAGGCATGTGAGGATTTTGTGCAATCCAAATATTCGTACCAGGAAATCAATAAATTTGACATTAAGTAGTCGGAAGTAACCTGAGTTTACAAGCAATAAACCCTAAAAAGATAAATCTGGAGTCCACCAGAGAATTTGGGAGAAAACTCTCATTTTATTAAATTTGATATGATAAAACTGATCCTAATACAAAACATGATGGTGCTTATATAGGCATCCAAGACCTAAAATCATAATCTAACAAGAAATCCTAAAGAATCCAAATTTAAAAGGAAACTAAAAACCTAAATTAAAATGTAAAACTAGCCTAAAAATATTAAATCCCGAATCGGATAATTAAAACGACATATTTTGGCCAAAATCCATTAGGCTCACTAAAGTGAGTCTTGAAGATTTCGTCGTTCCCATTCTGGAAAGGTATCATGCGTCTCAAACGGACATTTTGGCAAAAAGTTGATCAAATCTGATTCACAATTAAGACCTGACTTTTTGCACGAGAAACCTGAAAAATTCAAAATCAAATTTTCTTGGATATTGCAGTTGCTAGTGACCTCATTATGCGTGAATTACCTATTTCCTAATCACTCTTCTTGATTCCAAGCCGCTTCTTTATTTTTCTAGTTTTCCAGCTAAACCATGTCCATTCTCGTCCTACATCATTCTCCTCAACTATGAAAGAACTCGCTCTCGAGTTTCTCTTGAATAAAGGACAAGAATAGATAGACAAAAGACCCGAGAAAAAATTAGACAATTGAACCTGTGGATTATTGACCGGATCTTCTGCATATTCTTATGGCACAATCATGAACCCAACACCATAGATGAGTCTGTCATATGCATTTTGGCTTTCATAGGCTACCGTAGTAGATTCTTCTTGACTCTCAAGGTTGCATTCTTGAATGACATCGGGTTTTGAATGATTTATTTTAGGATCCAAGACTTCACCATTACAAATAACCATGTCTTCATGAGCAATTTCATCTGTAACATCTTCTTGATCATCATGGATGATTTCTTGTGGAGTTTCTTCCATCAGAAAATTTTCTGGTTTTTCTTCAGATAAACTATTAATCTCAACGGGCAAAGAAAACTCTTTGGACTTCAACTTCTTCTCAAAAACCTTAGGAGGGTAATTCTTGATCGAAAAATCTCTAGGCAAATTTTTTTCGTTAAGAAGACCTTTCATCTTCCTCCATGTTCGAACACGCTCTTTTCCTTGCCTCTGACGAGAACTCTACAAATGATCCCACCAATAAGCAGCATCTTTTTTTAGCTTCCGAGAAACCATCTTAGCTTGCTTGTGTTTTGGAACCTCCATGATCTCAAAGATTCTATCCACTTCAACCTGCCAATCCAGAAAATCCTCCACGCTCATGGACCAGAAAAGTAAGGAATATCAGCCTTGGTTATGAGATCCTCGGAATCATAATTAATATCACCTCCACCACCATGTAGAGCTCTAGCACGTTGTCCTTCTCCGCCTCTGTAACAGGTGATGTTGTTTCTTGCTTCCAACAACCCATGAAATTCTGCCATTTAAGCATTCATGGCTGTCATTTGAGCATTCACGGCAGCGGTCATCTGTGCAATCATCTGAGCGGTAAGGGCATCCAAATCCGCTCTTGTAACTGGGGTAGTACGTTCGTCACCCATGGATAATCGAGGTAAATAAGAGAGACAGGAAAGACTTGCTCTGATACCACCTGACGCATTCGGAAGTAACCTGAGTTTACAAGCAATAAACCCTAAAAAGATAAATCTGGAGTCCACCAGAGAATTTGAGAAAAAACTCTCATTTTATTAAATTTGATACGATAAAAGTGATCCTAATACAAAACATGATGGTGCTTATATAGGCATCCAAGACCTAAAATCATAATCTAACAAGAAATCCTAAAGAATCCAAATTTAAAAGGAAACTAGAAACCTAAATTAAAAGAACTCTAAAACAAATGTAAAACTAGCCTAAAAATATTAAATCCCGAATCGGATAATTAAAACGACATATTTCGGCCTAAATCCGTTAGGACTCACTAAAGTGAGTCTTGAAGATCTCGTCGTTCCCATTCTGGAAAGGTATCATACGTCTTAAACGGACATTCTGGCCAAAAGTTTATCAAATCTGATTCACAATTAAGACCTAACTTTTCGCACGAGAAACCTGAAAAGTCCAAAACCAAATTTTCTTGGATATTGCAGCGGCTAATAACCTTATTATGTCTGAATTACCTATTTTCCAATCACTTTTCTTGATTCCACGCCGCTTCTTTATTTTTCTAGTTTTCCGGCTAAACCAGGCTCATTTTCGTCCTACATCATTCTCGTCCACTATGAAAGAAATCGCCCTCGAGTTCCTCTTTCTTGAACTCTTTATACACTTATACTTCCCTAAGGGAAGCTATACCAGGAGGAGATAAACTTCTAGAAATTTTTCTCATTAGTTTATATAGCCCATACCCACGAGAGTGTGAGAGTGGATAGATCAACAAAATAAATTACGAAGGACCGGTAATGAGCATATTAGTTTTAGGATTAAATACTGCTTACTCCCTATACTTATAGGATTTCATCGTTTCAGTAACTGACCTTCGAATTTCACCTAAAAGCTTCTCGAACTCTCAATTTCCTTACAATGTCATCAAGCTCCATCCAAATTGTCCGTTAAATTGCCGACGGCATCCATTTCACGCCAAAATGTCTATTTTACCCTCACTTTTCTCTCTCTCTCTCTCTCTCTCTCTCTCTTTGTTTTCTCTTTACCTCTTTTTGTAACAGAGCCCCAATCTAGTACAGGAGCTTCCCTCCATCACTATGATCAGTAAACCCAGATTTCATTTCTGTTCTTCCTCACCTACTCAAAACCCCCGATTTTATTTCTCTCTCTCTCCAGACATGACGGCGACTCTGTGTCACAAGGCCACTCCCTCTTCCATTCTCTCGCTCTCTCTCACCTCCCAAATACCACCACCACCTCCTCTCTTTCCCCAAAACCCGCATCCCCAAATTTGCCACCATCACCATGTCATCATCCCCCGTCATCGAGAACACCATCCTCTTCAAGGTCAAAGACGACACCGACCCCTCCAAGGTCAACGACCTCACCTCCCTCGGTCTCACCCTCCACCTCTCCGCCGGTCCCCTCCTCTGCACCCGATCTCCCCTCTTCGCCTTCAGTCACCGGGTCAACATCGCAGCGATCTCCGAGTCATTGTAGATCTCCATTGATTTCGCGAGGCTCGTCCTCGATACCCTAGCGTCGGTTCTTCATTTGGAGTCGGACCCACTCGTCCAGGCCAAGCCCGACGTCATTGATGAAGTTGGAGTCGATGTGTATGATCTGGTTTTGTTCCTCCACATTCAGTCCTACAAGAAATTGTTGCCCAGAAAGCACAAGGATTCTGCGGCCGTTGCCGATGTTTGGCCCTCCACCTCAGCTTTCGACGGATATTTGTCGGCTTTGTCGGGGTTGTAGGTGATGATTTGTGCCGGAATTGATTGCTTTTTAGCTTTGGGGTGGTGGATTGTGCAATGTTGTTGTGCTTAATTAGACTGCTGAATTTGGGAAGATAGGTTTGAGGCAAATTGAATTGTGTTTGCCAAGATTAATACTTTTTTTTTGCTATTGGTTTGGAATGTAGGGTAAAATTTTGTTAATTCGACACAAAACATGTTGATTTATGGGTATGCCGGAGTTCTAATTGAGCCTGGTACTTTGCACCATCAATCGGTTATTTTCTAATTCTTTGGAAAATAGTTTGGATCGATTTTTATTGACTTTTTGATGTTTTTCTTACCTTTTTGTCTGATTATTTTATGAAGGTCATGGTAAATAGGGTGGTTGGCATATGTTTTCGGATGATTCTGGTCATAGGTATGCATATTCTTGGTCCAGTGAGAAGATGCTGAGGATAAGAGCTTCCAGATAATAGACGGAGATAAACAGAGGAGAGGAGAGATGTGGAAGAAGAAGAGGTAAAAAGAAAAATAGAAAAAAAAAGAGAGAAAAAAATTAATTAAAAAAGAAAAGAAAAAAGAAGTGAGGGTATAATAGACTTTTAGCATAGAAACGACCGCCACGTCAGTAAGATAACAAAGTTTTTTACGGAGGCTTGACAACAGGGACCAATTGTGAGGAAATTGAGAGTTTGAGGAACTTTTAGGTGAAATTCGAAAGTCAGGGACTGAAACAATGAAACTCTATAAGTATAGGGAGTAAGCAGTATTTATTCCTTAGTTTTATGTGGTATTTTAGGGTTTAGAGTTAACCTTGCAGATCGAGACCCAAACGACGATAAAAGTAGCTGAAATTTTGACCATAACAATGTCTTCTTATCATGATAATATCCAACAGTCGATTTTGATAAAATAAATTTCCTCCACCATGTTACTCATGAAAGGTATAATTGCTTCTAACGTATTAATCTCTTTTACTTGGAAATATTGTATGCTGTGTACATGTCATCTTCAATGCACCATTCTACGTTTAAACACACTAGTCTTATGTGCTTTTGATATTCTGCACGTACAGCAGTTGAAGAAGTTTTCTACAAAACAAATATGGTTTCATGAAAGGAACAATGAGTCAGAGTCTTGTCATTCATGTAGAATAAAGATTTTCTGCTTGGCGATTGGGGTAAAGTTAGTCTCCCTTTCCTGTTCTCTATGATCAAGATTGCATTGTGATTAGAATATTAGATAAAAATGCATCTGACCTCTAATTAAGTTGTGTATGCTTCCTTGGTATATACCATATGGATTCTTGTTTCATGTCATTCTATTTTTGCTTATGATCAGACTACAAATGGAGAATGTTGATCTAGCTCAATATGATAACAGAATTTTGATCGACATGAGCAATTGGATAATATTTTTATAGAGATGTCACATTGTTTTTATTTTAGAAGATTAACTTATTTTGTTAGGGACAAAATTGAAAGATGTAATGAGGTCTAATGGAATCTTTTACACTTTCAATTGCAATTTCATAATTGGAGTTGAATGAGATGATGATGATTTAATGAAATGTTTCTTATCCATTTAGTTTGTTGTACTTTAATTTCTTTGACTCAGATGGTTGCATGATTTTCTAATTTTCAAACAAGATGGAATACAGCCATCAAAACAAACTGAAATATAGGATTTCATAGCATCAAACAAGACAAGAAAATGCAATCAAGCTGTGAAGCAAGTGATGAAGGTGAGTGCATGCTTTAGTGAGAACTCTGGCTGCTACTTGGTAACACAATAATGCACACTGATAAAGCAAAAGCAATGAACCAAGCTGCTACTGCAATATTCAAAGAGGGAAAACTAATTTACATTCAACGATTACAATATGTAAAAACGAATCAATGAAGTGAAACTGAAATTGATTCCAAATATACACACAGTTGTGAAAGAATGTCAACAACCCATAAACTAAAAAACCCAGGCATTTCTTAAGTAGAAAATGCAATTATAAGGAAAGAAGAGTGCAATTGGAGAGGACTAAAAGTTGTCGTCTGCATCCGCTCTTCAATTACTCTGCTGTGAAAGTATTGAAGAGTGAAACCTTCACTTATTTCCCATAAACCAAACTTGTGCATGCTTTAGTCCACCTCTTTTGTGATCCATTTTACTGACTTTCTGGTCAAAGCGAAACTTGTTCTTCAGCAAATCAACCTAAACACGCAAAATGACATATTATATTAAAAAGGCAACAGGAAACAAAACAAGTCAATTCAAAGAGTACAATCCCCATAATGACTTGATCAAAGTCACTGGATGCAGTTTTCTGTGAATTAAACAGTGAGTGTGCATGCTACAATTCCAAAGGGCATTAGAATTCTGCAGAATAACTGCAGGAACTACTTCAGTCAGTGCAACATGTTAATAAAACAAGACACACCTAAAAAAACAAGTCAATATACTTTATCACAAGGATAATGTATACTGGTGATGACTAATATTTTTATACTGGTGAGCACAACTAATTCAGAACTTGGCAAATAGTACTAAACACATTTTCTAATAATCATACAACTGAGTAGCATCCCCAGAATTCTAACTAAGACAATATTGATATTGATCACTAAGTAGTAATTGCTACCTTGTCTTTGCTTCCAGCACTCCCAACAACATAGCACCTGGCCAACTTGGCAAATTGGCCAACAAGCTGACCTACCGCTTCTGATGCCGATGAAACGAAGACCGTCTCTCCTTTCTTAGGAGAGAAGATCTCATAAAAACCAGCATAGGCAGTCAAACCACGCATACCTACATTAAGCAAACACATGTCATAAGCCCTGAGCGCATTAAGCAGGAGTGTCGCAGGACATACATTGTGCATTACAGGACTGAAAATGAAAGATCAAAAGTGGTTGAATTTATTATGACGGATTACTCCAACTCATTTAAGTAGAGAACGATGCTAAAAGGCAGTTAAGTTACTGCATGACCAGTGTCATCAAGATTATTTGATGCTGAATAAATTTCTTACTGCCAGACCACACTACTAAATTTGAAAAGCAATGTGGAGTTTGGAACATTAGTTTTGGAAAGAATGTGACAATTAACAAAAGCCGCAACCATAGAAATCAAAATGTAAAATATCTTTGTTCAAACAAATAAGGGTTTGACACTAGATTCACTAGTCTCACCATTCAGCATAAATAAGAAGAAGCCACTACAATCAGTGACATACAAAGATAATGCAAACTTTTTGTTTCAAGCAGAGGCAATTTTGCAGAAGAAGAATTAAAAAGTGGTAGTAAATAGTAATAGCAATAGCAATTGAAATAATAGGGGCAGCAGGGAGGGGGGAGGGCATATATATAGATATATATACACACACACCCCAACAATTCCAGTATAATAAGAGAGAGGCACATCGGTGCCACCGTCGGTGGTGGGAATCTTAAACAAATACTGAATGAAAGTGATGAAACTATACCATTCCCAGCCAGTCATTCCCCAAACCAAGTCGCCTTGCTTAAACTTTGCATCCCCAGATTCCAAAACTTTAGCCATGCCAAAACCGCTGATAGGCTGCACATATATAATACTATATGAAAAATGATTTCAAATATATTGTAAACAATTACGTAATTGATCTAAATCTCATAACAAAGCAAGGTTCTTTTTACTCATTTCATACACACAATAGGTGCTCAAATCGTATATATAATAGTAGCAACAATTGCAAAGATATTTGTGCAGATACTAATTTTGATATCATATTTGTGAAAATACTAATTATAATATTTAAGTAACTTCTATATGTGGATGACTTGTGAAACTCTTGTTAAAACATAATTTACTAGATACAGCAAATCCGCATATCTGCCATCTGCACTCAAACCTGAAGAGCGCATGCACATACAAGCAAAAGATTGACAGTTGAAAAATGAAACTTTTACCATGGCCCATCAAAATTCTTTTAATGCAAGCTACACCAAACATGACAATATACTCCATAACCCAAAAGCAAATTAAACAAATGATGTAAACCCTTTTCATTACAAAGTATTACACCATATAGTTGGCCGCCATCTTTAAGGCAAATTATAATTTTCAATGTTTACTACTATAGTGTAAACTGTAAAGAGAAGAAAACAATATTCATCAGATAAAATTTCAGATCATATAGCATTGAAAACTACAGTACAAAGGAACTTATTTATGGAAAGTTAAATGTAAAAAGGAAAATAGTAGAACATAAGCTGATCATACAAAAAAAGTTACTATTAACCGTAAGTGAAACAAGCAAAACAGAATGCATTCAAATGCCAGTCTTTTCTTTCCAAGAAGACCTACTTGATGCATTAGATAATTATTAATGATGTCAAAGGACAGTACCACATGGATGATCACATGTTTATTAGTTTTGGACTCTCAGGATGTACCTGTACAAAATATAGGCCAGAGTGCCGAATCTAGAAGGTCTAGAGGCTTGACCAATCAGTCATTCAATTAGGAATCAAAGATTGATGTTCAGATAACCAAGAAATCATTGAAGCTACTACTATAGTTCTGTCTTTTCGTAATATATGAGGGTAGGTGATGGCCTTCGTTCTAGGAACGGGACTCCAAAATTCTAGGCTTCTTCTGAGTGATTCACATGTCTAAGTTGTGAGGCGTTTTTCATAGCTGGGATTGATTCCTAGTCTGTCATCTCAAAATTCTTTATTATCTGATATTTCTAGCGTCCCTGATGCAAGACATATATAAAGACTTCCCTTATCTAATAGTTAATCAGTGATAGGCATTGCTTATATATAAAGCCTTTCCCCAATATATTTTATTAGGAAGGCATGTTAGGTTAATAATCGAATTAAAAGTTCTGGCTACTGCAATGAATCAAAGCTCATGCAATTGCAGCTTAAGTTTCCCTCAAAACACAAAGGAGTTGCCTCCCAAAATTATCCAAACAAAGAGATTTAAAATCAACTTTTTTGATTCAAAACTCTTATCTGTTTACTGAAACAGTAAAGCCTTTCAAGAAATGAGTGCGTGCAAAATTGATAGGATGAAACTTTGGGTTTGCTTCTTAAATTATTTAGCCTTTAAATTGCCCCATATTTGTGTCTCACTTTTATCCTATCAATTATGTAGTTGTGCACAGAAACAGCATAAAAGTCCAACATCAGAAGCTTCAAATGATCGAAGTTGAGGTAACTATTTGAGAAAGGAGCAAGTGAAACGAAGTAGCAATGCTAATTTGAGCAATATGGGATTAGGGGGAGGAAGAAAATTAGGCAAACCAATTGTGTTTGATGAAAAACAGAAGTGCATTGCAGATTTGCAGGAAGCAATTGAAAGAGTTAAGAACTGACAACTTGATTTCCAGTACAACATAATATGACATCAAAACCAGATCAAAAGTATTTAGCTAAACCAGATCATAATATAACATGCATGCCCGTCTGAACAAATGAGTTTCTAATTTGCATTTTAACATTCTTTCCTATGGAGTCAATGAAATTATTTGATAAGAAGGGCATTTAACACAATCTCTACATATATATAATTCAGATTGGAGCAAGCTTAGAATTTGAGAAATTTGCATATATGCTAGCACAGCAGAGCAGCAACAGTTCCAATTACAAGAATAAAAAATATCCCAGATTGAACGAATCCCAGTAAAAACAAGGGCAACTGACCTCAAGAACACGCAGAGAGGTGTAATTGTAAAGTGGGTGAGGATAATGGTTGACGTCCAAGCTGATTGCTTTGAGCTCGTTGTTATGGATCTCCTAGCTAACAAGGCAGCATAAAAGGAAGGTTTGATCTCAGTCCATGCTTTTTATGACCTGATCTCAGAATAGAATCAGTTGCTGAGGTCAATGGCTTCCCAAATCCCAAGGATAAGATATTGAAATTGGTGAACTATATATATATATATATATATATATATATATATCTGCTATTTGCAGTCAAAATACTTGATTGATGAAATTCAATTTTCTATACAACATATATTTCGATAGAATCAGAAAAATTGATACAAGAAATAGCGGACACATGAAGCAAATCAAATTTTTTTCCACACTGTGCTTGGCTAATAACAACCCACGTCGGTGGGCCCACTTCCTTCCATCCTTTTGTCCTGGCTAGTTGGGGCTAGTTCGCTAGTTGCTACACCTACTCGGCTACTCCTATTCGTGACATGAGTTATTTCTCATAAATATCAAAAGGGCTGCATTAGGTCAGTTGTGCAGTGACATGTAAATGCATCTTAACGATGGTACGTGGGAATACAAGGGTCACCCAACATACCAACCCGAGTATGTAAATGCATTAGGTCAGTTGTTCAGTTTAGAATTTGCTTCTCGAACCTGAAGTGCCAACTCTCGGCCTTTACCTAATTTTCAATAACAACCATTCTTGTAACCACCACTCAACACCAACTTAGAATATTTTCCAATTAAGTGCGCGTCTGGTCAGTCTTGTGTGTCGTATGTATTTAATTCTATTATGTCACTTCACGGTCGAGCTAGCTCGCTGATAAGTGTAAACTATCTCCATCTCCTTGGTGGTCTCACCAGGCCATCGGAAGATAAGGAACCATGGACAGGGAAGAAGAAGAAGAAGTTCTGGTTCTTAATCAACCCTTATTACCAGAACCATCAACCGGAAACAGTACACCTGAAGATCTACCTCGTAAAAGCCTTCCATCAAGAGTTTGGATAGAAACCAAGAAACTATGGCGCATCGTGGGCCCCGCTATTGTCTCCCGGCTTGCCGGCTACACCATGACCGTCATTACTCAGGCCTTCGCTGGTCACCTCGGCGACAATGAGCTCGCTGCATTCTCGATCGTCAACAATGTCATCCTCGGCTTCTCATTTGGTCTCCTGGTACATTTCTCCAACACCTGATAGGCACTAGTATTTGCTCACTGGAAATTAATGGTTGGTTTTCTTGACATTTTGAATTTTGTTTTTGAAAGTTGGGAATGGCAAGCGCGCTGGAAACTCTGTGTGGGCAAGCTTTTGGGGCCAAAAGGTACCCAATGCTCGGGATTTATCTCCAGAGATCGTGGATCGTGCTGTTCATCTGCTGCGTTGTGCTATCGCCAGTTTACATTTACGCTTCTCCGATTCTGAAACTAATCGGGCAGACAGATGAAGTGGCAGAGCTTTCGGAGGTGGTGTCCCTTTGGATTTTGCCAATGCATTTCAGCTATGCAATTATGTTCCCATTGCAGAGGTTCTTGCAGAGCCAGCTCAAGAACTTTGTGACTTTGTGGATGTCCGTGGTGGTTTTGGTGTTTCATGCCCTGATAAGCTGGATTTTTGTGTATGTTTTGGATTTTGGGCTTGTGGGTGCGGCTGTGACTTTGGATATTTCATGGTGGCTCTTGTGTTTCATGATGCTTGTGTATGTGACTTGTGGTTGGTGTCCGCTGAGTTGGGCAGGTTTGTCAATGGAGGCCTTTTCTGGGCTCTGGGAATTTGTCAAGCTTTCCGCTGCTTCTGGCGTCATGCTCTGGTAATATTGCATCTTTCCTTTGTACATTTGGCTCAAATTTTATTTTTCTTTTTAATTTCCCTTTATGTTTCTATTTATTTCTGAAATTTATTTCTAAAGTCAAACGCCAATATTTCTTAGATTCTTGCTATATTACCAAATAATGATATACACGTTTTAAGAATGTATCAGTTAGCTTAAAGGGCAAATTTCCAAGAGAACGGAGAACCCTATAGGCGATATCACGAACTTTGGTGTGGTTTGTGCAGTGAGTAAACTAGCTTACTATTAAGTGTTAACCACCCCTCTCCTAGCGAAACCTGGATTTATGGCTCTCGCTTATTTTAGTGTGTCCAACCTGGATTAGGATTTTAATGTGGAACTTACCAACAGATTATAGCTGACCGGCATATAATATATATTGCTAGTTGAACTTATAGTACTTAAAAGATATCAGGAATCAATGTATGTTCATGTTTAAGTAGGTTGAATGTGTTAAGCTTAGTTATTTGCTCAAAATTTTATATAGAATATGTGCAGCTTAGTGAAACTAGACATAGAGATGAACATAAATTGTCTGGGTGGTGTAGTTGGTTATCACGCTAGTCTCACCCAGTTCGTACGCGGACTCGGACAATAACATCATTTTCAAAGTCCTCTTTTTGGTTCTTTTTTGTCAGTGAGCTGTGACATGTTGGTAAGTTAAAATTCCAAAACTGTAAAGGTCATGGATTCGATTCTCACTGACATGTGTAAGGATGGGATGGGATGGGATGGGATGGGATGGGATGGGCTAAGGGTATTTTTTTTTTTTTTAGGAGAAAAAGGAACTTTTATTGAAAATAATCAAAATTACATAGCACGAAAATGACCGGTGGTGGACATGAACTCTCCACTCTCCTCCCTAAAACCTAAACCAGTTACGGGTTCGTCATCATGAATGACCTCCATGAGCCGAAATGGCCCAACCCCTAACCACCTATATCGCTCAACCTCTCGGGCTATAGAAAATCCCGAGAATCTCGATACCATCTCATAGACAACCACCAGAAAAACCAACGTCCTCATCCACACAGTGTCCCAAAAGTACTAGACCACGTGCAAGGATCGCTCGTCAACACATTGACCATAAGATAAAATAGAAAATGATCCAATTTGTCCCCAGGAAAGACACCACATCCATGGCACCTCAAATTGACCCAACCCTAGCTCAAAAGAGTAGGGACATACCAATGACCAAAAAAACCTAACAAAAAACCTAACCAGAAACAAGCCTCTAAACAAAATAAAAAGGGAGCTGCCGTACTCCGCTTCCCTTTCCCCAGATACGCCGCTGGCAAACCACCACCGCAACTCTATCCCTTCAAGCTCACCTCGTCGAATATGCCCAATCCTAGTAACAAGCCATCTCTGTGCCCTGCCAGCATCTGAGATCGTCAACTTGAGAGCTCGAAACCCCACTGCAGGCTCCGCCTAGCGACAAAGAACAGAGAAGAACCCAGCACCAGACGATCCATGGCATGCCGCAGTCATGATCTGGCCTCTAGCCATCTGCTCCATGTCTGCACACCGCCGAACGCCCATCAACCCTCATCCACACCAGTGCCATCGTCTGAGAAGAGCGAAGAATTATACCCAGCCTAGATTGACGAAATGAAGACAAAGATAGGGGCCCTGAGACCCCAAGAACCCGTCCGGCAACACCCACCATTCGTCAATGAGGGGCCGAGCCACGCTCGATGCGGAGGTGCCGCCGGACAGGTTGCAAACTCCCCGGTGCTTTCTCCAAAGTTTAGGTTTCTCTCCTGATATATCGGAAGGTGGATATTGTCTTGCTGTCTTCTTAATTTCTTGTTTGAACCAATATAGTTACAAAAATATTCACGCAATATCCATTTCATTATTTTTCTATAGTCACAGCACTAGTGTATCAAAAATTACCAAACACTCAACAACTTAAATTCACAACTGACTATTCTAACACTACATTAATTTTTTTTATTTTTAATAAGCACAGCTATACCAAACTACCATCTACACCAGTAAGCAAAAGCAAAGGCATAGGACATAGGCTTGCCTTTGCACCGTAGGAAAAATGAGGGAAGAGCATGTATTAATTTTACACCATAGTAATTTCATATTTGTGCCTTTAATTTCGACAAACATGCATTGCCCTTAATTCTAATGATTATTTTTATTGATCTACGCAGCTTGGAATTTTGGTATTACAGAGTTTTGATATTGATGACCGGATTCTTATCGGATGCGACTCTTGCTGTTGATGCCTTATCAGTTTGGTATGAGACCTCTGTTTTATCAACATTTCCCTATCAATGTACCGTCCAATTTATTGGAGAACTCTTATTTTGATTATACTAGTTTTAACATATTAACCAAATCCGTTGCGTGTTCCCTTCTTATTGTTTCTTGGATTCAAATATTGCAGCATGACTGTAAATGGGTGGGAGCTCATGATTCATTTAGGTTTCTTGGCTGGAGTCGGGTACCATTTCTTTTGGCCTTTTTCGACTTTTGTTATTTTGTAGAATTGAAAAGGTAATGAATTTGAGTCTAGCAATTTTCTGAAAGTCATGTTATGGAACTCGCAGAGTAAGGGTAGCAAATGAGCTCGGAGCTGGAAATGGTCCGGGAGCAAAGTTTGCAACCAAGGTTGCAGTGGCTGAATCGAGCTTCATCTCCCTTTTCTTCTGTGTACTCATTATCGCGTTACATGACAAGTTCGCATACATCTTCACATCAAGCACTACTGTCCTCCAAGCAGTTGATCACTTGTCTTACCTCTTGGCTGTCACCATTTTACTTAACGGGGTTCAACCCGTTTTGTCAGGTTAGTTTTTCACTCGATATTTCCCATGTTAATTTGGCATGTTTACCTACTTGAAACTGGGATGAGAAGGAATCCGAGTAGGGTAATAATATTTTTAATTAGGTTTAAGGGTATTTTTTTTATTATCATAGAAAGAGCAATCGCATTCTCGTTCCTTGAATTTTGGGAATGGGATCCATGTGCATACTGGTTCTCAAACCGCAAGTAGAGACTGTAATCACCTACAATGGAAATGACTCATTCCTTTCATTATCATTTTTACTTGTGAACAAAGGTTATGCGATCTTAGTGAATGAGGGGAGTAGTCTTACATCAATAAACCGTTGACAACTGTTCGTGCACTGACCATGACAAGCAAACTAACCTCTAATCTGTCATTTGTGGGCTCAACAAATATGCTGGTGTTTTCCTTTCTAAAACAATTGTTTTTCATTTTGACAGGCGTAGCTGTTGGCTCAGGATGGCAAGCATGGGTGGCATACGTAAATCTTTTCTGCTACTACATTGTTGGGCTCCCACTTGGAATAGTATTGGCATGGGTTGCTGACTATGGTGTTTTGGTATGGTTTGTTCTTTTGTCTGCCTCAAGCAAATTTCGTAAGTCGCTTGTGGACCAAATTATAGACTTCTAACTTGGTGCAAATGTAAAACAGGGTCTATGGTCTGGGATGATCCTTGGTGGAACTCTTATACAAACTGTGATTTTGGCTATCATCACAGCACGACGTGATTGGGAAAATGAGGTACAAACTCGTGAACACTCACTATACAGTCATCGAATTTATTAACGAAATGATGTCAACCAACATGTGAGTTAAAAGAGACTCAAATACGGCTAAATTTGAATAATCAAACACAATCATTTAAACAATGAAATTTTGTTGAGCAAATTTGGGAGCCCTAATCGAAAATCATGGTCAGGAATGCCACTTTTTTATCAATTAATATCTGGTTGACCCAATTTTGCAGGCACTAACTGCTGGCCGGCGGGTAAAGAAGTGGTCTACACCAGATAATCAAACAGAGGGATAGCAATAACAGCAGAAGCTTATGCATTCCAGTCAGCTGAAGGAAAATAACATAGAGGAGCATAAATGTTTTCCTGTTATACTTATCAAACCCATTTTTGTAACATTCTGATTAAACTACTTTGTGTATGTTGGGTAAAATTCGATCTAGGACCATTTCAATTTTGCTAGAGAAATGGGAAGGTTATTCGTTCCCAGCAAAAGTGAAATCAAACAATAGAGTATGGATACCAGAGCTCGAATCTCCACTATTTTTGTTTCTTAATGTTCAAAAATTCGATGATTGTAGAGAGTCCAATGCCTGTTGGAGTTCATCTACACTATTATGAATCGGAAGTAAATTAATAATACTTGAAATAAAGATTCTCCAAATTGGTACCTAATTTTTTTTTCTAATTGATTTGATCGTACTAATAAATCTAAAATAAAAAAATAAACCAGAGGAACCCTACTTTTTTCCTCTCTCTCTAAACAAACCCCCCGAAACCAGTTTCCCCACTTCCTCCCCCTCTCTGGCCAGATCTCGATCAATTTGATTGGGATCTCTAGCTGGAGAGGAGGGAGGGTACTCGTTTGATTACACGCATTTATATGCATGTAATTGTATCTAAAACACTAAAAAATAAGCTAATCCTTAAGTCAATTATAATGTAATTAATCTAATTTTATTTATTGTGTAGGAAATAAGTGGAGTTGCGGAAATCGTGATAAAATTGTGCGAAATTGGAGCAAATTGGAGTTTCCGACAAAAGGACGAAATTGTCAATATGGGTCAACCGTGGTCAACGCCATCAAGGGAACAAAATTTGATTGCCTCCGATAGTATTTGAGAAAATGCATTGAGAAGGGAGAAGAAAGAATAAAAAAAGGGGGCGTGACCACTTACCCAATTTTAGACTAAAAATTGTCCACTTAATCCAGCAAGAGTTTTTTAACCCCATTTACCCAATCTAACAAAATTGCCTTCTCTCTCTCTCTCTCTCTCTCTCCACCGTCGCTGGAATTACGTCGGAAATCCGACTCCAGACCACCAGCTGCTCGTCTCCTCCCACATCTTGGCCATGTCCGAGGATGACATGTCGTACCAAGTGCGGATCACTCCCTCCGGCGACCTTGAAACAGTGGGGCCGCTACGACTTCGAAACACAACTCGGGTCCATAATGATCGCCCACCCGAAAGTCGACCAGGTGTCCGGCCACCTCCACACGCTCAGCTACGACTTCGTGAAGAGGCCTTACCTGAAATACTTCCAATTCTCCGCCGACGGGGAGAAGTCTCCAAACGTGGAAATCCCTCTGGCGGCGCCCACAATGATGCACGACTTCACCATCATCGAAAACTTCGTCGTGATTCCCGACCAGCAGGTGGTGTTCAAGCTGCAGGAGATGATCACCGACGACCCGCCGGTGATCTACAACAAGAACAAGAAATCCAGGTTAGGAATTCTGGAGAAAAATGCCACAAACGCTGATGATATTATTTGGGTTGAATGCCCGGACACTTTCTGCTTCCACTTGTGGAATGCGTGGGAGGAGCTTCAGTCTGATGAGGTGGTTGTGATCAGGTCATGCATGACTCCACCAGACTCGATATTTAATGAGAATGACGAGTGCTTGAAGAGTGTGTTGTCCGAAATCCGGCTCAATATGAAAACCGGCGAGTCGACTCGGAGGCCGATTATTTCGGAGGAGTTGGAGCATGTGAACTTAGAGGCCGGAATGGTGAATCGGAACCGGCTCGGGAGAAAAACTCGGTATGCTTATCTCGCCATTGCTGAACCGTGGCCGAAAGTTTCTAGCTTCGCCAAGGTGGATCTTTTTACTGGCCAAGTAAAAAAGCATATTTACGGGGATAGGAAGTTTGGTGGTGAGCCCTTCTTTCTTCCTTCGGGTTCATGTGGGGAAGAAGATGGTGGGTATATCCTGAGCTTTGTTCATGACGAGAAGACGTGGAAGTCGGAGCTTCAGATTGTGAATGCGTAATAATATGATTATTGAGTAGTTATACATGTCTATTGCGGGGCAATAATATGATTATTGAAAGGAAATAATATGATTATTGAGAGGCAATAATATAAGTATTGGGGGGCAATAATATGCATATTAATTGATCAATTGTGCATGTAGTGTATTCATTTTGGTTTTGGGAGTTTATACAATTCACTGGACGGCAATAATATGATTTTGGGAGGCAATAATATGATTATTGGGAGGCAATAATATGAGTATTGGGGGGTAATAATATGATTACTGGGGGCAATAATATGGTTACTGGATATTATTAGGGGGCAATAAATTCAGACGCGGGAATCCGGTCACCATTCCGGTAGCCGGATGACCTGAATCCGATGACTGGTCGCCGGAATCCGTTCATCGGTCGCCGGAATCCGGTCACCGGTCGCCGGAGTCGGCGCCCAACCACTGGTCACCGGAGCACAGCAAGGTGGAGGATGACTTCTCTCTCTAAGTGAGAAAGAAGGAGAGGGCAAAAAAGTCTCAAAAATAAAGAAAAAGAATAAAAAAAGAATTAATTGGGTATTAGGGAAATAATCCCTTAGAGTGTTTTGGGTAAATGGGGTTAAAAAACTGTGGAGCAAGTGGGCAATTTTTAAGCTAAAATCGGATAAATGATCATTTCCCCATAAAAAAAAAAGAATGAAGAATGAAGAAAATAAAAGAAAAGAAAAAAGAAAAATAAAAAATAGCATTTGCTGACGTCATCATGACATCAGCATTAGCATATTTTTCCTTCTCTCCCACGTGCATGTCATTCCTCTTTTCTTTTTTTTAAGAGAAAAATGCACCATCAGTGCCTCAACTCTTGTGCACCGGCCAAGTTGATACCCAGACTCTCAGTGCTACCAATGTGATACCTGAACCCATATTTCGCTATCGATGAGATACTTCCGTCAAATTTTGCTTACGGCTCCGTTAGATGTATGACCTGGCAAGTACGTGGGCCCAAAAAATGTCATGAAATGACTTAAATGACCCCAGATTTTTTTTTTTTTACAATTTTCTCTCTCCTTTTCTTCTTCTTCTTCTTCCTCGTCTTCTTCCTTTGTTCAGTTGTTGCTGCAATCTCAATCTTCCAGAAAGAAAATTCAGACTACCCCCAAAATCAAGAAACAAGCAAATAAACCCTCCCCCTCCCTGCCTCGGAGGAATCCCAAACCCAAACCCATTCTGCTCACTTTCATTCTCCTCCTCATCTGTCTCCAACTCCCCTGGACTATCCCTCATCTCATCAAACCCATTTGACTTCTCCAAATACACTCTCAGATTCAGGTCGTGCGGGTAGTGCTGGTACTGCTCTTCCACTACGACGTTGTCTTGGCCGTAATTCTCCTCGTCCAGATCTTCGTCGATAGCGTCGTCGTCATCTTCAGGCTCGTATCGATTGCGAGGTGCCCGAGAATACGGGTTGTTCCGGAGGTGGCCGTCATCTTTCAAAACCCTAATTTAGAAATTTGGGTAATTCGGTTGTGATTCCGGAGAATTCAAATTCAGAATTTCAAATTGGAAGGGAATGAGATTCTGAAACGAGTTGAAGTTGAAGGAATCCCTAATTTTGGTTATTTAGAAAAAGTGACCCCCTTTTGGGATTTTGATTGGAATGCAACCAAACTATTGGTGAGGTTGGAATGCGGGGTTTGATTGCAATGCTGATGATGCAGATGGTGGTGTTGATGTTGAGTTATGCTATGCAGAGCTGTTGGGTGAGAGAGTATGAAGGATTGGAAGCCGAGAGAGAGGCCACGACGAAGAAGAGGAGTCGGCTGCTTGCTAAGGTTCAAGAGGAGCCCTTGGCCAATACTGAAAAAATTGCAGAGATTAAGGCTAATGAGTTTGATGAGAAGATGAAGAACAAGTATGGACAGAGGGTGAAGCCTGAGTCTCTGAGTTGTTTGTATGGGTCACTGTGGTTGTGGCCATTGGGTTATGTATATGAAGTAATGCTTATGAAAAAAAAAAAGAGGATGATTTGGATTGGATTCAAGGACATGAACATGACATGAACAATTGCCGGGTTTTTGTTTTTGCTATTTTGGCGTCTTGGTTAATCATTATTCTGGGTTCAAGAGCATGAACAATTGCTAGAATTGAGGGATGAAGTTCATAAAAACCAAGTGTGAATTTAAGCAATCATGATGTGGTAAGAAGATTGAGATGCAACAGCAACTTAACAAAGGAAGAAGAAGAAGAGGAGAGGAAAAATTGTAAAAAAAAAAAAATTGGGGTCATTTAAGTCATTTCATGGCATTTTTGGGGCCCATGTGCTTGCCACGTCATACATCTAACGGAGCCGTCAGCAAAATTTGACGAAAGTATCTCATCGATAGCGAAATATGGGTTCAGGTATCACATTGGTAGCACTGAGAGTCTGGGTATCAACTTGGCCGGTGCACAAGAGTTGAGGCACTGATGGTGCATTTTTCTCTTTTTTTAATTTTCTCTCTTTCTTATTTATTTCTTTTCTTCCCTCTCACCCTCTCTTGTGCTGCCACGTGGCAGCCTATCTTCCTTCTCTTCTCACATCCACACAACCCACAATCTGATCATTAATTCCATTCCCATATATATATATATATATATATATATATATATATATATATTCTCTCTTTCTTATTTATTTCTTTTCTTCCCTCTCACCCTCTCTTGTGCTGCCACGTGGCAGCCTATCTTCCTTCTCTTCTCACATCCACACAACCCACAATCTGATCATTAATTCCATTCCCATTATATATATATATATATATATATTTCCTCCCTCTAATCAACACCGAAGACAGCGCCGGCACCACACCAAAAACAGGAGCAGCTCTTTGGGTTGCTCTCTTCTCCTCCCTACTCCTCCATTTTTCCTCTTTTCTTTCTATTCTATTTTGAGATTTGAAAGACTACTCACACAAAATTTCAAGGATCCATCAAAAGGTTCAATCTCTACAATATTCAATATTTGGGTAATTGTGAGAGTTATAATTCAAGGTTAGTCATGCCAGTTTTTTAACTATTTGTGATTATCCTTGTTTTCTCTTACACTTCTCTACTCTTTTCTATTTGAATTTTGTAATTTTGATGTCTATGATTATAAGTTGTGAGTAATTTCCTTGTTGGGGGTTAGGGTTGTGTCCCTAACCCAAATTTTTTGTAAAAGATATTTAATTTAATGTAATGATGCAATTTTCATATGATTGATGCTTATCTATACTATTATTAAGAAAAGAGGTTTTGTTATCTAAAGTAGGTGTGAAAAGACAATAAAACTCTTAGACCTTATATTAATTTTAAATTATTTTTAATAATTAAGTGGTAGTATGGTAAATAGAAAAATTAAAAATCATATTAAAAAAATAAAATAAATAATTTTCAGATAATTAACTACCCATGTCTGCAATAACCACCCACAATATAAATAACTTCTCACTTTCTTTTTTCTCAAATAACTTCTATTTTTTTTTCTCAATATAATAATTATAAAAAGTTTACACATGCAGAGCATGTGAGTAGAAAACTAGTATCAATTATTGTTGTGTTAAAATGCATGTCTAGGAGCCTAGTCAACTCTAGGGTGTGTATTTTGAGTATGTTTAGGATGAAATTAGGGGCTTGACCCCCTCTAATTCCTAAGCTAGAAACCTTCAATTTTGTATTCGAGGGGTTATAAGCATGGTTATTTACACCCGTTGCGTGATTGCGCGGGCGGGTCGCTTAGTTGTCTAATTCCTCGATCTCTACGCCTCTTGATGTGAATTTGCGACCCTTGAACCGGCTCTAATTCATGTCAAGTGAGTTCCTACGACCCTTGAACCGGAGTAGGAATACCATGAAAAGGAATTTCGGTCCTTGAGCCTTGGATACGACTACCGCCAAAATAGAAAATATGCTTCTATATTAGATTAGCTTCCGACACATGAGATTTGGGTGAAGGAACCTCCCTAACACCCGACATTCCCATTTATATTGTTTATGCTTTTATTAATTTCTTTTTTTAACAAGAAATGATGACACCCCCAAACCTCAGGGGATAAATTGAAATTAATCTTTTATTTTAACAAGGACTTTTTTCTAGTTACCACATGAGTGGTCTGAAGTGGTAACATGACCCCCTGTAATTTGTAAATATTACGTAAAATTGGACATGTATGAGAAATGTTAACATACTATAGTCTTACGTACCCATCTAATAAAGCGAGTTACAAAACAAAAACAAGGCTTGCATCCTTTGCTAAAATGGTACCTCATTCTATATTTTTGTCCAAATTGAACACATAATATATATTCAAGAATAAGCTACGGTTTAAATGGTAATATATGGGTAAAGCCATGGTATGTTAATATTTCTCATACATCAACTATTTTTACCCCTCTAAGAACTCATGTTATCACTTTGAGGACTAATATTACTATTTTCAGGACTCATATAGTAAACTAAGAAAATTTACTACTTTAAGGACTCATGTTACCACTTTGAGGACTAATATTACTATTTTGAGGACTCATATGGTAACTAAGAAAATTTACCACTTTAAGGACTCATGTAACCACTTTGAGGACTAATATTACTATTTTGAAGACTTATTTTACCACTTTTAAGGCAATTGTATGATGTCATACGTTAACACATTGTAGAATTTTCCGTAATATATATATATATATATATATATTTGTTTAAATGGTACGCCAGTCTATATGGTAAGGTTTTAATTTTTCTTTTGGTGGGGTGTGGGAGGAATGAGGTATCACTGGGATTAAAGAACCATTTTTGAGATTAACTCTCAATAATGCATCTTATATTCACTTTCATTGAATGTATGAGTGAAAATACCAAATTGGCTGATGATGAAATTTTATAGATACTAATTTGAAAAAGAACTCACTCAATGTAGATTCTGCATAATTCTTCATGTTCTACTTTAAGAATTGTCCTTTTTATAAAGAGAAAATGTTACAAACAGTACCCGAACTAAGGCTCATTCTTAACTTCAGTACCCGACTATGCAAAACTATCACTTTGGTACCCCAAGTTTGAAGTCCAACCCAAGAATGGTACACGTTGTCCATCACGGCGTTAACTAGCTAACCACGTGGCATATTTTGAGGGCCCTCATGGTTTGCCGCCTTAACGTTGTGATGGACAGTGTGTACCATTCTTGGGTCGGACTTCAAACTTGGGGTACCAAAGTGATAGTTTTGCATAATCGGGTATTGAAGTTAGAAGTCGGTCTTAGTTCGAGTACTGTTTGAAATATTTTCTCTTTTATAAATCTATTTTTGTATTTTGTGTAAAATGAGAGGACCACTTCTTTTACCTAGCAAGCTCTTTTCCCAATGTAGATATTGTGATATATTCTCATATTCTCAAGGTCTTATTGATGTTATTAACAAGCACTCAATCATCTATTCCAAATTGGAAAGCCTTGACAATCCTCACTCAAGTTTGGTACCTCTCTTCAATCCATCATGTTAACTCTGGTCTTGGATCATTAGAAAAGCTGACAAAGCAGCTCACCTTGTTGCTTCGTTGGTTCACAGCGGGAAGTGTCCTACGAATTGGGTTATCCAACCACCTTCCCCCTTAATTGACACTTTACTGATTGATGGTTTACCAAGTCCTCCCTCTATTTAAGAGTGGATCTGGTTTGTTTTCTGGAAAAATTTTACAATGTGTTAATGTATGACATGCATACAATTGCATTAAAAGTGGTAAAACGAGTCATCAAAATAGTAATATTAGTCCTCAAAGTAGTAACATGAGTCCTTAAAGTGGTAAATTTTCTTAGTTACCACAAGAGTCCTCAAAATAGTAATATTAGTCCTCAAAGTGGTAACATGAGTTTTTAAAGTGGCAAATTTTCTTAATTTACCATATGAGTTCTGAAAATAGTAATATTAGTCCTCAAAGTGACATGAGTCCTTAGAGGGGTAAAAATAGTTGATGTATGAGAAATGTTAACATACCATAACTTTACTCTGTTATCTGTTGTTCTGCTTGGTTTTTTTTTTTTTTCCCTTCCTTTCCGTTTATGGTTACTATTGCCAAAAGAATAAAAATAAATAAATAACATGGAGTCAAACAATCTAGTATGGATGCCAGAACACTTATCTCCACTACTTTCGTTTCTTAATGTCCAACTGCAATACTGCATATAAAAAAATTCAATAAAACCATAAATTCAATGAAAGCAGAAAGTTCAATACATATTTGATTTCATCTACTTGTATTACCATACACAAAAAAGATAGTATCAAGAAGAAAATTTTCTCTAAATTGGTATTTATAATAATTTTATTTACATAACAAAATAGCATCTCCATCAAATTTTCGTTAAAATTACAGCATGATGTAATTATTTATGTATATACTATTTTCGATAAAAATTTCTATGTACAGTTTGTATTCGATTCATTAGATAAACCCTTTTCAGGAAAAAAATTCCGATAGGTAATAGACAGATATCCCTTTGAGAATTAGCATTATCGATAAAACTGGGAACTACTGAGTGCATTTTGTGTATTCAAGTACCGGGTCTTTTGCTAGAAAAATGGGAAGACCATTCATTCCGAGCAAAACCCATGAAGTCAGACAAAATGACAAATATAGTATGGATGCCAGAGCAGCACTTATGACTCATCTCTCCTACTTTTGTTTCTTAATGTTCAAATGCAGATAAGAACAATAAAAGATGCATGAAAATGAAAGTCCAATGCTTATTCGAGTTCGATCATCCACTTATTTCGGTTCAATATTCCCATTAAGTCAACATAACAATACAGTAGTTTAATGTTTTCCCAGCGAACGAAAATTCTGAAAAGAGGAATCCCTTCAAGTGTCTCAGTTTTAATCCAATTACGTACTCTGGCTCATTCTGTAGGAGCCAGTCTCATAATTAGGAGGGATCAATGTTCAATAGAACAGAAGCAAAAACGTGCAAATGAAATACCAAAAGTACCATTATCTTAAAGATCTTTAATTCTTGACTCCATTCTCTTTCTATCGGAAATTCGGAATTCTAGCATATTGATCAAGATGAACATTTTACATGTTCTTCCTCTTTTCTTAAAGGGTTCGATTTCATTTGATATAAAGCAAATTGTGAAATCCTCGATCCCTCTATAGAGTATAGACTCCATTTCACTTATTGAGTTTCTCATTTTCGTTCGACAGAATAATGAAAAGGGCATTGTAACACTGTCTTTGCCTAGCTTCCTTTTGACCACTTGCAACGAAATCATTTAAAGTTGCCTTACTAGCCGTTAGGACAATCTTTTTCTTTTGTTGTTTCTTTCTTATGGGGACAATAATAGATTACAGTGCCTTGACATGATGACAAAAGTAACCAAACCAATGTAGCAATTCATTGTGTTATGGACTTGGTATTAATATAAAGTTAAAGCAACAAATTCTTATTTTAGTACGAATATAAACAATTAGCAACATAAAATAAAAACAAAATCTACGAAAAGATGGTATTGCCAAATGGAAGCCATAGCTACTATTCAAGAAACCTTCCAAGCTATGGTTTCAGGAAATAATCCATCAGTAACAGCCATAGCTACTATCACTCAGACAAACAGTGGTAAACTGGGAATCACTATATCAATGCCATTCCAAACTTAGAGCATTCCAATAGCTTGAACAACGTATAAACCCTTGTTGACAGTTATAGACAACTATATGCAAATTAAGAACCACAATCAACATCAACAACTTTAAGCCACTTCATCAAACTCTAAACAGAAACTCATCTCAATTAATTCTACTATGCACAGCGTCTATGAGCAAGAAGAATACAAACCATGTTGCCCTTATTATTTACCATAGCCTCAAATAAATAACTGGTAACAAAAATATGCAAAAACACCTGGGTGCATTCAATAATTGTACTTGCGACAATTTTAGATGTCAAAAAATTAACGTGCCATATTTACTGATCATATCCTTTACGCTTATAATTTTTCTTCTATTTTTTGTTCATACTTTTATTAGGGAGCACGCGGCCACAAAAACCCCTAATTTCCCAAACCAGAAACAAATCTATACCGTTCCACTCTGTCGGAGTGACGTCACACTTCCATTTTCAAACGGCTATCGGACTGGGCCCCATCCCCAGCCACCCTCCTCCTCCACCACCAGATGGTAACAGAAGCAACTGCCCTGGTTCAAGAAACGGGTTCCAGCACTGAGTCGACTCGCCCAACTCGTCCCTCCCTCTGTTCCTACTAACCGTCCTCACCACCACCAGCCTCCTCTCCTCTCTCTGCGCCTTCGTCTCCGCCAGCTCCGCCCTCGTTTTCCTCACCGACTCCCACAGCCCGTCGTTCCTTTTCCGGTTCACGAACAGCAACACCAGCCTCTCCTTACAATCCTCCAGCCTCCTCAGCGCCTCCACCACCCGAGTCAACTCGGACAGACTCAGCCTCTCCACTCTGTCCTCGACTTCTTTAACCCGAACCGAAATTTCGCGCTGCACCGCCCTGTAGTCCTCACTCGCCGCCTTGACGATCTCGTAGACCAAATCGTTCCGCTGCAGGCTCAATGACTCCGGCGCGTCGCTAATCCTGGCCACGAATCCCACTAGCACTTCGATATCGGCCACCAAATCAGAATTCAACAGAGCCACCACAACCTTATTATGATTTTCTGCTTTCATGTTTTCTGAGTTGAGATAGTAACCGATTGCCCTCGCCACCATCAGATTCTGTTCCACCACGGCGGCGTACCACCTCACCCATAACGAAAACTCCCACGTATCCAAATCCGATTGGTCGCTGAACATGGTCATGTTGAGGAAGTTACGCCCTCCGAAACTCGGGTGGTAAGAAATCTGATCTCTGAAAATGAACGAACCTCTGGATACTATGTTATGTACGGTGTAGAGGCATTTCAGCGCGACGAACGCGTTCTGGGTGACGTGCAGGCGGTCCATGAGGATGTCAATGCAGGTGCACGCAGCGAGACGCGACGACCGGCCCAGGTCGAGGATGTCGGCGATTCTTTCCTCGGACGGCGGCGACGACGGGTCGTGCGAGGTGGCGCGGAGGATGGCGACGTGGATGGACGACACGTGGCGATTGATGGAGAGGGTGGCGCGGAGAATGGAGGCCTTGTCTTTGAGAATGTCGATGAGGTTGATCTTCCGGTCCATAATCGTCGTTTCTGGGGTCGACGAAGGGTTTTTTCAAGTGAGGAGATGGGAGGTTGGACCGGGACATATAAATGACAGTTAGACACGGCTTTTTAGAAGAAGAGGGAGATTACGACGTCGTATACGTGTGAGAAGCTGCGGGAGTTTTGTACCGTTGTGGCAGTTGGAATGAGGAGAGCGAATAACGTCAGTCTCTACTATAATTACGTTCAGTTAAAAGAGTAAAACTGTTCCGGGAGAAAAATTGGGGTGTTGTAAATCTGTAACAGTGAGATATGTAGGAAATTCAGATCCTAAATTTCTAAATAAAGATGGGTTTCTATATTTTTGGACGGATTTAGAGAGATTTACAGACGGGTTATGATATTGATTTGGCAGGTAAGTTATGTATGATTATGTTTTACCCAGAAAGGTTATACTATTACAGAGAAGAAATTTTCTACAATTGTGGATATTTTTTTATGCAATTTAATAATTAGGCGTGTTGATTGTCGATTTCAAATGAATGGGAAATGGATATTACAACTAGACGGGGTAAAATTAGGCACCAAGGTATTGACTTGTCCAGGTCCATTAGATGCTTCATCCTACTTCGTCGACCACTTAAAACAAGAGGAGAAAGCATTATTAGCAGGAGTCCCCGAAGGGAGGAAGAAAGCATTAACACGCAAGCTTGCTACGGATAAGATACAATCAATGTCACGAAATAGAAAGCTAACCACAGGCTTTCTCGTCCTGATCAATTATGTAGGCAACTGTTTATGGGGCTGAGTTGATGAATTGTTTGAGATTGATGGGGCGGGGACCCTGGGATTCCATGTATAGGCATTCAAGCCAAGTACCTTCCATAAAGAATATCAAGTCCTAACCCATATATGTCTTGTAGACCAAAGTCATGTACAACAAGTTGGTTACATGATGTTATTTTCACAAGATCTCTACCAGGGCCGGTCCTAAGGTTCTTGATGCCCAGGGCGAAATATGTTTTAGTGTCCATGTGGCTGATTTTGAGATTTTTTGTTGTTGTTGACAATTCTGAAATTAATTCGACTTTGAAAAATTACAAATTAATAACAAATTTTTAGAATAATCAACATAACCACAAAAAAAAACAAGCAACAAAATTTCTATTATTCAAAATTTCAAAATTAAAGAACACTCAATAAATATTTTGATCTATACATTAACCTGCATCATGGAATGTCAAAAAATATGTCTGCTCACTGTAGAAGAACATAAAAATAGAGAGGAAAAAGATTATTGGGAGATGAAAAGTAGATAGGAGAAAATTGGAAATGACAGATGATGCAAGCGAATTGAGGGAAACCCCAAATTTAAAGAGAAATTTGTTTGATTTCAAGGTTTTGGAAAGAGTGAAGGCCACTGCTATAATTATCCTTGATTTTTTACAATTTTCGATGATTCGAAGAGTCGAAGAAGAAAAAAAAACACGCAGCTAGTTTCGTTTGGAAAAAAAAAAAAATTAACGTTTCCAAGCATATATTGCTATTTATATATAAATATATCAATATATATAACCTTATATCCAACACAATTGTGCCCTACCTTCCCTTGGGCCCTGGGCTGTTGCCAAGGCTGCCCTTGGGCAAGGCGGGGCCTGATCTCTACTACAATAAATTGAGCCGCTCTTTTGGTGTCAAAAGATTTCATCAAATTTTGAAGTGTCCATCATAATACTCTTACATAACCAAACCACCACTAAAAAAATAAAAAAACACTTAAAAACAAAAAACAAAAAACAAAAACAACAACGATGACTATTCTTTTTAATCAATCTGTTTATGCTCAGGTTTTTACAGTAGTCAAACCTTCATAACGCTGGGCCAAGTCTGGGCCGCTAAAAGAGAATAGGTAGCGTTAACGTTACCTGTCAAATTAAATACACAGGGCGTCAAGAGGGAGACCGTGGTTGGCGGTCTTAGCTACTCCGATGTCTAAGTTAGTCAATGTATTTATGTTGACAATATGACGTTAGAGGAGTAATAAATGCGTCATGAATGAAGAGAGAGGAATGAACCTTTTGTAGGTGGAGAGGTGAGTGAACTCCATTTGGTTTCTGATGTGGAATTGATATGCATCAGTTTGTGTGTTCTAATGCCTTAGCGAGGTGATCTTGGTGCAGCGGGTGGCAGCGCGTCAGAGATGGTTCTAGCCTGAGCTCAGGTGATGGGCTGCTTGGAGGTATTCCCGAAGGACACACCTACTGCGGTCCTGCAGCCTCTGGCAGAAAACTAGGGCTGATCCTGATATAGCTAATTATGCTTACAATTGCTTATGTAAGTACACAATCCATTTTTCATTAACCTTCCAATATCTCCCACGAGAAACGTAGGCACGTTGCTAGTAATAATAAATTGGTGTGGTAATCTTTTTTTTTTTTTTTTAATCAAGCAAAGTTTTTAATAATTTAATCCCCTTGAATTATGATTCACCATTTATCAATGAAATCATATTTTCTTATAAATAAATAAATAAATATCTTTTAATTCATAAAAAAAAAGAAGGAAAAAAACCTGTGTGATTCTAGAGTGTTTCTATTCATGGCTATTTGAACAATTTTATTTTATTTTATTTATTTTTTTTTTTTATGGAACTCATTTAAACTTTACAATCGTTTACCGTGACATCCTGTAAAAGTTGGGAGCAACACAAGTCACAAACAACTTGAAGCTAAACCTAATGTGGAACAAAATAAAAAGTGTACCACACCTATATTGTGTCCTATTACAGGATTTCAAGATTAACATTCATGGTCCAATAAACTAGTACGAGATCCATTTATGCCTGTGGGGTGATTAAGGATGCTTTGGGATTGAATAAGTGGATTTATGCTCAACAATGATACTAGTGACGGGATCACCCTGGATTTCACTCTGAAATCTGAAGTGGGCTTGCGGAACCCAATTTAGGAGAAGTTCTACCAAAAATTTGGCAAAATGTCCCCTAAAAGTGGACAACCCAAACTTGTAAAGCAAACTCAACACTCCTATTACACAATTTCAACCTCCAACTCCTAAAGCTTACTTACTGCCGTAATAACAACCAACTCCAAACAAAATACATATGGGTCACTTCCCTTAAATCTCGACCATCAGATTTCGATACAGAATATGCATGTAATACTAATTAAAGTAATCAATTTTAAACCAAAAATTGATAATACGAAATAAATATCTAGCACTTCACTCGTAGCTCTCACCAAGTGGTTACTAGCTGAGTTACCTCACTTGCAACACTCACTAGACGACCACTAGGATCATATCACCAGTAGTACTCATCAGACGGTCATTAGGATCATGTCACCAGTGATAATCACCAGGCGGCTACTAAGATCAATTCGCAGTAGTACTCACTAGGCGACCACTAAATGGAAGATGGGGGGAGGATGGATTTCACTGTACAACTACTCACTTTAGCTGAAATATCTATATTTTACTGCTGACTGACATCTCATGCCATCTGGAGGGTACTGCTGACCAAATGACACATCAAAGGGTACTGCCGACCAGAATTCTAAGAGGCGGTGGCTAGAGGGTACTACCGACTAACCATCTCATGTCATCTGGAGAATACTGCTGACAGATTACACATCGATACTGCCAACCAAATTACTAGGAGGTAATAGTTATATCTAAAGGCTACTACTGACCATATGTTGCATGGGAGGGTAATGTCGACCGGATATATATTTTGGAGGGTGCAACCAACCAGAATATAACCTAGAGGTATTGCGGACTAGGTAAAGCATGCATGCACTTGATAATATAATCAACCTCCTTATTTAACATCCTTAATAACATTCACCCATAAGCCTAAATTATCAACTCCCCATAGGCTAATCTATTACGTCTCAAGGGGAGGAATATAATCATAATTACATGACTTATTTAACATCTCTCTATCTTACTCAAAATTCAAATTCAGGATATTCATTGAAAAATTGTAACTCGAAGTAAATATTCATATTTGACACTCATGTCGGAAATAAAATAACATTCCATTAATTTATTTATCAAAATATTCAACTAAAATTCAACTCCCTTCGAAAATAAACTATAAACTATAAATTCAGCTCAAGACAAAACTTTGAAACCCTTTTAATTAATTCGTCATAAATTTTAGAAAATTTGACATAAATTTTAGAAAATTTGATCTCATATCGAAATTGGCTCGAACTTCAATAGTTCCGTTAATTCAATAATTCAAACAACCTAAAAAAAATCACGACAATTCAACGGTCGGATAGTCAAGAATCGAAATATGAAATTCTCAAAATTTCAGAATTTCTATCGCTCACCAAACGTTCACCAATTTCAACAAACAATGTATCGAAATGTTAGTTATGTCAAACTCTACCTAACAAGAAAAACCATAAGGGAAAAAATGGCAGCACACACCCCCACGCACCTCTACTAGCAGCGGCAAAATGGGGCCCACACGCTGTCAATAAAGCTTAAATTCTGGATGCACGGCCTATATGAAAGTGATCACCATAACACACACAACAACTTCTTCAACTGCACCTAAGATCAATTTCAAGCGAGGAGACCAAAAATTACCTCGATTGTTTAAGGAATCCGAAACTAGAATCCTTCGATTCACCAGCCTCCGATCGAATTGAGGTTCATGACTGGTACTAGTGATTTTAGCAAAGCGAGAGCTTCAAGACCTAGTGTATCTCATCGCCAGAAATCCATATTCAACTCTGGTCGAAGAAATGGGTTTGTCATACACAAAAACGGTTTGATTTTGCTCTACCAATGTGAATCAAGGTAAACGAAGGATAGAGTTTAAGGTGCCATGGAGCAGTGGTTATTTTCCAACCGGTGCGGTGGTCCGGGGTGAATGGATGGATGAGATCGCCTCAGGTCGGGTCGGTTTGATGTGAGGCTGAAAGCTGATTCGGGTCGAGGTTTCTCAATGTACATACTGTCTGAAAAAGAAAGGGGTGCCCTTTGTTAGGGTTACCTTCTACACACACACAGGGCCCTTCTAGTGAATGATCCATTTTTAGGGATAGCTTATTAGACCCACTTTTCTATCACATATACATATATCTACCGTTCAGTTTTTAGGTCTATATGAGTAGATCGCCTCTGCAAATTTCAGCCAAATTGATAACCGTTAAGGCATTCAAAACTGTGATTTACAATTATGAACACAAACTATTCAAGTTGGACAAATTCGGTTCATCCATTAATTTAATCTAGTTCGATACTTTAACAATCATCAATTTGGTTGAAATTTTGCATGAATGATCTATATATTAGGACCTAAAAACTGAACGATCAACATATTGAAATATGGTCGAAAAAGTGGGTCCCACAAGGGATCCCTTAAACTGACTTAAAAAAGTGATCGCTCAATGAAAGCCCCCCCCCCCTAACACACACACACACACATAATGTGAAATGTCAGCTTTGCCCTCTTCAAATTTTAAAAAACTCTGACGTAGAAATATACTTTTGTAGACTGTAACTTTTTCATACGAACTCTAATTTCAACGTGCCACATGTCCACAAACTCGGTTTGACGTCCTTTAAAACTTTCATAAAAGAAGTATACTCGAAAACTGAGTCCAAGGAAAAGTTATCTTTTGGGTTCCCTAAATGATTTTATGAAGGAGAAAATAGAAGAATCTTATCATGTACAGTCCTATTGTGATACCTCGAAAATTAATTATTAATTTTTGTGTGATTTTTTGGAATTTATAATGTTGGTTGTTGTATGATTAGTTGTTTCTTAAGTGTAATTAAAGTATTTCAGACGAATAATTGCTTGAAACATTTTATTTTTGAGGGGTCAAGGGTTGACTTTTTATTCGTTAGCTTTCTCCAAAAATCTCCTTCATAAAAGTTATAGAGCGCATCGATACGAGTTCGTGGACATACAGCACGCAAAAATCAGAAATCGTATGAAGAAGTTATGATATGTGGAAGTTATTTACATTTTCAAAAATGTTAGTATAAATAGAGAAACCCAAAAAAAAAAAAAAAAAATTTCTTTTTTTGAAGTTTCTCTCTCTCTCTCTCTCAGCCAACCTTGACCTACCAGCAAAGAGGCCGACCCGACCTGGCCAGAACTCGGCCATCCAACTTCCTCAGATTGTGAAATTGGCACCAATCGACTCAGATTTTCCTTCTCTCCTTCCCCCAGGCACAAACTTCCACCAACTCGCACCGAAGACGGCGGAAGTGGAGGCGGCGTCGACCCTGAGCAATCTCCCTCCTCCGGCCATGGCGAGGCATGCAATTGGTCAGGTTTGTAGCTCTTTCCATCCATACCAGCCTTGAAGATCGATTCAAAGTGTGGAGGGAGAAATCAAGGTTTGAAAATGAGCGGCTGAGATTCTTTGAGCTTGATCTACCTCGATCTAGGCTGAATCGGCCTTAGTGCTAGTTATGAAAGTTGTTCCTTGTGTTGTGATCTACAAGATAGGCGGAGCTGATCTTCTTGTTTTTGAAATGGCTTGGCGGCGTATGGGGCTCAAGTGCAGCTGCCTGTGGCAGTGCGTGGCGGCATGTTCGACCTCCTCAGGAGCAATTCTTTGCTCTATTAGCCTCCATTCGTTGATACGAACATGTGGGTATATTTACTTTTGTGTTTGCTCGACTTTTTGGTTGAGTTGGGTTATTTTTGGTTTCGGTTCTCTCAATTTTTGATCTGTGAAGATCCGACCGTTGGATCATCCTCTTGTTATGGTTGTTTGATCCTAGAAGTATTTTGGAGGCCTTAGGTGGTCTTCGATGGGGTTTCATCTCGATTGACATATGGTTCGATTTATAGTTCTCGTGTTTCGAACTTTGAAACGATTGTGTGCTTTGTGTTGTATTGAGTGTGACCTTGATGTGATTAGGTGATTGATGGAGTTGTGTGAGTAGAGTTTGATGATTTTGTACTTGTTTCGGTTTGTGTGTGAAGACGCAGCAGGATATAAAGGTGAGTAAATCTCACATTATTTTGGGTGATAAATTAGTTATGTGATAATTTTAGTAGAATTAATTGTTAGTTGTAAAATCTTGTTTGTTGCAAATAAATATTTATTTTGAAATATATTAACTTAATCATCAACGGTTCAAGGGTAAGTGAAAACAAGGATTAGTTACAAATGATTTTCGGTTTGAGTAGATTGTGAAACATAGTTGAAATTGTTTGGTGGAGTGAAAAATATTGTTTTCCATGATTTGATCACTATTGGTTTGCGAATTGATTTTGAAGAAAATAAATGAATTTGAAAAGTGAAATGATGATGTGTTATATTTCTGTTTTGAAAGGAATATGTACGATTTGTGAAAATGTTGAGGTGTGAAAAAAAAAGCTGGAAAATGTTTTCGTTATGGTTTTGAGGTTGTTGGAGTTAAGGAAACAGTATTTTGAGGCGATCAGTTGTATTGTGATATTGAGATTTGGGTTTGCATTCTGAGTTGTGTGATTAAATAAATAGAGTGTGCTATAGTAAGACCTGTGTGGCGGAACCAGTGTGGTGTATGATTAAATAGATAGAGTGTGGTGTAGTAGGACCTGTATGGCGGAACCTATGTGACGGAATCAGTGTGGTGAGCTGTGTGACGATTGTTATTAAAATGATATGGATTATTGTTGAGTGATAGATGTGTGAGCTTGTTGATGTGGTGTTTGGAGTTATTAGTAGATGAACGAGTATTGATTTTGTTCTAGTTTATTTCTATTAATGAATTGATTGTTTTCTTTATTAATCTCCTGAACCAAAATTATATGCAGGGATTACTGTTTTCTGAATTGATTGGTTTTAATGTAATCTCTTGAACTAATTCATATGCATTGATTACTATGATTTGCTTGATGTGCTTTTGTTGTGATCTCCTGAACTAATTCATATGCATGGATTACTTTTTACTTGATTTAAATTATTAGTGCTTTACATTTTTCGAGAAGTGGCTGTTGAGATTTTCATGATTTTAAAAGGTCACTGAGATGACAATTATTCGGTTGAGATAAATGAAGGATGATTTTGGATTATTGTGGTTTTAAAACGTTATTTGAGTTTGATTGTTTAGTTGAAGTTTTGTGAAATTAGATGCATGAGTTGAGAGTCAGAGCATGTAGGTTTTAGTTTCGAGTTAACTTACGTGAGCATGATATTGTAGGATATGAACTTAATGTTTTTGTTATGATAATTGCATATCGCTTTTATTAGGTTAAGATGGTTTAAGCTTGTGCTTCTTCTTTGTTATTTTGAGTTTACTTATACGAGCTTTCATAAGCTTACCGGATTTGTTGTTTCAACCTGGTGCACTATTTAATGGTGTAGGGGTCTATCCTGCAAGTTAGGGTGAATGTGATTGGAGCTGAGAGGTATCTTGCTGTTGCAGTTATAGGTTTAGAAACTTGTTAGTCTTCCGTTGTGTAGTGAGTGTGGTGAGTTTGTTTACTTATTGAATTATACATTCCATTTAATTTGTAAACTTAGTGTAATGTAATATATGACTCTAAAGAACGAGTCTGTATTACATTATGGGTTCGGCGCATCATCTTGTACTTGTTTTAAAATGAATTTTTTTTCTGGTATCTAGGGTTGATGTCTGAACCATCACGCCCGGAGTATTTGTGTTTGTCTAAATTGTTTATTACTTGTGCTTGAAAATTGAGGCATGACAATAATTGACAAGTAAACAAGTAATTCTGGGTAAGCGGTATAACAACCATTGTTCTTTTGCAAGTTGAAGCTTGCAACTGAGTTAGCATACTATTCACATTGAACTTGAGTATGATTTTATAGTTCTTTTTCTATTTTATTTTTATGTAATTTGATAAGTGAGTAAATTTATTATTAAAAAAAATAACAAAAATGAGGGAAACAAGAAAATCCAGCCCCTCAAACAAAAATATAATTAAATAGAAAGAATGTTGTGTGCTAAGTTTCTACAAATGAACGATAGTCTTTATTTTGGCCTAAGACAATCTAAGATCACCGATTTGGCTAGTTTCTTTGGAGACTAGAGTTCATATATGTTGGAATTACTGGTTTACTTGCACCGCCAATGTATAGAAGAACTTTCCCTTTCGAGAGAGTATTCAATGCACCGATGTACACTTGCACCAACAGGAATGGATGACAACATAACATCAAATATATTTTTTGGATATTAAAGAAAAATGTTGCCGATAAATATCAACTGCTCAGATATATTGGAATTGAAGGTTCACTTGCACTGCCAGTGCATAGAAGAATTTTGTGTTTCTCTTTGTTGTTACTGTTTATGGGCTTTTAGCTCCCATTTTAGCCGTGATGGATATTCATCAACGGTGAATGGATTTTCGACAAGTTTGGAATCTGAGGAGGCGGAGGCTTGCTATCAAGGTTCAAATATGTAGCCATGGCCTTGGATATTGTGCTCAACTGGGTCTGTAAGGATTGAAGGGCTCAAGCGATGTTGTCTGATTGTGACGGGCTCACCTGGGTCTACAGGAGGAGGCGTGGTGATGGTAAGGTTGCGAAGGGCTTCTATCGGGGAAGGTTAGGCGAGAGGCAATCAATGGTAGAATTGGGCTGAGCTGGGTTTAGGCCAAATATTGGGTTTCTGGTTTTTCGACCTTTAAATTTTGGAAACTTTGGATATGTAAGCCCATGTCAAACTGGAATGCTACGGTGCTTTCTCTTTTCGACACCAGCGATTTGTAGATTTTGGCCAAGATGGGGTGGGGTTGTTGACCACCAGATTTCCCTATAAACCCCTAGCCCTAGTTATAAAGGCAAGGAGAAAATTTAGTTTTATGTTTAAACTTAGCCTATTACTATGCGTTGTCTAGTTCATAGTTGAATATGCTTACTTTAATAAGTGAAGTTGATGTCTAATGAGTGAACATATCCCTATGTACTACCATGATACTACCGCAGCTTCTTGTCTGTCTATATATGACAGTGGAAGGATATGTAATGATCATTCTAGCTTGACCCTATATTAATGAAATCTATGTGATTCTTTTATTCATAAAAAGAAAATGATTAACCTTTTAAGAGAGGAAATCCAAGGCTTAAAAAGAAAACATAAGAGGGATGCACATAAACCTTTCAAGAGGTGCATCCTACCTAGGTCAAGGGTTAGGATACACGTTAAGATTGAAAGACAGTAAGATATTTTCTTATTATTTAAGAAATACTCTTGGATTAAGAATTTATACATTTGTTACAAGCTCGCCCTCCACCTTTTGATCAGATTCGTCTGATGGGAGGCTCGTGTTCTCAAGTGTTAATTTAGGTTCTTGTGCCACCTGGTTTTGGGCGGAATCAAAGACATGCATCGATTGGGGATGGTGATGGTCTAGTGGCTGGTAACGACGAGAGGTATGGATGTTTGGTTGGCCTTGGTGGTAGTTTGTGTGGACTGATGGTTTCCTCTGTCGTCAGTGGCTATGGTGGCTCGTCCAGTGACCGTGGCAGCGCTGGCTTGAAGGAGAGCACCATCCCATTTCGATCAATTGGGGTTGGTGGGCTAGGGTGTTAGCTAGGGTTTTTCATGAAATGTTGATGGGTCTTTTTTTTTTTTTTCCTTTTTTTTCTTTTTCTTTTTGAGTGGAGAATATCAACAAGAAACAAGTGGCATTGAATTATAGCATTGAAGATTTGAGTTCCGATGGTGCTCTAGTTGAGGAAGAGAAGTTACTTTTAAGTTCTTTTCATTATTGTAGTTGGGGCTATATCCCTAGTGTGTGCAACAAAGCTGCACATAGTGTAGTTATGGCTGCTATTTCCCTCCCCTTCCCTACTTAATGATGGAGGATGACACCCGATTGGCTTCTACCTATTCTAGTTGATAAGTCTAGTAGTTGAGTTATTGGAATTGATTTGGAGTGTGATACTCTTCTAAACCGTTTGTGGTGGGTTTAATGAGGTCACTACATACTCTTTGATGTAGTATTGTTATATGGTGAATGAAATTCATTTTAATCAATAAATAAATAAATAAATAAAACAGGTGGCTTTGTAGATAGTTTATTTAAGGATTAAATTTTGTTTAATCCCTGTACTCTAACCCTTTTTTCGTTTCAGTCGTTGACTTTCTCAATTAATCTGAAAAGTCCCTAACGTCACAATTTCCATCTGATTGGTATACTCCGTTAACATTCCGTCAATTTAGGCCGTTAACCTGCTGACGTGGCACTCCAAGTCACACCACCTCAGTAGTTTGCATGTCATGTAACCTGTAAATTGTCCAATATATCCCCTGCATTTTCCCCCATTCTTCACCAAAAAATAACACTCCAAATTCTTCACCAAAAAATAACACTCCAAAGTGATTGAATTCTTCACTTCAAACCCCCGACAGCAGCAGCAACAAATTAATCATATATATTGAAACTGTAGTAACAAGAATGACAATTCAACAAATAGAATAAAGTGAAAAGCATTCAACTTCATTCAAACAATGCATTAAGTCATTAACCAAAAAGCATCTCACTATTTCGCCGGATTTTTTTTTTGGGAAAATATCACAAATGATCACTGAGTTATGACCCATTCGACACTTAACTCACTGTATTTTCAACAATATCACTTAACTCACTCACTTTTACATATGTCTTTCACTTAACTCACTGCCGTTAATTATATTGTTAGAAGCCGTTAAAATTGAGGTTATATTTGTCAAAACACTTAAAAATGCATTTCTAACTTTAAAAATTGAGGGTATATAATTTTTTTCAAATTATATTTAAATTAAAATAGAATCTTTTTTATTTGAAATTCCAAAAATTTTAAAAAATTGAAAGAAAAAAAATCTGATAAATTTATATTTTTTTTAAGTTAAAATTGTATTTTTAAGTGTTTTGACAAATATACCCTCAATTTTAACGACTTCTAACAGTAGAATTAACGGCAGTGAGTTAAGTGAAGACGGATGTAAAAGTGAGTGAGTTAAGTGATATTATTGAAAGTACAGTGAGTTAAGTGTCGAATGAGTCATAACTCAGTGACTATTTGTGATTTTTTTTTTTTTTTTTTTTCCGACCAGCTAATTTTCTCTCTCCTTTTGGATGCCTCTGCTCACGCACATCAGGGGCTCATCTCTTTCACATATTCCTCTTGATTTTCATCTCCATCACGTGAGAATCAAGAATTTTCAGCTTATGGGATCAATTTACAGAGAGCTTTGAGGAGAGAGAAAGAAGATCTGGGATTTTCTCTCACCTCCACCACTGGCCCCCAGCCACCACCGTGACTCACCTCCACCAACATCGGACTAAACGGCCTCTGACAAGTTTAGCCCTGCCTCGACGTCGTCCGGCAACATTGGGAAACGGCCACGCACCATCACCATGGCGCACCCAAAAATCTTCTCTGGGCACCACACAACCTCCTTCACTGGAAACTCAGATCGATCTCCTATTTTTTGATGGTCACCCATGACCCTTCCTTTTTCTCCGGTAGTCTACACTTGCAATTCAACCTTTCACCCATATCTCGACTATCGAGCACGCTTTACCTCACTTGCCAAGACACACTGGCTTCTTGGCACTCTACTTCTCAGTGCTTTGTTGCACAGGCAACATGCCTCTGATCTACTGCACATGCGAGACCAAGTCCATCAAATCCAATACTGAAGGGGAAAGAAAATGGATCTCGGGAACTCTTTCCCCGCCCCCTCCGGCACCGTTAAAAACCCCCTTTCCTTCTACCTAGGCCTGGCAACGGGCGGGTATAGTGCGGGTACGGGTCGGGTTTTTAACGGGCCGACCCAGTAAAAACCCGTTAAGTTAACGGGTTTCGCGGGCTTAACCCGACGGGTTTGCGGGTTTTCCGTTGGAACCCGTTAAGAACTCGTTAACAAATTTTATTTTATTTTTTAATTAAAATTTTTTTTATTTAAAAAAAATCCGTTAAGACTTATGTAATTTTTTATTCATTTTTTGATCAACTGTTAGAGAAATATATTCAGATCAATTAATATATACATATGTTGGTTGAGCTAAGCTAGTAGATATAATTAAATATTTCAATAGGTTCGAAATACATATTTAATGTACTAAATAAAATACATTTTTAATGTACTAAATAAAATACGTCTAAGTCATCTTAATTGCGGCTTTCTCCTTCTCCAGATCTATCTTGCAATGTCAAATCAAATACGTTTTCAGTAAGATCTTCCAATTCAGCGCGCTCTTTTTCTAAAATATAAACAAACAAAAAAGAAAAATATTAGAATAACATAAAGATTGATAAAGCAAGACATATATATATATATATATATGTACTCAAATTAAGAATTTAAGATCGAATCAGAAGCATAATTTACTTAAGAAATAATAGTATAGTAAGAAAATGAACAGTACGTAGGAGTGGACTGATTGGTCATGTTGGTTGGTTAAGCTATCCATTCACATTATGCCATTATGGCAATCATTCCAAAGAAAACCGTAGGTCGTTCATGAATTCAAAACAATACACAATCACTTATCACCGGTTTATTGAAAAGATTGTGCTTGGCCATTTATATTACACTTTCAGCAAATACGTAAAGTACTTTTTATTCAAATTCAACCGAACGAGACATAGTTTACCCAACAATGGTGATGAAACAACTTCCAGGGATCTTATCAAACAAAATCAAACCCTGTAAAAGATAGCAGAAAAACAAAAAAGCTTAAAAGTTCAATTATACATCTACCATTCCAAGACCAGCTAACCAAACTTTCCTCTTTGATCGATTATTCATGGTTGGAAGTTAATTCCATTTTATAGTGTCGATCTCATTAGTCATTACATGAGTCCAAAATTTCCATGACAGTAACATGCCGTCAAGTGGAAGAGAATCACACAGAAAACCAATACCAAAGCATTTCAGATCACTAATATCTTCATAAAAGTTTATCCAATTTTCTGAGTGTAACTGGATAGCAAAACATGAATTGTACAACCTTAAGCAGTAAATTTCGACGCAAAATCAGTGGGACAATTAAACAGGAAGCTACTGAATACAAGAACTAATCATGTTTGAAGTTCCCTAGTAAACACAATGGAATCTAAGATAACATAGGTCAAAGAAGTAAAACCTGATCCCGAAACTCTTCGGCTTGAAACTCTAACCAGAGCTGATTTTGCCAGAGGTACTTCCTAAAGTTCAATAATGAGCATCAGTAATAAACACATTACTCATGTTACAAAACAACCCAAGCTATGCAATCAGGGCATCATTATCTAAACACCAACAGTTTGCATACAGAACCAGCTTGAAGTTAATCACTCAAGCACAAATAAAACCAACTTCAAATCAAAAACCAATCCCCAATTCAACAAAACAAAACTCCAAAATTCCTCTGCCTTTTCAGTTCCCAAAGTCACCCAGAAAGCTCAAACATGATCGGAAAACCCAGAACCAAAAAACGATCAGAAAGTTTCAGTCTGTCAACAAAATCCGACTCCAAGAACAAAAACCCACCAAAAACCCAGAACCAAAAAACGATCAGAAAGTTTCAGTCTGTTGATATTACCAAATCTAGAAATTGAAGCAAACCCAGATCACTATTTACACAGATACAAAGACTGCAAGGAATCAAAGAAAACCCAAAGCAAAAGACAGATCCATGCAATACCTTGACAAATTGGGCGCGCAGAGAGAGATGAGAGATATAGAGAGAGAGAGAGAGAGTTGGGATTTGGGTGACGGAAGTGAATGGGAGGTTGCTGTGCTCAGAGTGGGTTGAGTTCCAGAGAGAGAGTTGCGTTTTGGTGAATGACGGAAAGGGTCGAAACTCGAAGTAGGTTTGAAGTAAACGGGTTCCAGTGGGTTTAGCACGCAAGGCCCGTTAATTTGCGGGCTTTTTGCGTGCGGGCTTTTTTAGCACGAATTTAATAAATAGACGGGTTCGTGCGGGCTTTTACCGTGCGGGTTTCGGGCGGGTTTACGGGTCACGGGCTCAGATGCCAGGCCTACTTCTACCCAATCACGTCTGCAAAACCCATAAATCTTCTTGGTTCGTGTATGGAAGAGAGAGAAAGAAAATCAGAGCTCCTATTTCCCAATCACCAAATCGCGGCCGTGCACCCCCGCAGCCGACATGGAAGTCTCTCTCGGCAGTAGCTCCACTTTCCAGTATCGATTTCATCTCCTCTCAACGAACGAGAATTTGAATTTTAGGGATTAGGGTCTGGGTTCGGCCTAAACACCGGTAATAGAAGGCATGTACATTATGAACATTTCGCTATTGAAAAGGCTTACGTGGCTCTGAGTTGGCCAACACTTTACTGCCACATAAGCCTACAAACGGAGGAATTGGACGGAGTGTACCGATGAAAATTGTGACGTTAGGGACTTTTCAGATTAATTGAGAATGTCAGGGAGTGAACCAATGACAGTGTGATAGTACAATGACTAAACAAAATTTAATCCTTTATTTAATTTCAGAGTTACTCAGTTTTCTTGTTTTTGCGCTTAATCAAAAAAGGTGGGTGTGCTATTTAGTATGCTCGTGTGAGGACTGTGCTAGGGTTGTGCGCTCTATGTAATGGTTTCTACTGACGGCCCTCTAGATTAGTCATTATTGTACTACTTGCTAAATAGTAAAAATGAGTGATACTTTCAACTAAAAAAAAAGACTTAAAAAATGACTTTTCAAGACTTCTAAGATTTATTTAAAAAAATATATAAATATGTAGTTTATCTTTTGATGTATATAACTATTTCGGAGAAAAAGTTTGGTTGCAAGATGGCACCATTATTTCTCCTTTGCATCAATTTTAAAGATATTTTCATGTGGATATGTGTAGCAGTGTAGATGAGCCTTGTTATCAAAAACAAACAAAAAAAATAAAAAAATACCAATATCAATGAGGTCATTGTCATCTTCTTAGAAAACATTGAATGATGATCACCGTACGATATTATATTTAACTTTAAATTGATACATTATAAATTTATAATTATAATTTTTTCACGTTGAATGCATATTTCAAACAACTATATCTGAATCAATTAAGATGATTATTGAAATTCAATTCCGAAACCAACAATTCTGAATTGTCACAACAGCACTTTTAGGATTTTTGCAGGGATCGAATTTCTAATTGGAACCTCTGAGACGGTCAAGCCCAAGAAAAGGAAAACTATATCTCTATAAGAGACCTGGTTTCTTTGAAAGCTGCATTTTCGTAAACTAGTTGCTAGCTAGCTTGAAGGAAAATACTCGAATATTCAACATCTTTAGTAGTACATACAGGCTCATCCAAACTTCCATCACCGACTTCGGCCTAGAAGTGACTTTGTTCTTCCCTGCAATTAATATACCCATATTACAAATTTATTTGTTGCTAATTTTTCACTTCTATCATGTTTCCTACCAAATTACTAACATGATTATCTTTAATACGTGAACTAAGCCTATCTCTCCCTCTCAAGATTGTGAATACTAATAAAGGGTCATGACCAAAACAGAGTATTAACCACTAAATATGTTTGGAAAATTAATCTATCATTATTTTTTTTTTTGAAAGGGGTTTAGAACCCAGCCTAACTGGGAGTCTCAGCCCCACGCCCGACAGACGTTATTATATTAATAAAATAGTTTTGCAACGGGGGGACATAAGACCTGAACCCCGTGCTACAGAGGGGCCATCACACTTATCCTCATAGAGAACATCCTGAATGAATCTATCATTATTTGAATGCTACCAAATATGAGAAAACTAATCCCTTGCAGAGAGGGTTTAGTTTCAGGCACGCAACTTGGACTTGGTTTGAGGTTTGTTTCCATTGTCCTTTCCTACTTAATTGAAAATTTACTTCAAAATTATAAGATAGCTTAATAGATTGGTAATCCTTGACTTTCAGGTCCTTGATATCAACCTGATAAGGCGGCGGTCTTTGTATTTTAAAAAAAGGGCTCAACATAGCAATTAAACAAGACTAAACCACTATAAAATTTTCTCGTCTGATCATCAAATCCAAACTCATTTTTTCCTATGACCATCATTGTGCCGTAATGAAGAGGGACTTTATATTGATATGACTGCAAATGATCGAAGATATGATTATGCAAAAGTGAAAAGATCTAAGCATCACAACTCACATCTATAAAATCCACATCCAATTGAATTACAATTTATTGATAAAATTTCTTACATGTATTTCTCTCATGAACAATCTATCTAAAATAAAAATTTTGAACCAAAACAAAAATTTAATTCAGTTAACAAGATATGTACACAAATCTCTCAATTACCTACAACGGTAACGAATTTTAAACTTGATTTTTCTGCCGTAACACATCGGTCGACCTCTCTTCCTCGACCTCAATAACAACCCTCTCTGGTGACTTATTTCGCTCCGGCACTGCAACCGTTGATTGAGTTGCCACATCGCTATCGGCACCAGGTTGTTGCCTAACCGACCGAGACAGAAAAGGCGGCATCATTGAGAAACCCCACCGGTTCGACCGCGAACTTCCCTCGTACCGGTCATAACCATTCTTCCCTCCGCGCCCACTTCCACTCCTATAGCCTTGCCTCACACTCCCCGCCCTTGGGAACACGCTAGTACTCTTGGCACGTGTCAACGCCATGTTCATCAACCTAGCTCGTACCTCCTCCGGCAACCGTAGAGTAAACTTCTCGGTATTCTCACCGGGCTGGACCACCAGATTGTGGCCAGTGGACTGCGACCTCGGGAATAACATTCCCGCGATTCGCCGCCCAGTGGACCCTGATCTCGGAGGGCCGAAGCCCGTCGACCTCGACCTCGGCCCAAACCCGGTCGACCTCGACCTTGGTGGAAGTCTTGGATTGGCCGGATCATTAACACTGATCAAATTAATCTTGGGAGTTCCTTCCTCTTCTTTAATCTGATCCTCTACAAAACGAACCGAGACGTCCCGGGGCAGCTTGGATTCGGCAGCACCCTCTTCCGGTTGGGGTTGACCCGCTTCCTGCTCGATAAGCTCCATCAGAGCGCTGTACGGCTCCTCTCCGGGCTTGGGAACCAGATAGGCACGGCAGACCGGGCAGGTCGAGTGGGAAATCAGCCACGTGTCGATGCAGTCGGGGTGGAAGACGTGGTCGCATTTGGGGATTAAACGCAGCGTTTCATCGTCCTGGAACTCGTTCAAGCACACCGCGCATTCAAGCGAGTCCTTGCCAAGGTGGAGCCCCTTCACGTCGGAGAACAGGAAGGCGGGGAAAGTCTCGATGACGGCAGGGTCGAGGCCGCGCGCCATCATGCGCTCACGCGCGAGGTCGGCGCGTCCGGCGAGACGTGTCTGAGCGCACTGGCGGGTGAAGACGGAGAGAAACCCCAAAATGAAAAACACGACCACCAGGACGATCATGACAACTGCCATCTTGATATCGAATTTCGGCGCCGAAGAAGTTGGTCCGGTCTGGGTTGTGTTCTGGGCGGTGATCTGCTGCGAGAGGAGGAGGAAGATGACCATCCAGAGGACACCATACTTGAAACCTAAGAATCTCATCAAGCCAGTTTTTCTGGGTTTCTGTTGGGATATTTTTGGTCTGGGTCTGGGTCTGGGCCTGTTTGTTGTTGGTAAAGAGCTAAAAGCGAAATAGAAAAGCTAAAAGGGAAGCAGAAAGGGGCAGTAGGTGAGATGAAGAAGAGAAGAGAGCGAAAACTTTGAAGGAGTTGTGGGGGTTGACTATGGCTGGAGGGTGAGGCCAAACCCTGAAAATTTTAAAAATTTAAAATGTGGAATCTTTGGATTTATATAATAAGAGTGATGGCGATGTAGGGGTTTCGGGTAGCAATAATTCAATGCGTTTCTGTTGTCTATAGTCTATACATCTTTGTTGTCAATCGGATTATATGAAGAATAGAATATTAGGGTTTTAGCTGGCGAGATATGAGCAGTAGTGTTATCCTACAGAATCTTCGAGAAGGTTGGTGTAATCGTTTTCAGACAATATCACAATACCTTCGTTAATTTTTGTTGTTGTCCTTAAACTACGGGTTGTTTTTGTGTAGGCATTTGGTGTGTGTATAAACAATGTAGGAGGTCAATTGGTAAGTTGGTAATACCTACTTCCTTAGTTTGTGTGAGGTGAAATGTGAAGTGAGAATGAAGGGCACCACTTGCTATGAACTAAGAGACATGTCAGTCAGGTCCTCATTTCTACCTTCTCTCTTTTCATTTTGGGTTAGCTATGTCATTTCGTGATTGAAATTGTTCATTTTGTAACTTGTTGAAAGCATTAGCTAACTAGTGTATCTTTTATCATTTAGTTATTTTTTAAATTAAAAAAGAAAGATAATGACTGTTATAAACAATCTGATAATCAATGTGTTAATTAAATAGTTAAATGATTCGTTATGGTCGACTCAAGAGTGACTTCAAAAAATAAGGGATTTTGATCATCCTTCAAAGAATAAAGAATTTCGATCTTAATCGGCATCACCCAACTGCCGAGAGGAATACTTGCTAACTGACGTTTAGCACCAGTTCACAACTTCTCATTTGCATAACCGTGACTGTTCATTTCCATTAAAATAAGAAGATCGAGTTACCTTTGATCACATATTCTAATAGTAAAAGCACTAGGTCTAACACTAAATCTAATTTTTTTTATTTGTAATTAACCTTGATAGTTGAATCTTAGATGGTAACGGTAAGTTCATGTAAAAAAAAAAAAGTGGAATAAAAGCATTCAAAAATACTCGTTTCAATTGTATCCTTTTGTTGAATATAATAGGAATGGCCAAGTACGTTGTTCGTCACCTCGTCGTGAACTAGAAGAAGAAGAATAAGAAGATGAAGGGGCTCCACTACAAGTTTGACTACTTGAACTTAATCCTAACAATTCCAATAACTTGCACGAAGAAAACCCTTTCTTCAAGTTCCATTTTATTCAGCCCCATTTCCGCCAAACTAAAGACATTTCTGGTCAAACTAAAGAAGCTTCTTGGTAGAATTCTGGCAATGTGAAATAGATATCGCCAAACAAAGGAATAAGAAAAGGGATTAACACGTTGCCGATCATTTTTTAACCTTAATGCGTTCAAAGTGCGCAGCCTCCAAGCTTGATGACTATATAGTCTGTATTAGATAAATATTCAGAAGGTCACATTTTAAACACACATGAAAGAGATTGGTCTAATTGTGGAATAAACAATTCATGTACTTGGACATACAGGGACACATGTACACACCAGCCAACCCAAAACAACAGGCCCAACGTAATAGGAGGCCTTCGGTGGGCGGATAATCAGATATGTCAGCAGGTTCAACTCACTTCATTATCATATAATTATACGTAGATTATGAACATAATTTTGGATACTTAGATTTACAAAATTAGTTGATAGTATAAAAGTTTGATTCGTGAGTTAAACATGTCACATAATACAGCTACTCAGATTAAGACTTCTGCCACGCTTATCACTGAGAAAATTTAGATACATATTTTACTATATATACTAGGTGTTCTGTTGGACAGTCGTAGCAATAGTATATATGTTTCACCTTATTATTACATATTTACATGTAAACTATTAATAAAGTTTTTGAATATTGTGATATACAAAAGTTTAATAAACAATGTCTAATAATCTGATTCGTGGCAGAAAAATTTGTTCCACTTGAAACTTTCTCTACTTATACGTACACCAGAAATGTTTAGAATGAGAATTAGAGATAAACAAAACTCACTTGCCTTACAGTTAACTTTGCAATTAAAGTCCATATTGGATGGCTTCCTCGTTTTTATTAATGGAAATATAGCATGGGCTTTAGGGGGCATGAATTAATCTTCAACTATGAAATCAACGTTAATTGGTAATGAAAACTACCATGGGCTTATTGTATCAAGTAGCGTAAGGTTGGTTCTATTGATTATTCAACATTTTATTCACTCCCTTGTAGATTCATTCAATCATATATAGAGTGACCTTTCTGTTGAACTAAATTTTGGATTTTATAACAGAAATTCATAAGTTGTAGCTTTCATAAATTATGAGTAATTTGCATATGCAGTGTGAAGGTTTGACTAATTAATAAAAGTTTATGAATTAGGAAGTCTTTTGGAGATAACTGCATTCAAGAATATATAATGGCCGAATTAATTCAAATGAGTGACGGTTGTTTCTAGAGGCATTCTGTTGCTAATTAACATCAAGTCCTATCATGATCCCAAAGTGTAACGACGTCTTATCTATATACGTAGATATCCTTAGTATGAACTTTGAGGTTTATGTTGTGCTATTCAAGCTTTGAGTTGATCCATTGAAGTAAAAAATTATATTGAAGTTAGGCAGCCAGCTTTCACTTGATTTCTTGTAAAGTGAACATCAACCTCAAGGTGTTTGAGTTTAGAATGGCTGAGATATTATCCCAATGCAGTATAGGTACCGCGCGCAAACAAATTATTACAGCCTGTCACCGTAACAACCTTACCACATCACCATGAACACCTGAAAGCTACCCCAGCAGTATATCATTGACGAGTTGTTGACTTGCATACTTGCTAACGCCTCCCCTCAATCTCAGTGGGGGTTAGCACATTGAGATTACTAGCTACAATGCTGAGTAGGGATAGAAACATATTCAAGCTGCAAACCACCTTTTTTGACAGGGAAAATAGTCCGTACGGTACCCTACATTTGCCTCCTTATAACTTTTGGTATTTGAATTTCAAAAAATATCAATACGGTACCTGATGTTCTCTGCCCGATTGAGGATTTGTATATATGGCCGTTAACTCCGTTACATCATCTGCCAACTGGCAATTTTGATCATAAAATGACCAATTTACCCTTTATTCTTTTTTTTTTCCTCAATTTTTTTTTTGGTGAACTTTTTTTCCTCAGTTCTTCTTCCTTAGTTCCTCTGTTTTTTTTTGCCCCCTAAAAATCTATAGAGAACTAGCTCATTAACATAATCAACCCTCAAGAGGAAAAAAAAAAAACAGTTCATCGGAGGCGTGGAAGCTCTCACGTAGTCGTCTCTCTCGCTAGAATTGGATTATTCTTGAAATTTGGCTTGGCGAGTGGGGGCAATCGGAGGGCCTTTTGGTGCTGCGATGGAGCTCTTCCTCCACCATGAGGTCGACCTCTTTCATGATGGCTGCACTAGCGTAGTAGTCTTCGTCGATGTTTGGCGTTGGTTAAGGGGACTGGCCACGACAGACCTTGCGACAGAGCTTCTAACATTAAAATTTTGTTGCCGGTGGCGGCGGTTGTGTTCACCATTGTTGTGAGCTCTGTGAAGTATCAGAGAGAGAGTTTGGGTTTTTTTTTTTTTTGGTAAAACTTCTGCAATTGAGAAGGAAGAGAGTGCAAAAGGCTTCTCCACCTCCAACGCCTTTGGTTCCATCGCCACCTCCGCCGTCTCCACCACCACTATATTTCTATCACTTTCTTCATTCCAATCCATACCATGCATAGCCAATTCCCATCAAATGTGTGCCCCAACAACTAACAGGACCTAATTCAATTGTATTGTAACCAAGAAAAAAAATTCTATCTTGATTCCTTGAAACTATACCTAAAACTCTTTTGCGGGGAAGGAGAAGTTGGTGCGATGGGGACAGGGTAGGCTTGATGGTGGCAGTTGGTGACGGTGGAGGTGGAGATTATACCGATCGTAGAGATTGAAGGACTCCAGCGTTAGTTGGTATCGGGGTCCAATCCGGGTTGCAAGTTTGATTTGGGGCTAGTGGTCTTCGACAGATTGTTTGCAATTAGAGCGCCGTTTCTTTAAATGGTTTACCCTCCACCACGGTCGTTTCTTTAGGTGGTTGCCCTCCACCACAGGCCGTTGCCCTCCACCACAGGCCGTTCATTGCACTTGTGCTGGAAATTAGACCTGGGTTTCTTCTAAAAAAAAAAATTGGACCTGGGTTGCTTGAGCCTAATACAAAACACAGCAAATGGGCTAACGAATGAGGCGTCTTCCCACCATCAGATCGTCGTTGTTTTAGGGGCTTCTTGTCCATAGACTCTTCTTCTTCTTCTTCTTCATGTTCTTGTAGTTCAAGCTTGGGGCTTTTGGGTTGAAGGCGACAGGACCAGAGAGAAAGAGAGAGAGAGAGAGATGCTTAGAAAAAAAAAATACAGTTAAGGCATGAAAGGATGAAAACACCCTTCAATAATTGCCAGCTGGCAGACGACGTAACTGAGCTAACAGTAATGTGTACTGATCCTCAATCGAGCCAAGAACTTCAGATACCGTATTGATATTTTTCAAAACCGAGGTACTAAAAGTTATAAGGAGGCAAAGGTGGGATACCATACGGACCATTTTTCCTTTCTGATAATCGAGTTGACAGTAGTGTGGGCTTCCTTGTTTTCTCTCTATTTTTTATTGAAGTCTCCATCTCAATCTCACTCCATAATCTGCGATGCGTTAACACATTGATTGTTAGTTTCTGTTTCCACTTCTTTTCTCCTCCCATTTTCCTTTTCCCTTCTCTATCATATATGCCTTATACCGAAACACTTTTTTTTTTTTTTTATAGTTTTTTGTTTGTTTTTTTGTTTTTTTTTTTTGTCTAAATTAGAGATTGAGATAAGTGCTCATGGAGATAGCGACAACAAAGCCACCCTGTTGTTCCTTAATAGTGGCAGCAAGTTGGGTGTATAGTAGCTGTGGAGGTTCACCGAGCTGAAATGAGATATTTTTTCTTTTTTTGGTCTGAAGCTGGATTGAGGCGTATAAGTGTTGGGTCATTTTACACCGTCGGTGCATAGAATAATTTCCAATGTTGGGGGAGAATTCAGTGCACCCACGTGCACTTGCACCGATATAAATAGATGGTTAGATTATATTAAATACACTCTTAGGTTATTAATAAAAGTATTAATTATAAATATCAAGGGTTGAGATCATCGTATAAGTGTTGGGTCATTTTACACCGTCGGTGCATAGAATAATTTCCAATGTTTAATTAATGTAATTTTTATGTTTCTAATATATAAAAAGGTACAATTATTTATACCTTGGGATAGCTCACTACACTACTTAAGAGTTAAGACATTTGTCGAAGGGTATTGTAGTTAGACCAATGGGGTGCAATGAGCATTTTGTAATGTCACAACATCCCCATCTTTTAAACCAAGTGCCAAACGTTGTCAAAGACTTTTCAATCGTTTGAAGAACTTTTGTCAATAAACATAAATTGTCCTATACTCATTTCTCCCTGGAAAATTGAAAACAAAACAAAATATTCTTTTAATTCTTGGTGGAGTTTTGAATGGGCTTGTAGGCCCAAAATGTATGTTTCTTTATGCCATAGGCCCGGACTCTGATATCTTGCCAATGTTCATCCTAATAATCCATAGTTTGCTCTGGTTGAAAAATTCCATCATATGACAATGGGCTAAATAAGAAAAACAAAATTAAAAAATTTGGGAGAATATTTGGTACTATTGAGACATAAAGGTTATGGTTCGGTCTTCATTGTGCCTGAAACACACAAAAAAAACAAAACAAAAACGAATCTTTGCTATTGCTCTAATTGATATTTTCCGAGTTTGATCTCCGATGTTACCCAAGTACCTCTGTAAAAATGAATAAACAAAGAGAGCAAAAGAGAGCTTTTGTTTTTCTAGAGTTAGGGGTAATTGTGGTTTTTTTTTTTTTTAATATCCAAGGATAATTTTGGTAGATAAAATGCGCAACTCATTCATAATACTTACTCTCCAATGGTTATCAAACTCAGGATACTCAAGATCTGACATTGACATTGTTGAAGCTATATCCATTTCCATATCCGTATGTATATATCTCTATATATAATGGGAAGTCTAGAGTTTTGGCGGTGCCACAAGTTTCCCCAAATTTTGAAATGCTTTTTAGAATGAAAATAAAAGTTCATACTAAAAATACCTAAAAGAGATTATGTGAAAAAAAAAAAAATTTAAAACACATAAAATTGAGAAAGTGGATGAGAAGAAAACTTAGGTGGCATTCGGTAATATTTTCATTTTAGAAAATGAAATAAGGTGAAAATGACTTTTATTTCTCAAAACTTGAAAAAAAAAATTGAAAATACTCCTTTAACCATGTTTTTGTCCCTTCTCTCTGTTTACCGAGAGTTAGGGTTTTATCTTCAAAGGTGAAGGTTGTGTCTCTTTGACGCATGTATTGGTTGGCTGCTTTTGCTGTCAAAGGCTATCTTGTGCTATCTAATATCTTTTGTTCAATGGAGGAGGTTGTGGGAAATTTTGCCAAGAAACTTGCGCTGACTGAGACGGAGGTGGAGGTGGTTCTTCCGCAGGAAGTGTTGGAGGCTGATCCTCGACGCTGGTTCTTGGTTTGTAAGCTACTTACGGTAAAAAACTATAGGGTTGAATCCCTGATCAGTACGATGAAGGGTCTTTGGACCCCAAAGTCAGATCCGCCGGATAGATCGAGGATTACGGCGTGCCAACTTGGGAGTAGCAACAGGGTGTTATTCTCTTTCATGCAGGAGACGGATCTGAAGTGGGCGATTAAGGGTTGCCCATGGTCTTTCGATAAGGCACTGCTAGCGGTGGCTGTCACTAATGGCCGCGAGGATCCATTGGCGGTGTCCCTCGATACACAATTCTTCTGGATTCGTATTAGAGGGCTGCCGCCGGTGTACATGGAGGAGAGGTCAATACCCAACACGGGTAGGTGTATTGGACAAGCGATTGGGGATTTTGTGAGAGCTCAGAAGGGGTGTAGTGTGAGCTCCTTGGGTGAGTTCTTAAGAATTAGGGTTGGGGTGGATGTGTCTGTTCCGCTGAAAAGATGGGTGAACTTCAAGCCGGCGGGATGTTTGGAAAGTAGGCGTTTCGATCTCGAGTATGAACGTCTCCCGCACTTTTGCTTTTTTTGCGGCCTCTTATCTCATACCGGAGGGAGGTGTCCACGGAGGGAAGCGGGGGAGTTGACGGTGCCGGCTTATGATGCACTCCTTAATGCTGATAAGAAGGAAGAATGGCTCTTGAAGCAACTCCGTCTGCAGGATCAGAGCGTGGGTGAAGGTGGTGGTGGTCGGGGATGCAGGTTCGGGTTGCATCCACAGAAGAAAGCTGGGTGGATCATGACTGCTCCAGAGCCTACTGTCTCAGGTTTCATTCGGACGAGGGAGGAAAGGGATGCTGGAGTCGCGGCGCAGCCGGTTAGAAATGCAGAGGCAATGGAGGAGGATATGGTGCAGTCTTTGGAGGAGTCTACTGACGTTCGTTCAAGAAAGAAGAGGAAAACGGATAGTCACGGTCGCCGGAATTTTGATCAGGCGGAGGAGTTAGCTGGAGAGCATAATCTTCGGGAGGTGACAATTTCGATTGCGCCGGATTGGGAGACTGCATTAATGGAGACTTCAATGGAGGGAGTGGATCTTGGAAGGAAAGAGAAATCAGTGGGTACGTCGATTCCGGAGTCACAATGTGTTCCGGATTCTATGCAGTTACCTGTTAAGATTGGGACTCTTCAAAATTTAACTTGGCAAAACAATGAGCGGGAATCTCTCTCTTTAATTCCGGTGGAGCCGGTATGGGTGGATGGGCCGGCTAAGGGGTTGAAGGTTTCTCGGCCCAGGACGGGAAAGGAAATTGTTAAAGAGTTGGGCTCAAGTAGGAGCAGTAGTCATGGGCGGGAGCTGGATGCAGGTAGAAATAGGAAGTGTGAGGGGAAGGTCGCTTCCTGTAGTGGCAAGGCAGTTAGAACTGGTTACAGGTTGCGCAAGGCTGTGGTTACTCATGTTTCTCCAAAGAAGAGTCCTGGGCGTACTCCTAATCGTCCCTCCGTGATGGGTCCGGCTTTGACCCATCACGAGCCATGAATGTCTTGTGCTGGAACTGTCAAGGGATCGGGAACCCTTGGACAGTGAATGGACTTAAAGGGTTGGTAACCCTTAACTTTCCCGACGTGGTTTTTCTCAGTGAAACAAAGTGCAAGACTCAGGAGATGGATAAGATTAGATTCCAGTTGGGTTATCGGAATGCTTTTGCGGTAGATTGTCAGGTTGTCAAGAATCCTAATGGGAGAGTCTCTAGAGCTGGGGGTTTGTGTTTATTATGGAAGGAGGGTATAGATGTCGCCCTAAGCACCTTTTCTGATAACCATATAGATGTCTTGATTGGTGGTGTGGGGGACAAGAATAGATGGAGGTTTACTGGTGTATATGGGCATTCGAAAGTAGAGCTCCGACATTTGACCTGGGCTCTCATCACTAAAATTGGGTATAATAATCACTGGCCGTGGTTGATTGGTGGCGACTTCAACGAGATACTCAAGGCTTGTGAGAAAGAAGGGGGTCCTCCTAGGTGTACTAGACAAATGGAAGCCTTTAGAAGATGTGTGGAAGGGTGTTGTCTTAACGACCTAAATTTTGTAGGTCCTTGCTTTACTTGGAGAGGTAAGCGGGGGGGTGAAGAAATAAAGGTGAGGTTGGATAGGTTCATGGCTACTAGAAGTTGGAGTGATCTTTTTCCTACCTCACGTGTCACTCATCTTAAACCCTCAAAGTCAGACCACTTACCAATTCTTGTGGAGGTGCGTTCTACTATACCGAGGAAGCGACGGAGGAAGCGACGCTTCCGGTTCGAAGAGCATTGGCTGCATGAAGCGGAATGTGCAAATGTGGTAAAGGATGGTTGGGAGAGTGTTGCAGGCAACGACCCCTTTCAAACTATTTGTATGAGGATTGAGCAGACAAGGAAAGCTTTATGGGTTTGGAGTGATCAGAAGTTCGGCCATCTCAAAGCGGAGATTGAGCGGATCCGAGCCAAGCTTGCTGTTTTCTATGATAAGTCGTTGTCAGCATATCCTGAGGAGGAGCGTTTGGAGTTGGAAACTAAACTAAATGACTTGCTGTATCATGAACATAATTATTGGCAACAAAGGTCAAGGGTTATGTGGTTGACTGATGGAGATTTAAACACGAGATTCTTTCATCATAGAGCTAGCAACAGAAAGAAAAGAAACGCTATTTCTGGGTTGTTCAACAATGACGGAGTGTGGTGTACTGAAGACTCTGATTTGGAGAATATTGTGCTGGACTATTTCGGTACCTTATTCTCTACTAGCTCTCCTAAAAATATGGAATTGTTTACTAACCTATTCCCACAAGTGGTTACCGGTGCGATGAACTCCGAGTTAGTTAGGGAGTTTGGGGAAGAGGAAATTCTGCAGGCATTGAATCAAATGCATCCTCTGAAGGCACCAGGGCCAGACGGGTTTTCACCAATTTTTTACCAACGTTATTGGTCTGTGGTTGGTAGAGATGTCATAGCTGCTGTACGTTGTTTCATGAATTCTGAGGATTTTCTTCGAGAAGTTAATGGCACCTATGTTACTCTGATACCTAAGGTGAAGGAGGTAGAAAACATGCAACAACTCCGTCCAATAAGCCTATGCAACGTGATCTATAAATTGGGTTCCAAAGTGCTCGCAAACAGACTTAAACCTCTCCTCCAAGATATTATTGCTCCGACCCAAAGCGCATTTGTCCCGGGACGACAAATATCGGATAATTCGTTACTGGCTTTTGAGTTATCTCATTTTTTGAAGAGACGGACTGGGGGATCACATGGTTATGGTGCATTGAAACTCGACATGAGCAAGGCATATGACAGAGTCGAGTGGGAATTTATTGAGGCTGTAATGCGTAGTATGGGGTTCGACCAAATTTGGATTAAGTGGATTATGGGGTGTGTAACAACAGTGTCATACTCCTTCTTATTAAATGGGGAACCTAGAGGCCATCTAATTCCTACTCGGGGATTGAGACAAGGGGACTCCATATCCCCGTATTTATTCTTGCTTTGCGCGGAAGGTTTGTCACGAATGTTGTCGTATGAAGAAGAGCAGCACCGTTTACATGGAATAGCCATTGCCATGGGGGCTCCCTCAATAAATCACTTATTCTTCGCGGATGATTCCTTTGTCTTTATGAAGGCAGAGAGGGAGGAATGTGCAAGAGTGAAAGAGATTTTGAAATGGTATGAAGATGCATCGGGTCAGCAGGTTAACTTTCAAAAGAGTAAAATTTCTTTTTCAAAGAATGTTGATATTGGTTGTCAGGAGGAGCTGGCGGAAGTGTTTGGGGTCGAAAGGGTTGATAAACATGACAAATATCTTGGCCTCCCTACTGAAGTAAGTTATTCAAAAACAGAGGCTTTTCAATTCATTATGGAAAAAACTAGGAACAAAATGAAGAACTGGAAGGACAAGACTCTGAGTGTGGCCGGGAAGGAAGTAATGATCAAGTCTGTGGTTCAATCGGTGCCCACATATGTTATGAGTTGCTTTGAGTTGCCGAAGCATCTTTGTCAAGAGATGCATCGTTGCATGGCAGAGTTTTGGTGGGGTGACTCAGAGAAAGGACGGAAAATTCATTGGCTTGCATGGGATAAGATGTGCGTTCCGAAAGAGAAGGGAGGCTTAGGTTTTAGAAACATGGAGTACTTCAATCAAGCTCTTCTAGCGAAACAGGGTTGGAGGATACTTCGACACCCTGACTCGTTGCTTGGTAAGACTTTGAAGGCTAAATATTTCCCCAATAATGATTTTATACATGCTTCTGTGAATCAGGGTGACTCCTATACCTGGAGGAGTTTAATGAAGGGGAAAGTGCTGTTGGAAAAAGGGTTGCGCTTTCAAGTTGGTTCGGGTACACGGATTTCTGTTTGGTTTGATCCTTGGATCCCCAGACCCTATTCTTTTCGGCCTTACTCGACCGTGATGGAAGGACTGGAGGACTTGACGGTGGCTGATTTGATTGATCCGGACTCAAAGGACTGGATGGTAGATTGGCTGGAAGAGTTATTCTTCGCTGATGAGGTTGATCTGATTCGTAAAATCCCTCTCAGCTTGCGAAATCCAGAAGACCGGTTGATTTGGCACTTTGACAAACGTGGTTTGTACTCAGTGAAGAGTGGGTATCATGTAGCGAGATGTGTTGCCTCATTATCCTCTCATGTCTCTACGTCTAATTCACAGGGTGATAAAGACTTGTGGCGGCGAGTTTGGCATGCTAGAGTACAACCAAAGGTGCGAAATTTTGTGTGGAGACTTGTCAAGAATATTGTGCCTACAAAGGTTAATTTGGGTAGGAGGGTGAACTTGGATGAGCGTATATGTCCTTTCTGCAGGTGTGAAAGTGAGACTACTTTGCATGTGTTTATGGAATGCAACGTGATTGCATGCATGTGGCTTTTCAGCTCCCTTGGGCTGCGAGCTAAGAACCATACCACTAATTCTGTGAAAGAATGGGTATTGGATATGCTGGATGTGCTAAATAAAAGCCAGGTTGACATTTTCTTCATGCTACTATGGGCTATATGGTCTGAAAGAAACAAATTGGTCTGGAATGGAGGTACTTTCAATCCCATGCACACTGTTACGTGGTCAATGCATTTACTATCAGAGTACCAGCGTTGTCATCCTGAGAAAAGCACACACAAGAGCCCTAGAGGAGCTGCAACTAAATGGATGTTTCCTCCACGTGGGAGACTTAAAATAAATGTTGATGGTGCCTACAAGAGTAATGAAGGGTGTGGAGGAATAGGGGTAGTGGTCCGGGACGAAATGGGCATCTTTAGAGGTGCTAGGTCCAGAAAGATACCTTATATGTGCTCGGCATTCCATGGTGAAGCGGAGGCCTGTAGGGCTGGTTTGCTTATGGCATTACATCACGGTTGGAAGCAGGTGGAGCTGGAAACCGATTGCGCTATCCTAGCTACTGCCCTTAACCAACAAATGGAGGATAACTCTGAGGTTAGTCGAATTCTAGATGATTGTAAGAATTATTTACATGGTTTTGATTGGATTAGAGTTCGACATATTTATCGTGAAGCAAATAGTGTGGCGAATAGGTTGGCACACTTTGCTAGTCTAGATCATGTTGTGGATCTTTGTTTAGATGAGGCTCCTGTTTTTATACAGGACGTTCTCTATGAGGATAATTGTAACGCAACTATGCTGGCTCGGGGTTCAGGTATTACGTCCCCCCCGATGCAGCAAAATTTATTTAATAATATAAATAACGGGCGTGGGGCTGAGCCTCCCAGTTAGGCTGGGTTCCAAACCCCAATTCAAAAAAAAAAAAAAAAAAGAGAAACTAAAAGAGTTTTTCTATTGGAACCTCCAAATTTACTCGTTTGACCTCTATACTTTTTACACCTCTTATCAAATTTTCAAATACTAAATTTACTCACTAAATCTCACTAAACTTCCTCAAATAACCTCACTCATGTAATTTGCAAACAAATTATTATCTTTAAAATAAAAAATTTAGTCATTTCAATGATTTAATCACTTTATAAATCTAAACTAAATATACATTTCTTAATCAAACTTGAGTTTCAAAAATTAATGTCTAATAAAAAGAAAATGCCATGAACTATTATGTTTTTTTTTCTTTCTATTTTAGCTTTGCAGAAAAAAAATGAAGAAATCATTTGTTTTTATTCAGAAAAAAAAATTCATTTTTTTTTAAAACTTTTTTTCTTTATTTTTTGTACCACATGATTAATTATTTAAATGTTTTTAGTTTTTTTTTTTTTTTTTTTGCAAATATAATGGATTGACTTAGATTTAGGTCATAAATTATAAGAGGATTTATTTTGTTTTCCCTCATCAATATGCGTTCAACATATATATCATACATTTTTATGTCACATGATCTTAATCATATTTTTAATTCTTATTATATATATATATATATATATATATATATATATATATATATATGAATGCTTTAATGAGTATGTAGTGAAATTGGAAAATGAAAATAGATAAGGAAAATAATAAGGAATACAATCTAACATTATTGAATTGGAAAGTCTACATAAAATAAATATAATATTTTTTTGGTATAATTATTGTCTTTAATAGTCATTTTATAGTAGGTTATATATGTCATTTAATAATTCATAATAGAGTGAGGTCAAGTGAGTAGATTTGGAGGTCCCAATAAAAACTCTCAAACTAAAAACACTAACTTGAGGTTTTCACTTTTTTTTTTTTTTTTTAATAAAGGGCTGGTGCGGCTGCCCTCAAGCCTTGATTAATGAAACCATCAAAAACAAGGGGGGGGGGATTGAACCTAAACCCCTGATTACAATAAGCACCTAGAGTACATTCGGAAATAATATCATGAGTCTCTACTAAACAATTGTATTCAAATACGCACCAACTAGCAAAGAAAGCCCTCCAGACAGTTCTATTTGCTTCCCAGCGGTGACACAACGGAAAGATAACTCAGTCTACAACACAAAGACAGCATAGCATAATATCCATTCTCACAGCTTTCCTACCATGTTGCCACTGGAAAATACATCCAGTGACACCAAGTTTCACCCTGCCAATAGGAGGTAGCGACCATTTGACAAAGCAAGAAACTCGCCGCCTACCTAGGGCAGACAAGGCACTTTGAGTGCACACACAGGCACAAAGCCCGACTAACCCTTCACAACTAATGTAGGGACTTATTACTCGCAAAAAGTACAGCAGAAATAAAAAACATAAATAAATAATAGCAAGAAATAAAAAAACAGCATGGTCTGGGCGCAAGAATTGAACCCAATCCTACCCTCCAGCCCAGAACGGGCCCACACGCCATATCCAAGCCCAGAAAATCAGGTCCCGGTTGGTTCTCTTGCTCCCAGCCCAAGTCGGCGTCGGCACCAGTCCTCCGGTCCCGCCTCCAGATCTGCCTCCCCACCACCTGCGTCGGGTCACCATCAGGTCACCGTCCCCAACCAACCACCAGCGGACGACAACCTCCGTCACCATCCCCACTGCATACCGGCTGCTGTGCGTCGGGATCTGAGACGAAAACCCAAGCAGCACCGGTGGCCAACCCACACACAATCGATCCATCCCAACCACCCTTCGATCCAACCCCATCTGCCATCGAAACCAACCCTGCCACCATCCAGATCGCAGAGTAAAGACAGATGCAGCCACAACCTTCCCAAGAGCACGACAAAAGAAAACCCATTCCCACCCCGATCTCTGGACATCAGACCGGCCAACCAGTGACACAACCCGTCCGGCCGCACGTAGCGTGCACCGGCAAGGCCAGCGGCCCATGCCAGCACAGAGGCGCAAAGACGAAAACGGCGCTCTCTCTCCTCTCTCTCTCTCTCTCTCTCTCTCTTAATTCGATCGAGTGAGGTTTTCACTTTTTCCTTCTCCCATTTTAGAAACTTTACACAATATTTTTTCACACTAAATTATCGAACATACTGTCCAATTTAAGAAAAAACAATCTAATTTTTGTTTTAGGGAATCAAAAACTAAGAGGAAATTGTTGTATATTTTCATTGATAATAGGGGCCTCTTTATATAGAGAATTTACAATGCATTGAATCTGAATCATACAAGAAAAGGTAATCATACATTGAATAGGAATATCTAGATCCTTCTAATTAAACCTTATTACCACTAGGTCAAGTAACCTAGAGTTTGGGTTAGACACACAAATAAGAATTTACTTGAACACTCCCCTTTGTGTCGCCCAAACGCAGTGCTTCTCTCGTTGCCTCGCTAAAAACCTTGCCGAGTAACAAAAACCCAATGAGACAAAAATAACTTCGGTCGAAGGGGAAAAAGAACACAACACACCCTTCACATTTCGAGACCATACATGTAGACACATCCCCTGATGTCTTCATCTCCTCCTGATGACTACGGTCATTGGAGTTCGGATAACTTCCGCAAACGATGCTACCAACATGTTTATCAAAAGTGGAATTTAGGCAATGACTTAGTGAGCAAGCCTGCCAGGCTGTCCTCAGATTGAACCTAGATCACTTTGATCTTGAGGAGAGTTTGTTGTTGCTGATTATCCTTGGTGTTGTCGCTTTTGATGTAACCTTGATTCATTTGTTCAACACAAGCAGCAATACCTTGAATGCTCGTAGGCTCATCTGTGGTAGACTTCAAACCACAATTGTTCGAACATGCGTAATTATGGATCCAATCCATATAGATTCACGAACCACTTCGTGAAGAGCAATAATCTCTACATTGTTTGAAGATATAGCGACTAGGATCTATTTTATAGACCTCTAAGATATCATGTCTTTACCCATGGTGAACACTTAACCAGTTTGGGAACGACCTTTGTATGGGTCAGAGAGATACCTAATATCAGCAAAACCTTCTAAAACACATGTTGTTTTGGGATGGGGATAGTGGACGCAGGCCAGTGTTGGTGGCGTTCCTGGTGTGTGATAGGTCCGAATCCATCGTCTCTCTGTAGGGATAGAATAAACCCATATCAATCGTACATCTCAAGTACCGAAATATATCTTTTACACCAATCCAATGGCGTCGCGTTGGCTCAGAGCTATACCTTAGCTAACAAGTTCACTACAAAAGAGGTGTCCGGTCTTGTGCATTGAGCTAAGTTCAATAATCCACCTATTGTACTTATATAGGGCACTTCCGCCTCTAGCACATCTTCGTCATCATCATTTGGATGAAGAGGATCATTTTTAGGATCAAGACTACGGACGATCATAGGGGTGCTTGAAGGCTTGACCTTGTCAAAATGCCTAAGCATCTATCAACACAATGCTTAAGTTCCAAATTGAGACATAATTTTGTTCTCCCAAAATCCTTCATCTCAAACTTGGATTTCAAGTGTTCAGCGGTTTCCCTTAACTCTTTAAGGGCTTCCAATGAAGATCATGTCCAACATGAACCGCAATAGAATCCGAAATTTATTATGTAACGCGTGGGTATATCCCTTCCCAATCAAGTAGTCATTTTAGTGAGCGTTTCAACCTTATTGTAAACGCGCTCCGTGGTCTAGAGTCACTTGACTTGGGTAAATGAAGTTCACCATGAACCTTCATATATATTCCGTATCTAGATCCCTATAGAGATACGTAGTGACGACATTCATAAGCTGCATGTTCAGTTATTCGGAAACTACCAAATTGACAGGGTAGTGGAGTGCAATGACATCCATTACGAGAGAACATGACTCATCGTAGTCGATTCCAAGGCGTTTTGTGAGAAGCCTTGCGTCATAAGGCGAGATAGGTTTTATGTTAGGAGTGTTGGCATCACTAGCTCAAAAACCTTCATCTTCGTTATAGAATCCAACTTAACCTGTATCGCATCTTTCCATTTAGGCCAAATTTCTCTGCTTTAGCATTCATTCATCAAAGAAGCGTGGTTCGATGTCATCAGACTCAAACAAACTCATGCACAATGAAATGCGCAACTACATCATCAATTATGATGGAGTTTCTATCCCACGTCTCATGTACACTAATGTAATTTTCATAGGGCTCTATATTCTCAGGAATAGGTTCCGACGTTGAGGCATCTCCCAACGATAACCATAACCTGGAAGATTCTCATGAGATGGATTTTGAGTCTTGATGTTCAAATGATTGGAATGTGCCAAAGTAACATTCGAACCCATGGGCCTTCCACGTACCCTAGCTGGGGTCATGGCCTACAACACCAGAGTGCCACTCTTTTTGGCGTTGGCGCCATGCTTACCTCTGTATAGGGTGGCACTACGTCCTCTCGTAGGGACGTCCTTCATTCCAGGCATGTTTGCAGCATATTTGTGTGATCTCGTCACTTTAACGGGGATCAAGATGAGACATAGTAGGGACAAGCCATGACAATTCCTATCTTTCTTGCTGAACATCTGTGTTCTTATCTCCCCCTAACGACGGGAAGATTGTCTCATCAAAGTGACATCCGCAAATCTAGTGGTAAGGAGATCGCCATGCAAGAGCATTAAGTGGCGGACGATTGTTGGAGTCTCAAATCCAACTGAGTTGCCCATTCGTCTATAAGGACCCATTATAGAGCGTTGTGGCGGCGCAATTGGCACATAAATTACACACTCAAATATGCGTAAGTACGATATTTGTACCCAATCACTAGCTGTAATGCAGAGGTAGATTGAGTAGCAGTGGGTCGTAGACGAATTAGCATAGCTGCATGCGATATTGCATCACCCCAAGCAGATATAAGGAGATTGGTGCACATTACCAATGTCCGGACAACCATCGTAGTCGTTTCCACTAGACCATTTGGGTGTGTTCATGGGAATATAATGTCCAACATTAGTCCCAATGCAATAACCATCGAAAGTCTTCGATGCAACTCTCTAGCATCGTCAAGTCCAATTGACTGAATAGGATGATCCAGGGAGTGAGCTCGTTGTTATATGATATGTGCTAGGAGTGTAGTATAAGCAGCATTACAAGTGGACAATAGCATAACACGTGACCAGCGTGTTTGCGTGTCAACCAACAACATGAGATATTTAAACGTCCGCAAGTTGGTTGAACTAGTCCACAAAATCCCCACAGATTCTATGTAAGAACAAAATGAGTATTTTCATATCCTTTGCATAGGATGGTCTCAGTCCTAATTTTCCTAAGGAACCGGCTTTGTAAAACAAGCAAGAGGCTTTAGAAGCAACCAATGAGGATTGTGGTTGAGCCTGAGCGTCTGAAACACTATTTGAAGCAAAGTTGGTGATTGCAGTATCACCTAGGGCGCTATCACCATGATGGGCGCCATCCATGGCATCATGGATAGGGACTGTGCCAACCCTAGGCTGGTGGTGGACTGCAGCGGCAGTCACACTTAGTGCAGGAATCAACTTTTGATTCATGCTTTGTTTCGCTCAAGAGAAAGGATGTCCATGTGAAGTCTTTAGTAGACGGATCATCATATCATGACTAGGATGACCTATCCTGTCGCGACAATGCCAATATGTGTCTAAATTCAAGAGATCGTCTCTCATAACTTTATTGGATTTAATAGTGGACTCTAAACTTCTCTAAGATGCGCCTTTGTTCACAATCGTTAGAGGTATTGCAAAGGAACTCATTTTCGTTCTCTACATGCGTTTTTGCATGGAATTCGTTGGCTATTCATACGTATGATCGATTTTCCCTAGGAGCGTAGAGAGTTTCCGTGACAGTAATCAGTGTGCCATTTGGCAAGGGAAACCTGGGCTATTCCATCTCCTTGAATTAATACTGATGGCCCAGCCATTGTAGTCACAAAGTCATATGCTCAGAATCAAAATGGAGTCATAATGAAAAGAACTCAAAATTTTATTCATTAGCCAACGGAGTTACATCATTGTCTCTTAACCATTAGGAGAATCTAATCTAAATGCTAGCTAATGCAAAACAAAGGTAGTAGTTTGACTTCTTTTAGTAACTCCAAAATAAATATGACCAGGTGAGTAGAGAGATGTCAGTGGAGCAAAGCTCGCTTAAGTACCACTTATCCAAAACCTTCCTAGACATCATAACCATTTTGAATCAGCCCATGTGAAGAAAAACTAAACCAATGGCATTTACTACAAAGTATATGGCAATTGCCTATTACATCTCTTGGAAAAATAAAGACTTAACAAAATTAGCGATCTATTGATCCCAGCCAAATTTGTCGTCTTCAACCCTTCACTCTAGATCATCTTCTTGATCTTCTTGTTCCACATCGTGAGCTTCTCTTGCTTCACAATATGCTTTGTAGGCGGTGACAATTCTTCACGAGCTCTACAAATGTGTGCCCAATGACCGGATACTTCACATCGAGAACATACATCTTTTTGCTCAGACTCCATTGATTGAGGTGCTTTGAAAGCGTCATATAGATGGCTCTTAGTGTTAGTGGCGTCACCAATATGGCCAGAGGCGTTGCCTCCCTCTCTCTTTCCACATTGACCTCTTTGGTTCCGTGTTCGCCTATTTTGGAGATTACCTTCCCAAGTAGAGCGATTATATGGACCAGAACATCCAGAAGTATCCCTAAGATTAGGGTTTCACTCTTGGTGCCCTCTCTTAGGGGAGCAACTATAATTTGGATTCTGGAATATGCTATGTTTCCATGGATCTCGAATTATAGTTCTTCATAAGGATGTTGTTATGCTTTTCAGTGACATTCATAGCTCTAATAAGCTCATGAAACCTTGTGATCCATCCTGCAATAACATCGATTCGATAGTTCTTTGCAACCATCAATATAGAGACGGGGAAGGTAGAGAGAATCTTCTCAATCAACATCGCATATGTGATCTCTTTACCACAGTTCCATTAAGAATTTAATGCGAAGTGCTTCCGAGTTGTAGTCAAGAACTAACTTGAAATCATAGAAGCGGAGGCTATACCATCTCACTTCTAGGTCAAGAAGCAGGGAGTCACAGACGTTGCCAAATCTTTCTTCGAGTGAGACCCACAACCTTCTGGGGTTTTCTTCATTCATACACTTGTACTGGGCGAATCATCCATATGACAAGTCATTAGGATGACAGCTTTCGCCTTATTTGCCTCTAAGGCTGCTCTATTTGCTTCCAAAGCTTGAGCTTGCTCAACAGTTAGCACGTCTTGGCTAGGCTCGAGAATCATATTCAAGATTCCATCGGCCTTGAGATGCAGGCAGACATCACGAACCCACCTGTGATATGCAGAGCCAGTTGCTCCCAATGGAGCAAAGTCCAATTTGTTCAAGTTACTCATCCTGAAAGAGAACAAGTAATTAGGGTTAGTTTCGGAGCGTAAAAGGCTACCACGAAAACATATAAAATTTCTGAGCGTAGTCGCTTCTAAGAAATTAGGAATTTCTGAGCTTAGTCGCTTCCAAGAAATTAGGAATTTTCGAGCTTAGTTGCTTCCAAGAAATTCCATTGCAAGAGGGGTTGGATTAGATCGAAACAATGATGTGTTTGTGGTTGATCATAACTTCTCAACAAACTCTAAGTTTGGAGGACTCTACAAACTCTAAGTTTGGAGGACTCTACAAGCTCTAAGCTTGGAGTGAGCACGAAGCCCCACAGTTTGGCTTTATTTGGTCTCCCCTATGATGAAGAAAAAGAGGGGGGGGGGGGGGGGGTAGAAGAAGGGAGGTTGCAAGTCGCCAGAAAAAGAGGAGAAAAAGAGGAAAAACTTAAAAATGGGAACTTTTAGTAAAACATACCTCTTAGGAGTTCGGATTGCAGAACGTATTTGGTCCTTGTCGTAGGATTTGAGATGAGCTTCAGTCCTAGTGCAAGCAAGGAGACTTATAGGATTGCAGCGTGGTCGCGGAATCGCGGAGTCGCCCCGCGGATTCAAGGTCTCGGAGACACGGAGTCGAGGTTACGGTCGAGCAAGAGTGAGAGCAGGCGAGCATTCGCGGGCGCTGCAGGGGCAGTGAGGATAATCTGGAAGGGTTAGCGTTGAGTTGCGACATGGGCATGCTGCGCTGGTTGTAGGGCTAAGGATTGCTGGGGTAGCAAGCGAGCGTAGGGCTGCGGGGCAGCAGATGCAAGGCGAGCTCGCGGGGAGCATCGAGAGCAGGGGGCGTAGGAGCTGCGGGAGTAGAGAGCGAGCGTAGGGCTGCGGGGGCAGCGAGTGAGCGTAAGGCTGTGGCAGATTTGGTGAGAAGAGTTATAGAGTTTTGGTTTTTAGGGCTAGGGTTAGGGCTCGTGCTGATAATGTATTTTAGGGAATCAGAAACTGAGAGGAAATTGTTGTATATTCTCATTGATAATAGGGGCCTCTTTATATACAGAATTACAATGCATTGAATCCGAATCATATAAGGAAAGGTAATCATACATTGAATAGAAATATATAGATCCTTCTAATTAAACCTTATTACCACTAGGTCAAGTAACCTAGAGTTTGGGTCAGACGCACAAATAAGGATTTCCTTAAACAATTTTCTCATTTTCATTTTTAAATTTTTTTTTTAAAATCATTTTTAAAAATGCTACTGAACAATATGTTCTCTCCCTATCAACAATAACGCATGACTAGCGTTAATAAACTGCAAAGAACTTGCATATTGAATTTTTTTTTTTTATCAATTGCATATTGAAATTAATTACTTTAATCTCATAGCCATTTTAAGTAAATAAGTATGTCATAACTAATTATTGCACGTACATCTCAATCATTTTTATTGGAATGAAAGTAATCAAGAAAGGTACAAGTCATAATATTGTTACAAATTGCTTAAAAATGAAATAATCTCTCAACTCAAGAGAGAGGAGTAGGCCACCGCTAGGGTTTCATGGCGGCAGTACTAGAATTTTCACCCGTGGATTTGGGATCTCTCCCTTCTTTGGTTACCTTGGTAATCTCCATCACCTTATTGTTCTTTTTTCCCTCTTTATATATGTTTGGTGTATCCAAGCTTAGGGGGCTGTGGCCTTTTGGTGAAGGGTTTTTGGATCTATCTTAAGGATCATGATGGGTGCGGTGGCGTGCGCCTTCAGCTCCGGGAGGCTTGGCCTACAGGTGGATGTTTGGATCCAGGGTCGAGGCTGATCTATGAAGATGGCAGAGGCTTGTGGATTCAGCACAAGGTGGAGGTCGGGTCTAGGTCCGACGATAATGGCGGCACGGTCAATAGTTGACCGCCTTCTCGTGATGGCTGGCCTTGGTTAGATTGGGGGCTGGCCCTGAGCAGTGTCAGGATCTATGTCCTGGCTAAATCGGTGGCTGCTTGCCGTAGGTCGGGAGCTGGTCCCTCTTCTGTCATCATCCTTGAGTTGCTCAGGGATTTGAGCTCTGGCAGATTCAAATTGGGTGGCGGCGACATTATCGCTGGCGACAGCCCCAACTTTGGGGAGTACAGTACTTTGGGCGCCCTAAGTAGAATTGGGTGGGCCTAAGTCTTTAGTGGGGCTTGGGCCTCCACTTTTGTTAGGATTTGTTTTGTTGTTTTTAATTTTCTTTCTTATTTTATTAAGATAGATGGGGAATCTGTGACCTCTTTGCTTAGACAAGATGTCACCAAGACTAGTCACGCTATCTGTGCCTCTTTGATTTCTCATGCGAAGTGATGACTAGATTTTAGATGCGCTTTATAGGATTTTAAAAGGTTGAATCTATTGCTGTATTCTTTTTTTCAACTTTGGACGTGGTGAGAATCTCCATTTGAATTGATTGTGGAATTGATTTTTGTTTTTCATTTTGTGTTTGTTTTGGATTGATTTGCGAATGTATTTGCAACAACAAGAGGGAGAGTGGGTGCTTAAGGGTAAGTTTCATGGATCATTTTCTTCTGTATCTTTTGTTTGAGTGGTTAAGAATGACTGAAATTTGGGAAGTAGATACTCAAGGTCTTCTTTGTTTATTAGAAGAGCTGGCACAATACTTGGGAGCTCTTCTTTGTTTACTGGATTGGTTTTTTACTTCAAGTGGTTTGGTTG